>NW_008825430.1:1016919-1036153 GCF_000699105.1 Pygoscelis adeliae
CTCTCAGCGTGACCAGACTCCCTCTCAG
Source organism: Pygoscelis adeliae (assembly GCF_000699105.1). Lineage (NCBI taxonomy): Eukaryota > Metazoa > Chordata > Aves > Sphenisciformes > Spheniscidae > Pygoscelis > Pygoscelis adeliae. The sequence goes on from NW_008825430.1 coordinate 1,016,948, forward strand.
GCCGTGGGAGGAAAAGGCAAAGCAGGATAGCGAAGAGAAACAGTACCATTTGCAACAGAAGTAGCAGAAGAAAACTTCTTGACAAGATGAACTGATCTTTTATTTGCGGGGGGAGAATACTCCTACAAAACAAGCAAACCAATTTCTGCTTAAATGAACCTTGGCAAAGGCATAACATGAGATGTCTTTTAGAAACACAGACCATCTGAAAGGTAAGCATTTAAGTCACCAGGGCCTATTGATTTCTTGCTAGAGCCTCAGGTTCTGCAGCTGTAATGGAACTGTAGCAACTCACATTTCCTCAAAAGACCAATGCTAAAATATAGATCCTTTTGTGAAGGATCTGGACTTGGCCAACACCTGCAACACCTGGCACGGCTGAAATACTTAATGTTTACTGTTTGGTTGGGTTTTGCCAATAAGCTGCAATGCAAGCATTTTCTAAGCATTTCTAGTGTGTGTTATTTCCAAGAGACGCCTTGCTTTAATGAAAATATAAAATAGATTAAAATAAAGCAGAAAAATAATTTCTTACGCTATTTGAAAATTGTTCTGATCCTTGCTATTTACCGCAACAGCCAGGACAGATGTTCCAATTGTCTGGGGGAGACTTTTTTTGTGTGTGTGATTTTTTTGTGGGGGGTTTTAGGTTCTGAGGGTTTTGTTTGTTTGTTTTTAAACAAGTTTTGCCTTCAAAGCTGATCTGGTTGGTTCCCTATGCCAGAGAGATATAGCACAAGATAGAACTAACTCTATTAATCACATGGTACTGCTGCAGTATAATCACGTTGTAGGATGCAGACAAGAAATGTCGTAACAATCCTTGGAGTCAGTTTATCAAAGTACCATTTCATCTAACATACATTAAGTATCAGCTACTGAACATAAGTTCATGCTAATTTCAACTTAATTGGAATCACAATGCAAATGCCAGGTCCCTCTACCTTGCTACAGGCCTTCTAGCTGCAAAACAAAAGCTGCAGATAAGTATGTTTGATTAATCAAATACACCACAGGAGAACAAGTACGAATGGGTCCTACTTTGCCCAGAGCTCTACATGGGTAACTCCCTGCTGAAGATAACAAGGGCTGTGATTACCTGGCAGATAACGAAATTTGGGTCAGTGGACTGTCCCTCCAAGTTTTTACATATAACTGCACAGACAGTTAACTGGAGTCAGGATTAAAGCAGACTGGAACATCTTCATCTGACATAGTCACACTGCAGTTTTCTTTGTTTTTTCTGATTTAGCGTGGAGCTGGTGCAGCGCATCAAGGTCAATTCACACAACTGGAATTCAAAGGAAAATATTCTAAAATACTCTGGTGGTATTTAAAAAATGAGCACTGATTCACAATTCATTTAAGTAAACATTAGAAATAAAAATATATTTAACATCTCAATCTAAGGACAAAATTAATTAATTAAATGTATGAAGTATGTCTGGAATTTCTCTAGGGTTTAATAATATATTTCTTAGACTCCGTATGAACTCTCTCACCCAGGAAAGCTGAAACTATTGCACACAACATGAGAATAATAGGTTAAAAGTGGCTGAAAAATCAGTCAAATATTAATTTAGTACCAACTATGGTATCACAGAATAACATTAAATTCAATTTACCCTCTACGTAAATAAGCCTAAAGGAAGAGACACTAAAACCGCATCACTGAACAATGTGATCTGAATATATTGCACAAGCCGGAGTCGGCAATAAAATCAGACCTATATTGATTAATAATAATAATGGGCAGGAGCTGACCTATCAGGATTCACCTTAGAAAAATTCACATCCACCTAAAACAAATCATTCTTGTTTGCTTCGCCTGTACTGATGCATGAATACTGTGAACTGTCCCGCAGACACAGTGAACTGCAGCAGCAACAGAGCTGACCTCCTGCCACCCACCCCAGCTCACTAAAACCTCCTGAAAGAGAAAATTCAAACAATCCCCAGGAATTTCCAGGCACACTTTCAAAAGCTGCTGTGATCAGGCCTTTGGTCTGGTGGTGGCGGCGATCTGTGATTTTAACGCCTGAGAGTTATTGCAAATCATTGCATTTGTAACCTGGCACAAGTGCTTATTTATGGCAACTGCAAATCAGTGAAAAATCTGAAGGAGTTACACTGGGTGCTGTCTGAAAGAGTAGGAACACAAAGATAAAATGAAATACATTTTATGGTACATTAATAACTATGATCCAGTAGTTAATCCCTTACAACACAGTCATATGTGCTAGCCACTGCTTTCCGGTATACTTGCCAAAGAAACTAAGTGTTAATAATAGGCTATTTCACCGTTGCCTCTGGTTTAAACCATTACTGGGAGGCAGAAGGAAGCTTCTAATTTTTTTTCTTTTCATGAATTATAAAATCTGCAAATTATTAGGGTGCAAATTAACAAGTTTCTACTGTGTCTAGTTTATGTACATTTAAATCTTACTTTATTGGCTCTTAATTAAATACACATAAGGAACCTCAGTTTGAAACACTACCACACTCTCCTAATCCCTTCATTATTTTCTCTTTACAGTCCTTTTCTGATTTCCCATTTCAAATTGTTTCCTTTGTAAGCATTTTAAAACTACCTTTTACTATTCCTACTTAAAACTAGTAAAGGGCATTTCTTATTGCAAGCACTCTAAGATATTAATTTCTCCTAACAGAGCTCCTTCTTTGCAAGTATTGTTTTTAAGTACACGAGACCCAAGGTGAAGAGGCATACAGAGCTTGTTATATACTATTAAAAAAACTGGCATCAGAAGCAGAAAAGGGCTCAGATGGGAAAGGATTTGATGTGGTTTGTGGTTTTTTTTTTTTTGTTTGGAGAAGGAAATTAGTTTCTTAGCTATAAAAATCATTTTCAAATCAGTCATAAACTATGGATATAATTTAGTTCAAATTCAACAGATACCTTTGGCTGAAGAAAAACAATGAAAAAAAAGGCTCAGAAATGTCATAATCATTATTTCTGAAACACCTGCGTTCTTTCAGGCTAGATTGACAAATAGATGTTGGTCTCCCTTATATAACAGAAGGCCTTCCTACACTCTGCCCCGATTGCCCAGACACTCCAAGGGCATCTCTAAGCAGGGCTATGCTGTGTGCCAGGATGCACGTCCCAGCATTTCTCCTCTTACTGATGATTTACTTGGCATGACAATACGTAACTTACTCACTGGGCCAGAGTCACAGCAAGGTGATGGACACCCATCATTTTCTTACTCCAGCCGTAACTGTCCCTTCAGATCTGCTAGTGAAACTGCTCACGTACATAACCTCCTAAACAATTTAAACAACATGTTTTTGCCAATCTGTTCACTTTGTCGGAAATGGTTTGAGCAGTGGCTGCATGAGGAGCTCCTCCAGCACCTCTGAAAGGGGGATAATGTCCAGACAGGGGGAAGGGATAAGCAGCTGGAAGCAGTAACATTTGCAACCAGCAGAGCTGCAACTGCAGGAGGATGTTTGAGGATGTTCACCTACAGCTTAGGTACAACCGCACAGATCAGCAGCTAGGGGACTGCACTCGGAGGTACATACTCTGTTTGCAGGCCTTGTCCTAATGAATGCATATTTTATTTTCTGAAATAACAACGGCTAAGCTTGGCAAACCTGTATGTCACAACTGGTTTTTTTCTTGCTTTTCATGGAATTGTTTTTTAAGCTGGAGAAGATAAGTTATTTCATGAATTAAAGCATTCTTCTATTCCTAAATTATCTCTAAACAGACTGATTTTTATAAACTCATGGCTTATTCATGCATAAAAATCCTGTATTTAAATATATTACTGCCTACAGTCTGTTTGTTTACTACATGCTGCTCTTACAGCTTCAACTATTTATGTCATATACAATTGTAAGTCACATGGTATTGTTTCTGATCCAGGGCTGGATGAGTGAAAATGTTATAAAAGACAAAAAAACTGAGAGACTTTACAATGAAGATGAAGCATTGTCAGAACCCACCTTTCAGAGAAACTATACACTTAGTGTCTCATATATGCAAATACAACTCAAGAGAAAGACTAAGGTAGGGTAAGAAATTCTCAATCATTCAGACAGCATAATATTTAAATTTTTGCTGTATTCATTTAGGTCCAACTATTTTGCTTCTTTCTAGCAGGGAACACATATGTTGAAGCAAGCATAGTAAAACCTACGTCCCTAGAGCTCAAATTTAAACCCTTTAGAAACAACAAAAATAAAATGGAGACAGAAATGGGAAAACTGCAATCTGTTCTTGGTTTGCAGAAGCTTCTGTTCAATTCATTTACTGAACAGTGAATCTTCTGCACTACAGCATTAATGAGAACAGATACAAAAAGCTTTCAAACTTAAACAAAGAAATGGCTGCTACTTTAGCCTATTTTCAAGCATTTTTCCAGAGATTAATGTATGAGGCAGATGCTAGAATACCAGCACACAATACTTTAATTTAGTTCAGCATCTCTGCAGGCAGTGGCTTCTCTATTACGGTTACTTCCCAGAACACAAGAGAATGTTATTGCAGGGCACTTTTAGATTAAAATCCCCAAATAAGCTGTTAGACTTTACACACATCAATCTTTTGTAAGTACAATAAGGCAGACTTAATTGGTTTTACTTTCATTTTATAACAAATGTTATTATCTATTATATAAGAAGGCTATTTTAAAAAGACCCATGAAAAGGATTAGAAAGCAATTCCATAAGCAATTCCATAAGCGATAACGTAGGGGCAGAGAGTTATTATGGAGGAATGTCAGCAAGTGCATAGCTGAGGTTGTTTACGCAATGCCAAATAATCATCTTTGGAAGTTGAAATAATATAAACTTAAATAGTTTCAAATTAAGGCTTGCAAGAAATTGAGGAGTTATTGAAGAAGCAGAGGAAATTGGAAGAAAAACCCATAAAACGAACCCACATAACAAATATTAACATGCTGATGACAAATGTTTTATCTAAGCCAGTGAGGATGAATAATGCCTGGCCAATAACTTGGCTGGCCTGATCTGCAAAGCTCAGAATGGAAACCAGCTTCATGGAAACTGAGGTATTCGAACACGTGGTGCCAGTTTGAAGCCGTCAAGCCTGCAAAAACATTTACAAGCTGGTCTTCTGTTGGTTTTCTGTGAACACCAGCTTCAAACGTTGTGAATTTCTAGAGTTAGAAAGGATGTTGGACAATGTGGATGAGTGAACGTGGAGAACATTCAGTCTTACTTACAGCTGTGTAATTATTCAAGACTATTTTACACAGAGCTTTATCCTGTTGTACTGCTAATACCCAATACAGTCTGTATTTGTAACAATACCCACACATCTATGTATAAAAATACTTCAGTTCAAAGCTTCAAGCACTTCAGCTAAGGAAGAAGGACTGTTGCCTCTAAGCGACCTGTCCTTTTCTCCAGAGGGGCAAACAATACACAGGCAGATATACGCATGCAGCCCACCGGGCTGCATTTTTGTTAGAAGTGTTTTAACCTTTTGATGGGCTTCACTGCCAGTTAGAACTTCTGAGAACATTTTTAAGTGGAAAGATATTCATTTAAAAAACAAAAAAACCCCACCAAAAACCTGTGTTAAAAACAAAAATCATACAAAAAAAAAAAAGAATATACATTTCTATATCTTTCTACCAGAAGGTTTTCAAGCTCTCTGGCAGGACTGCTGGTCAGGTCCAGAACGTGCACGCAGACGACAGGACCTGAAAATCTGAGCTTTTACTTCAGTAAAGAAGTTTCCATAAAGTTCTGTTTCACCTAATTGTAGACTTCAGGCCCAATGTGGAACAAATTAACATAGCTCCGTAACTTATTGGACAGCTGACCTTCCAGTGACCTACCAGAGCAATATAGTTTCAAGAGTGAAATTTTCTGCACTTAGAAATCCATAAAAAATAAGTTAAATTCAGAATGTTTCATTTACCTGTGTCCATTCTGTATCTGAAATTCTGACAATATTTTTTTATTTTTCACCTTCTGATGGCTAACATAACTCTTGCTCTCTGACTTCTGTGTCTCTGTCATGTTCCTCTCCCCAGCCAAATGGGTTGCCTCCTCCTCCTCGCAGCGCTTACAAAGATGTCTGTGCACACTCTTCCTCCCCCTTTGGCAGTTCTGCTGGCTCTCATTTCCATAGCAGGAAACTCACCTCACTAATAAATCAAAGAGCTCTGGAAGAGGTGACTCATCACCTTCCTGTAAGCGGTTAAAATAAAAACGGACTATGGTCATTTCTGTGGTCTCCACTGCTCTTTTCTTTAAGCTCTACTCCCCCCACCCACATGCTGTAGATTTTATCATCTCCCTGAGTTATTTTCAGCTTTTAGTACAACATATTAAATCTTTTCTGCTTGCCTTTGTCATGTCATTTGATCCTGCTTTCCCCCTATGTGCTGCATTCACTGGTCTTCCGTGTCATTACTCTCTTCCTTTATTACTATCTGACCAGGGGTCACATTGCAGAATGCAATGTCACCTGAGATGTCCCTCTTTATTCAGACGACCAGATTTGGATGTTTTTTGCAATAAAACCCAAAGACCCCCAATATATAACGAATTTTCTTCCAGCCTTATGGAGGAACGCATATGCTTCCAAATGTGAGCCTATCACCTCCAAAGTACATTTTGATCATATGAAAGGTATGAATCCATAGCAGGCTGTCAGTCCCGTACCATTACATGTATATGCATATACATGTTATGATCAAACTGTCATGCAGCTACGGGAACAGAACTGCTTTTTGGTCACATTACAGGCGTAGGTTTGTAGCATCTAGCCCTTGAGGACTTCCAGAAAAGGTTGTATAGCTGTAGGCAAAGAGGGCAGTCACCATTGTTTTACAGAAACAGCAAAACAGCTCTGCAAATGGAGTTATGTTTATGAAAAAATAATTTCCAGATTTAAAATAGAAAGCAACTCTTTTTTTTTTAAATACAACAAACCAGCAGATTTATCAAATCATCTTGATCCTGTATTGACAATGCAGACTCCTGAGCTGCTTCACTATTTAATGGCTCCAAATTCTCTCAGAGTAAAGCTCTGCTACTGCAATACCATCTGTTCGTACAGATATACCACACAAATTCCCCAGGAAATTAGCAGAGCTACCTCCAAGCCCAAAGCTCTGCACTGGTGGATTCCCATGCAGAGTGCAGTCTAATTTTGCACTAAGCTGCGTACAGGAACATTGATGCACTTTCTCGTGGTCAGGCTCAGAAGAGGAACACCTATGTTAAAGCATCACCAAACAAAACTCCAGCATATAAAAAGGGAAGTTTACGACAGCACAGCAAAGATTTTCTGCTTGTTTGTTTTTACTGAACTGAGATCAGTATTTTGAAGTTGAAACATTGTTTTTCAGTGAATGAAAACCAAGCCAGGCAGAAGAGATGATCTTAACAACAGAAGTTATGGGCCAAATCCTTAATTCTTCTTGGCTCTGGCTTCCAGGAAAGTAAAACAGCCGGCCAGCCAAGGCTTAAGCCCCACATTACTCAATTTAGGCAGGACATTGCTACCCTTAGTTGTCTCAGTTTCCAAACAGAAAGCATGACTGCAGTGCACATAGTGGTCTCAAGAGATACGGCGGTTTCCAGGGGCCAGAGGACAATGTGCAGCTTAAGCAGGCCTGGAACTGTACTAGCTGCCATGGGACTGACTTGTGGCCTCAAAACCAAGGACACAGAAAAGCAACATGAAAGTATACCTATGCCCTTCATCATGCAGTGCCAAGTCCCCATTCAACCCAGGATCTGTCTCTCGGCATCCAGTCCTGACACTGTTTCTCCATCCAGGTTCTCTTTGCTTCGGGGATTTAGCCAGCCCTCTAACATTTCTTTGATTTGTGGTTTTAAAGCAATACCTTCGCATTCCTTTCCATCTTTTCAGATTTGTAGGGTTTATATTATTTATCTTTTCCATTTGATTAACCAGCTGAAAAATCAATAGCAGTGCATTTTATCATAGTTTCAGAGGAGCCCTCTGTTGTGTTGTGCTGCTATTTTAGGAACTAGAGCAGTTTGTGAATCTATACAAGTAGTTTGGCAACCTGCTCTTTCTCCCTTCGCCCTCCCTTTTGTTTTGGACACAACACAGGAATCTTTCTGTGGCTCTGCACGGTGAAAATTGATATAAAACAGCTTTGGTCAATTTTATATACTTTTTTTCTGTTAAGAAAGTTAATGCCACGGAAAAAACTGGTCAGGAGGATCAAATGTTTATGCAGGACGTCATGTTGCTTTGGTGTGCCAGCTCCCCAAGAGTCTATAAGGAAGCCAGCCAGACGGGCTCTGAAGCCTGCACCCTGACCCCAGTGACCCCTTAATTTTTCAAAGTTTATCTAGCCCCATCCCAGCAGTACTTGCATTGAAACCGATCTCCCTGCTCCTGGATTTTTGGCAGAAGGGGACTTCCTTCATATGGAAAAGTGTTTAATACCAATTTAATGGTCTGTCTAGCCACTGTAAACCCCCAACCCCCTCCCCGAGTCTCCCACTGGCAAGAAACAGTGAAATAATATGCTTGAAATAGCCCTAATTCTTTTCCTCGGTGTGATAGTTGTTTTTCTCATAAGCATTTTTTTAAAAAAAGCCATAGAAGAGAAACTAGCAGCTACAGAGTCAAATGACATCTTTAATAAATTCCTTTTTTTTTTTTCCAGAAAAAAAATATTTTTTTTTCATTATCTCCTCACTTACAGATTTGCACGGTCAGGAATGGGCACCAGCAGAACCAAAAAGGTTTCCATTTTAAGTCACCAGACTTGCTAGCACCAGAAAAACAAATCACATTTATGCAAATCCACTTTTATGCCAAAAAAGTCTAAGTAACAAGTTTATCTTTGGTTGTAAAAAGATAGATCTTCTTGGCACAATGCCACCAAAAATCCTAACAAAGTAGCTAATAAAAAGGAAATTGAGAGATGCCAGAGTTTTCCTAAAGCAATCCGTTTCTTTGTTACTGTAAGAAAGGTGTGGGTTCAAAGGAAGCTGGGGCTGTCCTTTGAGATAAGGAAAGGTCTGAAACTTTGCAGCAGGATGGCTGTGTCAGGGGACAAAGCGGTCTCATGCATCCCCTAGCGTCAGGACGGGGAGAATTTCAGCTGTGGAGCAAAATGGCAGGCCAGAACCAAGCGATAGATGCAACAGGTTAGCTTGGCATAACAAAAATCTTTCAGAGCTCTAACATCCTTTTAGTCAAGTCATTACATTAGAACAACGTACCCTTATGCACTTTGTGGATGCAGTAACAAAAATGGTTGTAACAGTGATCTAATTTGCTTTCTATTTAAAAAAAAAAAATCCATCCCCCAATTCTACACTCCTTCAAAGGTGAAAAGCCTCTGAATATCAGCCATTTCCTGCGCTTTAAGGAGAAACGTCAGAAAAGTCCATCCCAGAAAACATGAAGCAACGTTACAGTCCGCAGTCTACGCATACTCCCATTTGGACTTAAACCACTTAATTTTCCAGGAAGAGGGAGGCACATTTAGATAGGAACATTGAACAAAACCCCATAGTGTAATGGCAACAAGCTGCACTGTGTTGTGCTGAAATGCCACAGGGCAACATTTTGCATAGGGCTGTGAAGGATTCGATGTCTTGCACGGCTGCAAAGGGTAATCTCCTTTACCCCTTTGCAGAAACACAACATTCAGAAAACAATGGAAGGAAGAATGAAAACATTCATCTGGATTCTGTTTATAACATTATTTAACTTAACATTTTTCTTGAGTGAACAAAAAAACTAACTGAAAAGCTAATCTAGAGTGACTGCTGTTTTTTCTCTCTCCAGAAATATAAGTATGTTCTAACAATTTCAAAAGCCAGAGTCTGGCGCTGCCAGTCAAATAACAGCAAGGGAGGTACTAAGCAGGATCTCGGACAATGGCTTACAATTCCCATCACCTCCCATACCGCCGCTCCACTAACATCCACGGCACCTTCCTGCAGTTGAAAAAATCCCATCAGGTTGACAAGACCAAATGGTTGCACTCCAAAATATTCTGATATTATGCCACTTTGTCAGCTCTTTGGGAATGGTCCAGAGGGAAAAGTACCATATCAGCCTGTTCCATAGCAGGCCCAGGGCTGACGTCCAGTCCACTGGGATGAAGCCCAGTGATCAAAATAAATGTTATTCTCTCTCATATGGCCGCCAGAAAGGTGAACATTTTCAAAAGCAGAGAAATGAGAGAGATGGGAAAGGGGGGACAGCATGAAGAAACACAAAATTCAGATGGAGCTTTCCTGGACTTTCTGATGTCTCCACAAGACACATTCTGCACAGCCCTGGGGAAGGCCAGTCTTCAACTGCAAGTTCCACTGCTCTATCCTCATGATTTTGAACTTTCAAGCAGTGCCAACAGGTCAGGAACTATAGCGTTCAGGAATGAATTCAGACTTTATTTCTTTGGCAACAAACAATATGTTCATCCCTAATTCCCTTTCTACATACACCACATGGTGGCACAGCCCTGGAATTATGTCAGTCTCAACACACCATATGTGCTGTTAAACACGGCACAGCTCACACACTCTGTAACCACAAAGAATCTAAAGAGGTGAGTGAGGGACCTGTTCTGAAAAATGGCTTCAAATGATGAGAGAAAAATCAAAGTTTCTTCAGAAAAAACAGGTTATGATACATCATGACGCAAGTTATCCAAGACTATGAAAACACCCAATCAACTCTAGTTGTGCAACCGTGGTTTTTTTAATTTATCTACATCCATTGCATTGGGTAACTAATGAAACAGGAGGAAGGGGGTGAAACGTTACGCATGAGGGTGGTTTGGAAGTTTATAGAAAAAAAGTGCAATTAGTTATTATGTGTTTGTTCTATATTTCTGAAATGTGGTTATGGTACTATGTAATCATAACTACTATGCTTGCTTCTTTGGGGTCCTACAATTTAGCTTACAAATAGTTCAGCTGGACACTTTTCCCCACTCCCATCCTTTCTCTGTTAAGTGCTCTTTTCTTACCCCCAGAGATCAAAGAGATGTTTTCGTGGTTTGCTGTTCCATCCACGTTCCCGCTCCCTCGTCTCTTCCTTCCTTCCTCTGCCCTCACTGCAGCACATCACCCGGCAGCCTCAGGCATGAATCACTCACACTCGCAGACACACAACAGCAGCAGCCGTCACGGTTCGAATGAACTCATGAAGCCGGTATCCTGCTCTGGACATTACCTTGCATTTCAACAGCTCCCTGGCTCTCACTTTTGGTGCGCTGAATTCACTACTAGGTCGGCAATTGGTGCCTGGGTGTTTGTCTAATTTTAAGGTCTGATTTTGATTCTGAGACAAATCAAGGACCTTTGAGTACCTGATACAACAGGTAAGAATGAGTCTAGTAGATAAATGATAATTTAGAGAAAAGTCTCCAGATTCCTTTTTTCCTGGACGCTGCTGCCAGCTCATTCCCACATTGCTTTGGCAAGGCTGAAGCTGCTTGTTTGATCAGGAGAGGACAACAGTTTTTTTTTCCCAAACCAGAGGATTCTGGTGCAGCTGGGGAATAAGGACACACTTCATTTTACAGGGGCATCAAATAAAAAACACTCCTTAGAGTGGAATATCCTCCTATTAGGCTAATTCAGGGAACATTTTACCAAACACTTTAAAATACATGAGATAGCTTTTTTCCTGGCATGTTACTGGATAATGGTCAACTGAGAGCTTGGATCGAGACCCGCTACAGCAGGTCATAACAGATCTCACCTATTGCTTGTTTTCTTTTCATCCCATCACACAAAACAGGCTTACACACTGTTAGAAGTTTCCGATAAATCAGGCTTGCACACTCAGAGGTTTCCTCACAAGCATTTGTCTATATATTAACGTATGGAAAACATCTTCTGTACTGTTTTGCCTATGAGGCTAGCCAGTCAAAAAATAACTTATAGTCTAAGCAAAACCTGCATTGGTATTTGTCTGCCTTTTCAGGCAGGTTGAATGGTTTTTTGAAAGGCATAATTAAATACTACTTGTGAACAATTCCATAAATAATCCTTGCACACAGTGCATTGCAGTATTGAATATTCAAATTCCCAGCTATTCTGGCTGGACTCCCAGGTACATGGTATGTTATGGGCTTCCCCAGAGGATAAGCAGTACCCTTCATCTCCATTGTGAATAGTCACATCTACATATTTCAAATTCACTGTCACAAATAAGTCTGTTATATAACACTGTTGAATTTGTTGTCAAAGTAAACAGCCCTGTGAAGACCTTCCCTTGCATTTATTTATGCAAAATAAATTTTGAGGAAGGAAACAAAGGAACAGCATTAAACAGAGTTAACAGTTAAAAATATGTATTTTTAAAACTCAATTTTTTTTTCAGCTTTGTATTAAAAATACCAGAAAAGTACAGTATGTATGAAGACAAGGACAAACAATTCAAAGTATTGTGAACAAATCAGCAACTGAGTGTATAAATATCACCTCTCAGCCCGTGTGGAGAATACATGACTATACTTGACGTGAAGAGGCATGTTGAGAATGCACTGTCACTTCCATAGGAAGTCCCCCAATTCCTGCTTCAGGATTTTTCATTCTACAGCACATGTGGATGGCATTGTTTACAGTGTATTATTACTTCACTGTTAATAAAAGACACAGTACAGGAGCACTGTCAAACAGTATTTTTGGTGGGGCAGAATAGGTCTTAATTACAAACACATGAGCTAAAAAAAAAGAGAAAAAAATATTGTCAAGGGACAGGTTTAGTTTCCCCAAGGAACATCAGTAACTAGCACATCTCATGAAAATACATACATTAAAACCTAAGTCCAAAACAGAACCTGTCTTCAAACACTGCTCAATAAAAGTCTACGATCCCTGGAAAACCTTTTTAAAATCCCCAGCAACCCATAGGCTCGAAGAGAACCATTTCCTCTGTATAAAAGTGCAGGTCTTCAGAACTGCAGCCATTTGGCAGCGAGTCCACAAAGCCACAAAAGGATGGGAATTAGCCATGTCAGCATCTTCCCCGGCTGCAGAACGTAGCTCGATCCTTCACCCTGCCAAAAACCAGTTGTAAAAGCCAGCGTGACAGCCTAGAGGAAGGTAATCCTCACCAGCTGTTTCCAACAGAAGCCAACCACATCGGTAGCACAGCAAGCACCAACATGCATCAACTAAGAAGCTACCTGAGAAGTGGTAAAGATGAAGTGTGATTCCAGGGTCAATAAAATGCCTCCGGGATGCTGACAATATTTAGTTCACTTCAGCTAGCTGATTCAATAGGGATTGTTGCAATGTGCTGGCCGCACGTGGCAGCGGGTTATTAAGGACTTCAATACTGGGGATGGGAAATTCTCATCAATCCATCACCTTTAGAGTGTGAAGAAAAAAACTAACTAATCTTACACAGAACTGCTAACCAGAGTAGCACAGCCTAAATGGATTTCAAGTCTTGAGTAACAACCAGATTTTATTAATAGGTAGGCAAAAAGTTTTCTTGTTTTCCCTTCTCTTCAGTGTGTCTCAGCTACTACCTGCCCACACATGCTATGAGGCCAATACTGACTGAGGCACAACAATTCACCAATAATTCACACCATGTTCATTTAAACTTTGGGGGGTTGAGACCAAACAACCTGTCATGTCTTTCCAGTGCTTTTGCTGATAGTAACTTTAAGGATGTCAGATCTGTTCTTACTTGTTCATCTTAACTTATTCCTTTACACATACTGAAACAACAAAAGAGTTCTGTAACATATGTGTAGAAATGATGAAGGCTTACTAGCTGTCATCTAAATATTTTTATTGAAACTATAATTAACTGTTTCTAAAAGCTTGGCTTTACTACAAAGATAGTAAGTCAGAATAAGAGTATTAAGTTTCCTCTGTTATCAATCAGCAATTTCTGTTCTAATGCCACAAAGTGTACCTTTAAGGAACCCTCTCTTCTTACTGCTGTTTTGCTCAAGGGAAAACGTGATGGCTTTTTCTTATGTTATACGCCATTACACAACACACCTTAAGCTACGTGCTTATGCTATACTAAACACACCATTCTGCTAAGCTACACAGATAACTAAATTTAATTACATTAATAATTGTTGTGGTTTAGTATGGTGCCAAAATTTACCTCTTAGCTTGTTAGACCTACAATTTAATTAGTAGCAGTGAATACAATCTTAAATGAGTGATATTATCTAAACAAATTATTTAAGGGCTTTTGCTGTTGTGTCTGCGCATCTGTTTTAAATGGTTTCTGCACCATCTAAACAAATTGAGCTACTTTCACTGCACTAGTAAGAACTGAAGCTGTAGCCCAGACACATGTGGCATGAGGAGTAGATCTCTCTGGATCCACTGACATCAGTCTTGAGGGCCAGCTACAGCAATATAGTAATTTCAGTAACTGCCAACATTCAAGATTCCTGGAAGTTTAGTTTTATCTGATTTGCGCTAAATCCACATTAGTCCTTATTCCTCAGACAAGGTCCTGGGCTGAACCTAAATTTACCAACACTCACTTTCACCTTGAGCTTTTTGTTTCCGATACAGGACAGACAGAAGCCTCTGTCGGGTTCTTTCCTCCCTAACATAAGCAAAACTAAATCTCCTTAATTCATTTGAATTCAAACTAAATCCTCTTTATCTCAGACATGAAGATGATAATGCATGCTTGTTGTCCTTTTGCAATCAACACAACTTTAAGTATGAGGAAGCCCTGATTTTAGCCAACTGGTAATCACTATTCATTCCTTTACATTTATTTTAACTATATTAGCCATATTCCATAAATGTCACCCTTACAGCCAGGAGAAAAAAACCAAACCAAAACAAAACCACCAAACCCACAAAGTTCCTTAATCTCATCAGTCACTGGATTTTGTTGTTGTTGTTTGTGGGGGGTTTGTTGGGTTGGGTTTTTTTTTTTGGTTTGGTTTTTTTTGGGTTTTTTTTTGGGGGGGGGGGGTACCCCTATTGTAGCTTACAGGCTTATGAACGACTTATAACATCTTCCAGGTTAAAAGATACCTGTTCAAAATATTTACCTATCATCCTCATAGTACTACATCATGCTTACAAATGTTTTCAGTTTTGCAGAATGACTAGTCTGTAGAATCAATAAAGCAATCTACTGTGAACATTAATTAACTTTCTCTCTCATAACTGCACTTATAGCAACATCCATGCATCAGAAAAATGAGACTAAACAAAAAAAAACAGCCTCAAATATTCACACCAAAATATATAGGAATGGTGAATTACAGTAAAGTACAGAAATAGTATTCTAGATATAAGAAAAAAATAGATTAGGAATTGTTTCCTATGCTTAAAAAGGAAATATATTGGAAAACAAATAAATGGTACAAAACCAGCCATGAAGCTCTCCACTAGTATGTGTGGGTGACATGTGCCTGAACCAGACCATTAAGATCTCTCCTGTAAGCGTGCATGTTTGATTCCTGCAGTGATACCTCAGTTTGTTTCTCAAAGTGAGACTTAATAGGAAATAAAAGGAAGCAAGAAAAATGTCCTTTGCCAGCAGAACAGTTGCGATTTCTCACTCTGCCAACATCACATTCACTAATACTACTCCAAGTGGCTTTTCAGTTCTTCATTGGCATTACTATACCTCTGACAATAAAAAAAATAACAGAAAACAAAGTCTGAAGCCCATACATGGCAAGAAGTCATCTTATTCAAACCAAAAAGAGGCATGCTTTCCAAATTAACATCTTGCTCTGCCTCAGCTGCAAGTAGTATGTCATTTCTGGGAGCATTTTAAAGAATATATGCAGCTTGCACAATGGTTGTTGGAGAGCACAGCTCCTGCGCTTTTTGCATCGTATCCCACTACAATCCATGCAACAAAGCTGTTTATTTATTTATTAAATAAAATAATTACAAGGATATTGAACATCTGGAAGACTTCAGGCTTGCAGAGGGTTGACATATTTTACATTTCAAGATAATGACGTGCAGTTTTATGTGCTATCTTATGGCCACTACCTAATTGCTAAAGACAGAAATATGCCATCACCCAACATGCCTCACCAATTGTGATTACAGGAAGATTTCTCAAAGAGAATTTCTTAAGATCAAGAACATGATTTATTGAGTAATTACAATAGAAAGTAGTCTCCCTGTTTTCACATTTGAATTCAACAATGTGTTATTTCTTAGTAGTGAACATTTAATACTTATGATGAACGACTGAGGTTCCACAGAAATCCCATTTTCAGAAACAGATCTCAATTGGCTTTGAAACCACAACCTTTTAATATATCTCAAAAGTTGGACAACCAAATACTACTAGATGTTTCTGTAAATCTTGTTTCAGTTTCGTGATCACACTGATAAATAATCACATCTAATTGCTACCTCATAGTGTGCAAGTAAAATGTTCATTAGTAAAATAAAAGTCTCAGATCAAAACAGATCAGAAGTATTCTTCTTATAAAAGTAAACCAACAAACCAACATCAGACTGTACACTTCTCACAAGGTTAAAGATTTCACTCATCTAAGAGGCTTATCTGCAATTTAAGGAAGTCAGCCAGTTGAAAATCTTGCACTGGTTATGCAAAACTTGGCAGTGTTGAGTTAAAAAAAAAAAGAAGGCTGAAATGTGATGTGTCTGAATAATTTACATGTTAGAATCCAGTGATTTATTTGAGCTGCAACTTGTACGAAAAACTGAAGGAATGCAAAACCACTTAGGTACCAACTGCAGGACGAGTTTCAAACAGGTCTCTGAAAAATAACATTGCTAGAGTGAATCATTGCCTCAAGCATACCATTGAAGACAGGGCAAAAGGTAACCCATGAATCAGTAAATCTCACTTTAATGCCAATTCCATGCACTTTGTCGAACTCCTACCCTGTTTTTGAAAAGAAAGGTAGGCCTATATGTAATCACAGTCACTGCACAATATCTCACAGGCTTATCCCAAGACATGTGCTCTGAGTAGATCAGACTCATTACACAATAAACATACAACTATGGGTACTAAGCCTGTCCTTTACCATAAAAAGCTCAGCTCAAACAAAATACATTAAAGGGAACTAAAGATTCAAACCCAGGTGTATACCCAAATGTCATCCTGCATTTTTTTTTTCTAATGTGCTTAAAAACTGCATGTTGAATGTTCTTGGAATCCAGATGCGCAAACATGTATAGGAAATCCAAATATTGCATCTTTGCAGAGTCTTAAGTCCATTTACCAACATACAAAATTATACAAAGGTTTCTCACAGCTCTGCACCACTCTGTGCAACATCGACTCCTGAAATGTTTCGGAAAATATTCAGTATAAAATTCAGGTTAAGCAGCTGCAACTCATTTAATTAAAGGAATTTCTTCTCTTGCAAAAACTAAGATCTGTCTGTATTGTTTGCATAGATTTTCCATACCCCCATAGCATTACATTAGAATAGCTTTCACCATTTTAAGTGTGCCATTTACCCCACGGGATTAAATAAACCCACCAACACGCTATTTAATTAACAAGTTTTCATTATTTGTGCCTTGTCTAAATTGAAAGTAAAGCCAACGTAATGAGGATCAGCTACTGCTCACTCCACTTCGCTGATTTTTGTGGACACCATTTTTATACTCATTCCTACATCCCATTGTAACGCTGCAGAGCTCAGATACATGCAGGTAATACGCAACTGCCAATATTCTCAGCATTAGTACAGTGACAAAACTGGTATTCAAGTGTTTCTCAGTAAAGGCAGAACAAAAGAGATTATTTCGGCTGCGTACTGCTTAATTAGAATTGGCTCTCCCAAGGGAAAGTACAATCCCTGACATTTCACCTGAAGGCAAATTCCAGGATCCTGTACAGAAAAGCTCATCAGGGGAAATGAGCCACATCCTGTTTACTTTTCAGCTCACTTAGCTCATTAACAGCTACACACACAGACACCTCACCCAGTTTGGGGTGTTTTATGCATTTCTGCAATACAGATTTGTAGCCATATTAACTAATATAACTTTGGGGGATTTCGGGGTGTTGTTTGGGGTTTTTTGTTTCTTGGTTGGTTTTTTTTCCCCCTTGCAATTTAATGCCTATGCTTTTTAAATAAGTTTTTGTCTCAAAAGAATATTTGATTGTTATTCAATAAAAGGTTTAAACCATAGATGAAGTGAGGAACTCAGAGGAGTGAAGTGAATGTTATGACACAGTCCTCTTTCTACTAACCCTCTAGATACCACTGACAATAAATGCCTTGCTTGTAGCAAGAATTCCAGCTTTGTTTGTCTTTAAATAATGATCCTTTTTTTTTTTCCCCCAGTGTTTCCTGAAGAGGCACCTAAGAAACTAGGATGTTTTAACATCACATTACTTATTGCAACAAATCTTGGTTACATTCCATTTCAAAGTCAATGGCTAGCCCAAGATCAGACACAAAAACCTATGAGAAAGACAGTTTATGGTGTCTTTTCTCCAAAAGCAGTAGCCCCCTTAAACATGTCCTTCTTGATCTGAATTCAGGCAAAAAAACCCAAACAAAAACCCTTTTCAAAAGGAATATATAGCAAACACACAAAATTTAATTACTACTACAGAACTAACACTCAAGTATTTGAGCACCAGCAATTTAGAGAGTACGTACCCCTGGACCATAACTCAATCCTCTCCTCCTTTTCCTTTCTTGTAGCCCTAGTGCTCTAATGAAACATGTACAATTACAGAACCGAACAGAGTCACCATTTTATTTTATCCAACAGAAATGAACTATGCAGCTGGAATCACTACCTTGCTTCATCAGTCCAGATGACGCACACCGTTACATTAAAACCAGCTAGTGCACTAGAGCCTTGGGGAATGCACTGCCTGCATTAGGGTCACTGGGACAGCTGACAGTAACATGCCGTGCAGCACTGTGAATAACAGGTTTTGTAAACTGGTGAATAAATCCATTCGCTAATCTGTGACCATGTAAATTTTTCTCAAAGCTGAATGAAGAAAAGCTTTGCTTTCCCTTCCCATCAAGTTTTATTTTGCTGAGGGCCATAGCATACTCACTGGAGTCTCGTCAACAGCTGTTTTTTCTTTTAAGCTTGCCCCGTCACTTTGGGATCTGAATTTTTGCTGATAAAGTGTAATAGAAGCTGCTTCCTGCTACACCACAGTGAAACAGATGTTGTAAAACTTGTGGTAGCCCTAAAGCTGGTCTCCATAACAAAATCTGTTTCAGGCTAACTTTTTCTTCTGTCACTAAAACATACGTTATATTT
>NW_008825430.1:1036174-1061487 GCF_000699105.1 Pygoscelis adeliae
ATAAACATTTTAACTGAGATTTTTTTGGGGGAATGGGGCCCCAGAAGGCAGCAGTGTGAGAATGAAAATACAAACTGCGTATCAAAGAAACTAGGACAGGAAGGTGCTCAAGCAGACCCCAAATTCACCTTACTACTCCCAGGCACAGTCATCGCTACCTATGGCACTCCTGGCAGATGTTTGTCAAGCCTGTTTTTACAAAGCTGAAGTGATTCCATAGCAGCCCTAAGCAATCTATGCCAGTGACTAATTATCCCTACAATTGCAAAGTTTCCCCTCATATCTAACTTCTAATCTCCTCTGCTTTAATTTAAGCTCATCAGTTCTTGTCCTGTCCCCAGCGGACATGAAAAACCAGATTATTCTCTTCCTCCAAACACCAGCCTTTTGCCTACACCTTCTCAGCCTTCTTTACTTAACTTCTAGATTAAACAAACCAAATTCTTTCAGTTTGCTTTCATAGCTCATATTTTCTTTTATCATCCTTATTGCTCGCATCTGGTCTATCTCCATCTGATGCATTTCTTTTTTGCTGTGTAGCATCCAGGGTTGGATATGCAATCTAGCCGACACATGAACCACCAAGTAGAGTAAAAGGCTTTCCTCTTGTATTTAACATGCAATACTTCTGAAAGTTATGTTTTTATGGATGATGCTTATTGGGTTTTTTTCCACAGTTTCCATTTGGACACAACTAGTTCAAGATTTGAAGCTAGCCGAACCAGTTAGATTGGATGTGCAGCTGAGTCAGAGCCTCAGTGAATATTCCTGCTCTCGCTGCAGACCACACCGTATACGCTGTAAGTTTTAGGGTCCTAGAAATCTCCAAGCAATGCTGAATAGTAGTGAAATCTATTCTCTACACACACACACACACTTTTATTTACACATTCAATAATCCTCTAACACCTTTTGCACTGTTTGGTTCTGGCACTGGAAATAGCTTCAGTGCACTCTTGCAATCTGCAAAAATAACCATCATTTCTGTATTCCAGAGGCCTAGTCCTCAAAGGAGCTCAGCAATTACAGCTTCTTCGTATGCAACTGCACATTTATGCTCAGTATGGGCATAAAACTTTATAACTATGGCTTTATATAGGCAGATAGCTTCTCACACATTGATGAGTTATGTTTACTAGAATACATTATTTTTCCTAGCTCACCCACTTTGGGATGATTCCTAAATAATTCTCCAAGATGGTGCCTAGCATCTCAACAGCTGGTGAGCTGATACTACCAAGCTTTTCTTACCAACATTTTTCCTGATCCACTCCCCTGTATTCGCAGGACTCTTGAGTTTCCTACTCCTATTTCCAATCACTTTATCTTCCCACATAACATTCCAGAGTAGTCAAAGAGGTTAGACTCTCAAGGCTTGACGTTTCCTTACCTTTGTCCTACTCCTTCCTAAATTTCTCTCTAAAATGAAAGTTTTGGAGAGGCTATCACATACCAGGTTGCACATCCTTGCACCTTCATGTCCTCTGCTTTGGCTTTCCCACCGTTATAGTAAGGTTGTCTGAATCAAATGTGTTATTTGGACATATATCCACAGTAGACTTTTGGGGCTTAATTTTAAGAAACCTTGCAAGTTCTACACGGAAAGCAAAGAAAGGGCCCCACAGCAAGAGCTTTCCTTACAGAAGAGAAATAGCTGCCAGACCCACGGCAGCAGTCCACTCAGAACGACCAGATCTCCTTACCCAAGCAGAGGAACAGCAAGCATCACCATGAGGGCAACCTCCCATCTGGGATCCACTATACCAGCCAGCCAGAGGTGGATGCCTGCCTGACTCACTAAAATAAAGGAAACTATTGAGCAGTATAGTAACAATTCATGCAGCCACAGAGCCCTTCTTTTACTTTAGAGAGAGACAAACTCTCAAAATATAGTCTAAACGCTGGAATAAGCAGTCATCTGGATCTGAACATCATAGGACAAACTCAATTTCTCAATACGATCTTAGTAACTTCAGGAAGAAGGCCCTCAGCTTAACTTGTAGTGACGTGCAAGATCAGAAGACACTAAACAGGTACATGGCACATTTGTTGTTTTTATGTCATTTGCATCAGCACAGATGCCCCGTGAGAAAAACCTGCATAGGTTTTGGTATTGGTGCATTTGGTATATTCTAAGTCATGAACCAGGAAGGAAAGAATTGCATAATTCCATCCTGAGACAGAAATGGAAAGCAGACTAGTCAACGAGAAGCAATTCCTAAATTTAATTCAGGACCTGAAATGACATCTTAATGTCTGATTGGAGTGATCAGAAAGGAGGAAAAAATGCAGCTTAGCTTATCCTAGAACTGGGAGAGCCAGCCAAGGCAGACATCTTCTAAAGACCCTCAAGAATCATTTCTGTCTTCCTGTTTACGCTTCATCTATTTCCCTCTCTCTCTTTTCGTGTTCACCATTCTTGTACTAGAGCCTTACAGGTGAACCCCTTAACCCATATATGCTGTGGGACTCAAAGCAAGGCTGCAATTCCATCACTGTCATATTTTCCCCATGCTTTCTCAAACCATGGCATGAATAAGCTTTTTGCAATCATTTACTGTTAAGATAATTCATTTCCCTTTGTAACCAAGAAAACAAAACAAGCATTATTCATCTGCTTTCACATGCCAAAAATATGTTTCAGTAAGATACCCATCTACATGAATCAGAGATGGAGATTCTTTGAAGACTTACTATAAAAATCTGCATCACAATCACACTACAGCTAAGTGTGAGGCCTGTAAGACATTGTTACCGCTTTTGAAAAAAATTTCTATTACAAAAAGTCAGTTACCTAGTACAATGTTCCCACCAAATACTTCTATTGAAACAGCCTCTCTTACAGAAAATAAACAATTATATAAATCTGAGGATAAAGCAAACAAGTCCTTACTCTAATCCATTGACATAAAAGATAATACAAACAAAAATTACAAGATTTGTCGTTCATAAGTCAAAAGGCATTTCTACAAAATACCATGCATCTCTATACAGCGAGGCTGCAATCCACCCTCGGTGAAGTCATCGAGCAGTTTCCATTGACTTTTGCTGGTGCAGAAGTTCACTTAATAAAACAAGCTAAAAATTATAAAGGCAGGCTCCCAATCAGCTGCTGAAGAAAATAAGAGAGCAGACCAGAGGCAAAATTGAGAAAGTAGCTGCATATTAGAAGACAGTTCACAATTCAGAAAGGAAAACACAGACAGAGGAGGGACCCCTGGGTTCTGCAGGTGACCCTGACAGCAAGCCCCAAGCACACTCCACCGTGGTCAAAAAAAATCAATAAATATGCACACACTTCCATTATTTTGTCTTAAAACATATACTTCTCATGTAACTAACGTAGAAAGCAATTGGCTTTTTGTAACTCTGACAACTCAGGCAAGCTGAATCTTCAACTCAAAGAGTGCACTCACAAAGTGCACCTCCTTCCAGCCTGAGGTAGCAGAGGCTGGGGATGGAGATCAGCGCTGTCTCAAGAAGATTATGGCAGCTGGGCAACGAGGTCCCATTTTTATGAAAATTAATAGACAGCCTGTGACCCGTGAGCGTACTAAAGAAACCAAAGGGCCTGTCTTTCCTACTTTTCAACAACAGGAATTCGTAGAACACCCAGAGGCTGTATGGCAGGAGGTAACCAGAGCAGCCTGGTGAGCGTCCAGCTGGGGGGAGTATTCCCCCAGCTGCGTGACAATGTGTCTTTATAAATGACAGCCTTTCATGAAGTAATTATAGCTAAAATCTTCTGGTCTTGCTGGAACAGGCTACTACTGTAGTAATTCCCAAGTAAGATAAAACGCACTAACTCTACTTATCACTGACATTAAAACCCTGGTCTAATTAGAGCAGATGGACTAACACAGATTAACACAATTGGATCAAACTGATCCTGTGGAAAGCGAGGCCTTTTAGAGGCAACACGTAGTTCACTTCCAGCAGGGAACAGCAAGTAGTTAGACACAGCATACCAAAACTGCTAATTTTTTTCATGACAAGAGAGTACTAGACTGAGCACAACGCAATTTTGATGTACACAGGAAGAAAAAGAGGGGTTCTTAGGATATTTACTACTTTAGTTTGTGTACATCGTTTCTTTCCCAGGTCCTTAGTTATTTTAAATGATAATTGTATGTTTCAAGAAAGTTTCAAAGGAGGCCACTTAAAAAAATAAATCAATAAATTTTTCCTCTTCGAAATACATCATGTTTCACTTTTTTTTTAATATACATTAAAACCGCTTAAAATTGTACACATAGAGTGAAAAATAAGATCAAGAATATCAAGTCATTTTGGTCAGACTTTGCAAGAGTAGATTTGCTGAGAGATACAAAACCTTAAACAAAGAATTAAAGGATCGCAACTTGGATGCAACAGATCCCACGCACAGGTTAGTAAAGGAATTTAGCTGGTACAGTAATCAATACTGGCTGCAGGCTTCTCCATTTCTGAGATATCCTACGCTTGTTTGAAGTGCTTCTACAAAGCAAAGCTTAATAGTTTTGCCAGTGAACACGTTACCATCGGTGCCAACAAGAGAAATTCCTGCCAACTTTTCTACCTCTCAAGAAGGTAAAGCACACCAGTGTGCTGGAGAGAGCTTATGTATAAAAGGAGACTCTTAGCCATCTCGTGAATTATCCAGGCAGTATTCAATGATAGGTTAATATTCAGCAAAAAATCACTAGATAAAACCTGATACTTTTTCACATTCTCTGCAGTGCCACTGACTTAGCAGCCACTACAGGCACAATTTTAGATATTTCACATGAAGGAAGAATATCACAGCATTTTCATTTTGCACAGGGAGCCTCTTTCTTCAGGGTCTCTCAAAAAGAAATTGGGATTGAAGATTTCTTTCATGAGGCTACAAAGATCTGTCTTCCAGCACTGACCAGGTGGCCTTGAGAGGACTTAAGATCATCCTGACCTACTTTCCAATTTTTATTGAGCCACATTTATTCCTGACATCACACAGTTCACTTGAAAGTCATTGGGATTATCATCAGACGTTAGCTTGGGCAAGCAGAAGAGGCTGGTTAACAAATATTTCAGTTTTTAAATACTGAGGAAAATATGAGTTGTTAAATTCTGAGATCTCCACACGCATACGGAGACCTATCAACCTTAACAGAGCTTTGCACAGTGGGGAAGAGGAACAAGTGCTTTCCTAGGCACAGCCAATTCCAAGTTTGCATCCCAAGAAATCACAAGTTTCTGAAAACAGTGATTCTGCTCACACCTGCTGTGCTTTTCTGTCTTCTTGCTCACTTTAAATTGCGCTTAAAATTTTAGCTCAGGTTAAACAATAAACCAAAAACCACTGTTGTTATTAAATAATGTGGACAATTTCAGTCATTATAAATGTAATAGTCTAATACAGGCGACGGCAGCCAGGCATAGCACAAACAGGCAGGTGCTGAACAAGTTTCCTACCACACGCAGCTTTGCCAGCATATATCTGGCCTGCAGTACCCTTGCTATTTCTGTCCTGGATATCTCTGGAGGAATGACTGCCAAGTGAAAAGTACTGTACCAATTTGTGGGGTGGTTTTGTGATGTGGATAAATGAGTTCTTGGATAGGCTTAAATTCATACTGGCTTGTAATTTAAGTGCAAATTTAAATTCTGGTATGTCTAAAGCAGAAAGGTTTGCGCATTGCTATGCAGGTCTGCCAGTTGGCCTCCACCATGACTTTGTTCCTTTGCTTTTAAAACTAAAACATGAAGCTTAAAACAGTTGTTTTAATATTTAGCATATAGAAGGTCACGTTCACACCAGGGCCCTGGAGAGAAAAGCTTTTGAGCAACTGAAATTGAGTCACTAAAATTCAGTATACATAGGACATATCGGTTGCATTACTTTTACATCTCACCTTTAATGACAATGCACTGAGAACTATCAGGCTTGGCCAAGGACTGATAAAGAGCAACTGATATTGAAAATGAAGCTAAACATTAGATATTAGGTTGAGTATATGACTATTCTTTGGTAAAACAAAGGAGTGAACAAGACAGTAGTGGTCTCTTCTAGCTTTAAAACACTAAGGTGATTTTAAGGTGGAAAATTCAGTTCCACATGCCAAACACGTGATGCTTATAACTGTACAGTTCCAGGGTCTTGTTACAGATAACTAGTCAAGCCTCTAGATACTAGGTAACACATACCTTGCACTTACTATATTGGATACTTACCTCCTAAATCTACTCTTGCAAATTTTTTCCTTCTTTAATGGTCTGTCATCTACTGCTAAAACTGCTTATTTTACTTTCTTTGGCAGTATTAGACCTCAATTACTATATTTATTCTTATGTGGCTTTGTGACCACCGAAACTAGATGGAAAATTCCTTCAACGCCCACGTGAACACACATCACACTACATACCATATTACTATAATGCCCCAGGTGATGATCCTGCAGAAATTCAGAAATATTAGCCCTAGTTTCCCCATAAAGCTGATTTAACAGCCACCTGTGAAGCAAATAAGCAGACACATAGCAGGAATAAAATAGAAGCCAGCTGAACCTTCACTCAATATTTTTCAAGATGAGTAAAGCACACAAGAATCATTATCCTGTTCAAATATTATGTAAGATGTTAAAAGGCTTTAAAATCAGAGGCACTTGTTTTAAAGTGCATTTAAATATTTACTGTGTACGTTGGGACCTCTCAACTTGGTGCTTGGCTTGCAGCTCCTGTAGCAGGCACAGCACTCTTATACTCTCGGTACATCTGCCAGAGCCCAGGCGCTCCACTCTTAGTGGAAGGAAGAGAAGTTAGAACCAAACCACTCCACTTGGACCACGTTCAGTGTCATTCAGTCGGCCTATTGCTTCCATAAACTTTTATTAACTATGGGAAACAAGAAGCAATTAACTGTTCCCCACTACCAGAAATTTTTATTTATTAATTTATCTTGGAATTGTAGACTCATTTTCTTTCTCAATAAACCAGGAACAGGTTAAATTTCTTCCCAAACTTCCACCTAGGTGTAATGCACTCTCCTAGTAACAAATTAGCGTGACGAGCTATCTTGTTATGGGGCATGTTAACAGAAATGTCTATATGCTTGTTTAGTAATGAAAACCTGCCCTCACTGTTGCCCTAATAATCAGAAATTCCATCTTTTCCCAGCCAGCTGCCAAATTTCGTCATTCCTTAAAATAAATAATGTCTATACTATACTTGTATATTATACTTCTAGATCCATGCCAAACAAAGTTCATGTCACAAAGACCCTGTGATTTAAATGCATCGTGTGAGACACAGCACAGTAACAAAGCAAATAGAGCAGGAAAACAGGTTTGAACATGGTAATGTAACAAACAGTTGTCTAAGAAACATTTGGAAGAGGAAACACGCTGTTGCTCGAGTGAGAGCCTCTGTTGCCTTCAGCTGCAGTGGCTGTTTCTGATTTGTTCCACTGTGCAAAGAAACACTGAAAAAAAGCCACGTTATTAAAATACAGATGTGTGGAGAGAGCTTAATTCCTTCTAAATATGTCAACATAGCCTTAGCTATGCCATCTTTCTCACAGCCATCAAGAAGGCTGTCTGCACAGCATCCATGCAGAAATAGCTTCTGCCCTACATACGGAGAAGCATTACAATTTTAGTGAGCTGAAGATAATCTGCATTTATCCAGAAACTTGATAAATGTAATTGATCACTTGAAAATGCAAAACACACAAATTTAGCAAAGATTTATTTTCCCTGCCGATCCACTGGTAACAGCTCCAAGCAAAACAATCCTCCTCACTCAAACATAAATATGTAGCAGTCTTCTAAGAAAACAATCCTGTAACCACAGTTGCTCAGACTGACACAGAGTGGCTGGTGCTAGATAGTGGGAATATTAGTGAACAAGGAGGTGAGTTATTTCTGCACTTGCTCAGCATATCCAGAACACCGTTATTTTGTCGCCACAGAGTTTTTAGCATGCCACACAAGTTGCAAAGAAAGAAGGGTATGATTTTAGCATCTTTTCCACTTAAGCACGGAACGTTATAGTTATTTGCAAGGCCATTTAATTTGCAAGATATTGTAACGCCTTCTTCAGGCATTGAAATGCTACACACACCCAATTTACTTTTGGAAAATATTGTTGATACTTCGTACCACAGCACACTTCATAGCTAACTGGTTACACACAAACACAAGTAGATTGTTCAGATTATAAGCAGTCAGTGCTACCATACCTATTCCTGAAAGATAACTGGGGGGACAGAAGAACAAGGACTTGCATAGAGTTTTGGGTCCCTAGTGCTATGTCAGGCTCAGCTAAGTGCATATAGCCACCTACTCAAGCTACCACGTGGCTCACTGCTGTTAGCCTGTCGTTTGGGTGTTACAAAGCATGTGTAATCTGATGTTCCCTTACACCACAATACAGTCAAGGGTGGTATCAAGCATACGTAACCGCTTTGACAACCCCAAACCTAGGCTCTACCACAGTTACCATCTTCTGTTGAAGTGATTCACGCACAAAACACAGGTTTGTAATACCGCTATATCCTTCTTCATGTCACAAGTGTTTCTCCTTCTCAGTACAACCCCATGCTTCAGGTGTTCTCCAGCAGGTGACACAACAGCCAGCTGCCTCCAGAGTGAAGCCACATGTTCAGCAACTGGTAGCACTCCTGTTGGACTGTCCCCAGCAGAAGCTGAGCAGATCCGGTGAATTGTGGAAAAGTCCCTCACAGAACAGTAAAAACCACTGGAGAACAATCAGCGTTCAAACAGCTAACCCTGTTTCACTGCCAGCTAAATGAATTGTCAGCCTAGGTATCTCATTTCTTCTCCCCAGCACTTCTAAACAGGAAGAAAAACAATTAAGTTCGTGAGCAAGGGTTAAGGACTGTTCTGAATTAAAAATCCTGGCTGGTGTTTAAGAGCAGAAACTTGTTACCAGCTGAACATGTGAAATGTAATGACATACAGAGAAACACAAGTCTTAGTGAAATATAACACAAGTAAGAAGAAATACTTCAATTTAGTTTGGTACTTTTCTATTTCACAAATAGTTGGCGAGTCAAAAGAGCCAACAAATCAAGCCAGAGAATGATCTAAAGCCCAAAGACAACCAGTGTTACTAAAAATTACTAGTAGGAAAAAACCTAAATCCTTTAAAAGGCCAGAGCTGTTTTTTACATCCCTTTTGAAACAGACATCTGCCTCCAATGCTCAGGTATCAAATGCTGCTTTTCCATTTTCTTTTTTCTAACTGGCCACTCACTTTTCTTTCCTACCATCCACAATCATAACTACAAGAATACACAATGTGACACATTCGCTCTCCCCCAAGCACAGAGCTCCTACTTCAAAACAAAGTAAAAATCTGATTTATCAAATGCAGAACACAACAACAGCATTTCAGACGTCAAATATCCTCATGCTAAAATATGTATATCCTTGACAAACTAATTGTTTTTCTGTGGCACTGTGACCTAGACAAAGTCTGAACCTGCTCTGAAGTCCCGATCAGGGGGCTGACAGCAGGAAGAGTGATGGATGGCAAAGGCAGCCACTTGCTCTGGCTGAGCAGGCTCCACTGTACCGCCCATCCATCACTCTGACAGCTAAAGAAATTCTGTACAAATTTATCTACAGGGCACTAAGCAGGCAGAAGGCAGAGCATATATCCCACCAGCTGAAAGGGTAGATAACCAGAAAGGAACATTAGGCCATTTAGTTTCCAGAAGTAAATTGGTAAATCCCATTTGGGTCCACTGGCTAGACAAGTGAGAATGTGCCAGGAAGAAACACCATGGAATTACAAGTGTGAAAATGATAATGATGTAATAAAAATAAAAAATAAAGTTGCTGGAAAGAGATTTTTCCCCTACCTGCCTTCTTGCTTTTATTTCAAGAAAAGAGCACAAGGAAAGAATAAGACAAAAAAATAATTAAGAGGAGCCTTGGCACTGTGTGAGCTGTAAAGAGGAAAAAGATGAAAGGTCATAACGTAATTGAGTCCTTGAAAACCGACAGCCTGAGCTTTAAATCAGGACTTGACTGACACAAAGATTTAACTGTCTCTGTCAGTTTTTCAAGCCATAAATAAAGCGATACTCTGCATTATTTTGCTGAGAGTGATGACAATATTCTCCTCTGCACATACACTCCTTCCCAAGCTCGTATCATATCTGTCACGCTGCTCTCTTGTTAATGCAATTCACCAGAATAAACTTTGCCTCATCTAATAATAATGCATCTTAATGTACAGTATCTAAGGATCAAACAGAACTGACACTTCTATTTTATACATAGAAAGGAAACGAATTTGGCTGTGGCAGGTGAAAGGATGTATTTTAAAAGTAAGCTGTAGTCAAGACTGAGTTGGGCAGAAGAATTTTAGACCCCTCAAAGATGTCCTTTTTATTGCTTCTGCCTCTCACTTTTTTTTCCTGTTCGAAAGGCAGCAGACTGCAGCCCAATTGTACCAAAATACACCATTGGGTATTTACCTTGAGAACTTTCTGCAGGTGATACAGTGATTTTCTATAGATTTGAAAATTAGAGAAGAATCGAATACTCATATTAAGTAAACAACTGCCTGTCAGACTTTCAAATGCTTTCCTGCAATAAGGGGGAGAACCATAATTGCCTGAACTGCTTTGTTTGCTTTGTAAATGAACATCCTGCTTTAATCAATCGACACTCTTCTTTAATTAGTAAATTGCTGATCTGAACAACATCTCTTGCTTTATTTTAATAAACTCTTCTAATTTCTGGTACCACACTCATACACTTTGCTAAGTAAAGGTTGTAAGGGTGTTCTCAGAAATATCTGATCATTTTACCATTATACAGGCATTGACTTTCAAGTTAACTGCTCTTGAAATAAGCATTAGGTTGTTCCTAAGCATTTGCTTTCAATTCAATTAGACATTATTAAAAACAACCAAACAAACAAACCTTTGTTGCTCACATACACTACTTTTTGTCATTTCTGCACTGCATAAGTTGCAAACTTTTAAACGCGTTCTTTTGATGATGCAAGAACACAGACCCTGGTAACTCATCTCAAAGCCACCACTCAACGTTCAAAACAGCCAAATTCCCACTGGCTCTGGAAGCAGTGTTACCAGGCGCAGAAAGAGTGACCAATCCAGCATTACAGTAGCTGTAATGATGACATGCACATCTAAAATCAAGATGTCAGTTTTACATTTGAGTACTTAAATAGCTGGTGTGGGCAATTTAAAGAACACATGACAGCAAAAACCTTTTAACTCTTCCAGCTGGCTAATTGCTAAATCCAGAGAGTCACTGGTTACTTTTTAGGGAAATTAATTCAGGAAGTTAAAAAAAAAAATAACGAACACAATTTAATTTACCCAAAGAACTTCAGGTCCTCTTTAGAAGCACAATTAGCATTTCTACCCCATGCTCCCCAAAAGCTCCAATCCTACTGTGATCTTACTTTTGTAATTTCCCCTGTAAAAGGAAGTAGTAAATCAGAATGTTATTAAGGCAACCTTATTAAAATTCCCTAAGCCTTTCTGGGTCAAACTTCGTTTAATTAAATTATTTGATTTCTATTCTTCAGTTCAGTATTATTATTCAAAATATTCCTTGCTATTATATTAATAATACCAAAGAAGTCACGCCATGCAAAACGCATTTGGTTTAGGAAGAGGTTTTGACCATGGAGAAGGGTAATCAAAGAAGTGCAGTGGCATTCAAGAGACATGCAAAGAATAGACGGCTCTTTAATAGCGCTTAAACTGTCTCCTCCAGATCACAATGCTGGTGTTGTTCTTGCTTGGCTGACCATATGGAAATTAAGCTTTTCCCCTATTCTTCACTGCTGTTTTCCTGACATTGGCTTCTGAGCCATTTAATTACACTCTGTCATAAAACTGGGTGCTCAGTCTGACAGGAACAAGGATCACCTAACTGCTATTGTGATCACCGGAGCACTTGTATAGGCAATGGAGGTGAAAACTTTTACACTTCAGAAAGAGAAGAAAATGCATTTCATCAGTCACAACACAATGCCTCTCCTAAGCCTAAACAATTGCAAATGCACCGGCTCTGGGACATTGCCATATTCACAATAAGGCCATTCACGTAGACTTTGCTGAGGCAAGTTAGGGCAAAAGGGTCAGAGGGCTATGAACTTTGATCTATGGTTTCAAATTTGGCAGGCCTTAAAAAACCTCCTGCTTCAGTAAGTTTCTTGATTAACCTAATAAGAATTACACAAGAAGTGCTGTGATCTTAGCGCTGCATCGGATTAACTGCCTAGATGGTGTTCTGTGAAGCCTAAAAATCTCATCAAGAAGCATAATGAGAAATAGACGATGGAAGTGTTGAGAAAAAGGTCTTGAGTTTGTGTTTTAATTATGCGGGCAAGGAATTGAAATGAAAGTTACCTGAGAGCTGCATTTCCTGAAGAAGCAGAGTATTTGTCTGTAGAAACATGCTATTTTTTAAACTCTCAGGAAAATATAATTAACAAAAATGAAAGCTCAGAAGTCTTTTCAGAGGAACCTTCAGTAATTCAGAAACACTTTTTCCTTTTGTCATCTTCCACACAGACTGGAACCTAATACCAATATTCATATTTATGATAAATTCTACAAATTAGTTCAACAAAAAATGCCACCATAAGAATTAAAAATATCTACAGCTACCTTACTAAAACCATGTCAAAGGAGGAAGAAATCTGAATTGTTACAAAGGTTTTGCAATTAGTTCCTAAATTAGGCCATTAGCATATTAAGAATTTTGTCCATTTAATTAACTACCACTGTATTAGAACATTTTAGATTATATTACAGCATAATTTATTAAATTAATCAAATATAATAATATTTGAATTATCAGCATTATTCTTTTTGCCAGGGATATGTTTTGAAAGACTTCATTGCTAACATATAAATGGAAATTTGAGTAGCCACAGCAAGCCTACTCTTCAGAAATATTAAGAATTTCATGAAAAGAACTAGATAATAAAAAAAAATTCATGCTCCAGCATATTTAGCCCATCCTTACAAGAGACCTGCAAACTAGAAAATCATTAAGCGATCACGTTTTGGTGTCCTGGGTTTATAGTGGCTCCCACAGATGTAAGGAAAAGGGGGGGCTTGAAACCTGCCAAAGCGGGGAAAAGGGATAGTTCTGTCTGCTCACTTCTGGATCAAGCACCAGCAAAGGCAACCGTTCCATGCCTTTAAAAGGAATGGGAGGAAGAATTCTTCAGCTACATGATTAATAAAATAAATAGAAAAAAAACCAAAACAAAACCCACACCACCACCTCACTGTTCTTTTTTAAAAGACTTCTGATCCTATTTATAAGGTGTCAAGTCCCCCTTTAATAGAAAGTGCTATCCAGGATCAGGCCCCCAGGTTTCCATACTCACTAAAAATCCAGAAATAATGATATCTTTGAGTATCACACAGCTCCACGGACAGGAGTTGTTCAGAAGGACACAAAGCACTCCTATAAAAGTCGTGATGCACTACAAAGTGACTGTGTAGCAGCACTAGGCAGCTGCATTAATCATTATGCTAATACTTAGCCACAAGTTTTGATATATCTTTAGCATCTTGCACTGTATGCTCACACATCAACAGCAAAATGTTCCCCAGGAAACATTCCAAAATTGTTTCTTTGAAAAGTAAAGTTCATTTGTGGGTCAATGGGGTAATTATGGCAGAATGAGCCTGCCTAGCTCCAGCAACAGTTTCACATTTCAAGAGCGCTCCTTCCCATGATCCCAAGCTACTAATTTCTTCTATTCCATGTGCTTCTCCTCTTATAAAAATAACAGCAAGAAAAGAAAGCTAATCAGTACTACCAATTAGGAATCATCTCATAGAACAGGATTATACTCTGAAATTGAAAAACCATTTTAAGTCTGCATTGGGCTCACTAACATTCGTATTTGTATTGCTGTTCTGTCTAAATACTCCTATATCGCTTATCTGCTGTGAAGGAGGCTGCAAAAACACACAATGAAAAAGTGTGCTTTCGAGACAGCTTATAATTCTCCACCATCACCGAGTTTTCTGTGGAAGAATTTGAAAGAGCCTGATATGGTATCTTGTCTATATATCAAGGAGCCAGGAGAACCAGGAGGGAAACTCCTCCAAGAAGCTTTTAAGATACAGTAAAATAAAACCTGGTGCCAAGTCAAAAGGCAGCATGTTGAGTCAAGTTTATGAACTTGCTAAGAAGCCGTTTACATATAACAAGCCACACTAATGGCAAGATAATAAATTTGTTTATCTTCAATTAAGCAAACCTCATAGAATAAGCTTACATGTCATTTGTGCTATCTTGCACACATTTTTTATTACTGTTACAAGAACATTTTTCCAATCAGGCATGTTAACAGCAAAATTAAAATGTAACATGAGTAAACTATCCTTTATAGTCAATAGAGAAGAAAGCATTGGAAGAAAGTAAGTGCTAATGATAGAAAAAACAAACAGCACGTTGAAAAGACATAAGATATCTGTGTAGTTTGATGGATGGAGCAGCGATGCCAGCTCTCCATTTGCTGTGCATAGAAACAGAAAGCTATGACCGGCGCAAACACAGCTACAGACACAAAGGCAGAGTGGTAACCCTGCATGGCAGTCCTCTTTCGTCACTTGTGACAAGGAACAGAGTCAGGGTAGAGCTCTGGACCACACTGTAACAAACACAAAGTAGCCTTAAAAAAAAAAATTCACTGACATGGTAGCACAAAACCCGCATTCAGAGCTTGGAGTCCTGCTTGACTTTTCACCTGTGTTTTCAGCTCACCAGGTCATCCCTGAGGTAGAAGCTGCCCAACAGAGCCCTGTAGGCTCAGCATCAATGCTAGCAGTGGGTAGAACAAGCTTACAGCAGCTGCACCCAACCACGTAGAAAGGCCCTCGCGGTGCTTGACCATGACTTCTCCCTGGTGTTAGCAACTTTCACCCTACCAGAGCTGAATTCTTTGACCCCCAAAGGCAGGACCATGTGCATTGGCAGTAAATAGCCTAGGGTTTGATAAGTTTGATCATTACTTATGATCCAAATGTATTTGCCTTCTAGTTTGTTAGATAAATCTTTAGTTCATTAGCAAGTCTGAGCGATTCTAAACAATTAACTACATCAGTGATGTTTAAAACTCAGTTTGATGTTATAGCTCTGCTGCCACAAGCAGAGAACAATAGGTCGGAGACATGCAGGTATAGAACAATGTCAACAAGAGAAATAGTTCCAATAAGTTTTCTTACACCTAGGAGCATCATACTTACAAGTCTCCATAAACTTGTACACCAGGGAGAAAGTTACCAATGCAGTAGAACAGATCAGCATCAGCTGCAGATTTAGCTGAAACCAGTATTGTTCTACCAAATCTCTGGTCTCAACCTTAAAAACCTTAAAGGCCTTAAAAATGGTCCCTTCTCCTACTGAAAAAGTATAGACACACTGTAGATTGACAGATAAAGTAGTTCAGCCAAACCAACAGCACACAAACTTGCTTTCTGGGTTAACTGGGAACACTCAAATGCAGGGAATGGTGCTTTTTTTTTAATGACGTGGGGTTTTTATAAGCAACTAGATACCAGAAACTATTTAAAAAAAACAGCATGTTGTTGTGGAAGGTGTGCATTCACTGACTAGGCTATGGCTTGGGCCCCTAAGTCATACCTGCATTTGCAGATGAGTGCCGCATGGAGCTCCCCAGGCTAGCCATTGTCGGCCTGGGGCTGGACCTGGAATTAGCACAGCTACCGCAGGGCAGCACTAAGGCTGAAGGGAGTCTCGTGAAGAGGCACAAAGTCATGGTAACACAGCTATTCTGCTTGCAGACGTGAACCATGTGGACGCTGTACTGTGCAAAAGCGCCAGCTTTAGGCGGAGGCTGTGGGGGAGAGCGGTCTTTGTAGCATCCTCCACATACAATTTGACTTTAAGGTAGCTTAGATATTTTCAGTAAAACTGAATAAAATAATACAGCTTCTTAAAAGCAGTGAAGTTTGCAAAGCTTTCTGTCAAGTACGAGATAAACATTAACCATGGCATTAACGTGTTATTGCTTCTTAACAATATGCCCAAGAGAAAGTTTGGTATTTAGGCCTGCTCATAAATTTGATTCAAAAGCAAGTACCTGCCTGACACTCTCAAGGGTGCTGCACTTTGGTTATCAATGAGAAAAGAAAAGAAATTCCAAAGATGAAAATGCATCTGAAAACAGTCTGTCTTACAAAATAAATACACAGCAAGTCAGACAACTTTCATATATATTTTGAAATTCAAAATCTCCTTCCTGAAAAGATTTGTCTACATACTATCACCTAACTGAAAATGTTTGCTTAAACTCTCTATCAAGCAGCACTGAAAATTAGTCAGAAAGGCTTAATGTTATTTAGCTGTAGAATCATCTAAAATGCCTTCAGGAGAAACTACTGTGAAGATCTTTAACCAGAAATGCAGACCAAATAATTTCCTTCCATGCAGGTAAGAAAAACACATCCATTTAGAAAAAGGTAAAGCATATATTCACTGGTTTCACTTCTATTATGACAGTACTTCCAGATTTATAACTACTGAACTGTTGACTGGACTGCTTTTGCTTCCTCCTTCACTAAATACTTTAGCCTAATCTTCCAGTGCCTTCACAGAACTGACACCCTGCCAAGCAGTGAAGTACAATGTCTCCGAAATCAAGATTAACCTTCAAATAAGTGAGCATAAGGAACAAATGTGTCTACAGCACCTCAACATCCTTATGAGAACAGTTCAAACACATCTGCCCTATTAGGTTAAACTGTCTTGGAAGTGGTCTGTACCATATCCCCAAGGCAGATGCATCAGTCATGAAAACTAGTATGTTGTTCCTTTTTACCTAGAAACGCTCCAATTTTAGACCTAATAGTCTAATAGGATGGCAGGAGTTGTGGCTGATAAACAGGCAGACAATTTGACTCTGAAAACAGAACAAAAAACTAGTTCAAGCTTTGCTTGCCCCCCCCCCCCCTTTTTTTTTTAATGACAGATTTCACAATGATTAAATAATCATCTAACTTGTGAGGACTACGCGATGTAACAAGACTCTTTGATTTATTGCATTATCACACGTTGCATTATCACACAGGCTCCTCAGGAGTGTTACTAAATAAAAATGATTCTCAGTTTTGGCATGAGAAATGCAGGTCCCAAGTAGGAAAACATGCATTTATCAACAACTTAGCTTATCTGAAAATATTAGTCCATTGGAAAATACTATTTCTGTCATTTGCACATAAAGTATATTTCAATTTTCAGCCACATCAATTCCCTACTCTATTCACAGTTATTCTTATTATTTGTGTTCTCTCGCAACCTGGTGATCCTAGCCGTGAGCTAAGAAATGCATGAATCCAGCACAAAAAGTACAGTTGCTAAAGAGCTCAAATCTAGACTAGGAACAAGAGGCAACAGATCGTACAGGCAGACAGGCAACAAAAACACATCAGCAACCAAATCAGTGCCCGCTTTCTGTCAGTATCTGGGAAAGAACAGTTCCCATTTGAAATTTTTGTTTAAATTTTTGAAAAGAAAATTATTTCCCATATGCATCTTTTCCAATAATACTTAATATTTTTATACACATAAATAAAAGCACACTTATTGGTATTATTACACATTTATAAGTATTATTGTGAAATTGTTTAAGAAAAGGCAGAGAAACTATTAAAATATAAGCACAAGGGCACGCTCAAAGCAACTTCCTCTTCCACCAGATTTATATCAAGGCATTCAAAGAGGTATACACCTAGCGCTGTGCTGGTCAGAGAGGCGTTCCAACAGCCGAATCCAAAAAGAGATTACAAAACAAAAGCTTTAGTTTAAATTTATTCAGTGTTAAGAGGTGAGGTAAAACATAATTCACAAATTCAAAAAGATCAAGTAGGGAGGAAGATCAATATGAAAGGAATTAGTGCATAAGTTTTCAGACAGATGTGCCAGCATGTTGCTTGGATTTATAATTATAAAGCAATTATGACTTAGCTCAATAATAAATTATTAGCTGCCATGGCAACTACTGAAATGCAAGGCAAGCTATTAAAGGCAACGAGATGGTCTGCAGGAGACAAAGGGAGAAGGCAGTTTATTCATCGGGCAGACTGTGCTCTTTCTCCAACTTCTTATGCTATCACATACCACTTTGGGATCGCTAAAGGAAAAATTGCAAGGTGCCTGGACTCACACAGAGCCAGTCGTCAGGGTTTAGCAGGTTTGGTTTGGTTTTTTTTCCCATTAAGAAGGTAATTTGATTATAAAGTCAGATATTTTTCTGGTGTAATAATAGGGATATCGCACATCCCTTTTTACCTAAGCAACTAGTTGAAGCAATGATTAGCAGTTATCTCTGAGAACTTGTGGGGGACAGGCAAGGCCATTGAAAAGCAGCAAAGGATAGTGTTAATGCCTATTATCAAAAAGGATAAATTGAGGAGCAAGAAAATTATAGGCTAGGCAGCTTAACTGCAGTTTCCTGGAAAAATTCTGGAACAAACAAATCATTTGTAACCACCTGGAATATAACAAGGAGATTATGAGCAGCCAACATGGATTTGTCCAAAACAAATTATACCAAACCAGTCTAATTTCTTTCTGTAACAAAATAAAAAGCTCTGACTTTAGGCATTTAACACTGCTATGATGTCCTCGTAGACCAAACTTCCCTGGTTTGCAGATGTCAAACTACCATATGACAGAAGCAAAATTATGACTGCAGATTAGTGACCCACATGTTGCCAAAGTGGAGAGATGTATCAAACAGGGTTGCACAGATGACTCTTTAGGTGCCCTTGCCCTTAAAAACTGTCACTGATGACTTGCTGATGGAAGAGAGTGTGCTATTAAATGCAAGTAACGCAGAGTAGAGAGTCTGCAACTACTTTGGAAGACAGGATTAAAATTCAGAATGCTTATAGGGGATCCCAAGATGAACATGAATCAACGATGCTATTCTGTAGTAAAAAAAAAAGCAAATATAATACTTGAAGCTTAAACAGGCTTCAAGATACACGGATACATGAAGCAGAAGTTTAGGTCTATCCCCTCCCTTTTTTTTGGTCATCCGTTTTGTGTGCCTGACTTCAAGACGGATAGATCTGGAACAAGAAGAGAGAAAGCTATTAGAATAATCAAGCACTGGAAAACGTGATCTATGAAAACAGGTGAAAAGAAGTGGTTAGACTTAGACTTTAGGAAAAAAACTTTCTAAATTAAGGACAGTGAAAGATGGGAATGAGTTGCCCAGGGAAGTTCTATATAGGGAACCTTTTCCTGGAGGTCTTTCAGAACAGATTACAGAAGCATTAATTAGGAATGTCATAGGTGTACCTGACTTCATTTTCCCTCAAGGAGGTATAACAGGTAATATCGTCAGGTCTCCTGTAGTCTTATTTTTCTAAGAGTTTACAATATTTTTTTTCCCTCCTTTCTAATCTCATCTGGATGAATTGTAAGGAATTTGTCTGGGGTTTCCAGACATGAGGTAGCCTTTTCCTGGCAAAAACTCTAGACTGACTGCAGACATGCTATACCCTCACAGGGCACATATGCAATATATTGAATGCTTCTGCCAAGGACTGTTCTATATCCAGAAATCAACAGCACATGTGTAATTATCCATCACTTTTGGGAAGAATCAGACTTTATTGAATAGGCACTAGAACAACAGTGCAATATTCTGGAAAACTGGCACAGGATTACTGGAGTCCCAGAAATCCTTCTACTCCTTGAACACAACAGGAATGAAACAACAGGAGAAATATTCTTTGGTCACAACTCTAGGCCATCACTTACCAAACACAAGTGCTCACTCTCTCAGCTACGTGTTTCCCTTTTAGTTTTGCTACAAGCACTTGACTGGCTGCATCTATGATTCCTTTACTTCTCTGAAAACAAAAAATTCTAACAATCTATGCCCCCACTCCTCTGTTTACTAGTCTCCAGAATAACTCAGCTAAACTCTAACACAATTATTAGCATTGAGAACAGAGCACACAGAGTAATGGGGTGGTTTGTTTTTTTTCCAATTTACCTTAAACAAGGGAGAGTGGTTATATTCTCCAGTTTCAGAAATACTTCTACCAGCATAACAGTATTTTCTTTAATGCTTACATAATTCACAAAAGCAATGACCTGCACTAGAAAAAGCTATATAGGAATCCATCCTAAACAAAAAGAAATTAAGGAATGTTACTGGAGCTGATTGCCACAGGACAGGAACTGTGCAAATAGTTATAAGGATAAAGAAAGAATTCAAGGATGGTAAAGTCACTGAAAATTCATCCTGAACCATCCTAGAATTGTTTGGTTCAAAGCAGATAATCAAATCAGCGTATTTGTTCAAATTACAGCCTTACACTTGCAATGAATGCATTAGGTGACAACTCACACTCAGACAGCAGGCAGCAGTTATATCATTGCTTTTGCCATGCTAAGCAAAAGCATGGGAAAAGTCTGTGACTAATACCAGTAAATATGGTATTTTAAAGTTAATGTAAGCACCCCCACTAGTAATATAATACAAAAGAATTGATAATAGAAGCTCCTGAAAGAAGTTTCCAATTATACTAATCCCAAATCTACCAGCAGAAATCAGCAGGCAGTTCTGCACTCCAGTCCATAGGAATTGATGATGTACGCTTGTGCATAGCACCCCTGAATTGACCAGGGTCTCATAAATTCTCAGAAAAGGATAGAATCTAAGTTAATATAGTCTCATCATCTGCCTAGATCTGAATGTTTTGCTTCTTTTTTAAATATACTTCCTGTCAAGATAACTTGTCCAGTGTGAACAATTCCTCCTAGAATTAAAACAAGAAACCCATCTATGTATTTGCTAAAGGCCTTCATCAACTGCTTATAGTCAAACCTATGTTTGTTTACTTAAGGTATTATTTTCCTCTTCCTTTTATACCAGCCAGCTGAGTTTGAAAACAAAAAAAAACAAAACCCAAAGACAGGTCACCTTGTTGCCCTGCACCATCAGGAATTATCTTTGCATGTAGTTCTACCTGCAGAACCTCATCACAACTGCTTTCTGCTTCTCACAACTAAGGCAATATCACTCTCCACAAATAACTCAAATGCTTACCTGCACGCATAATGCAAGCTAATGCTTCAAAACAACAAATATTTTGAAATAGGGAATCTCCAGCCCTGGGGCTTCTCTCCTATTCTCTGCCTTATGGTTTTTTCCCCAAAGCAAATATCAGAGTACTGTGTAAGGTACAAACACAAGGAAATTCACTAATAAAAGCCAACAAGAGGGCTGGTGCCTTTCTATTAGCACATCGTCGGGGCACTTTGGTTCAACATGGCTAGTTTAAACACGCAATTGTTGTGCCATCCAACAGCAAGCATGAGCCCAAGTGGAGCTCTTGGACGGGCTGGTGCTGGCTGGTGGCCCTGACCCTAACCACAAAGTGAAATTCATCACAGTTAGTGCAAACTCACTGTGTGGTATAGGACATCTTTCAACATGAAAAAAGCGTAAGAAAAAAGATGACCAAGCAGAAGGGAGATCCTTGTCTTTCAGAAGTTCCTTTTTTTCCTGGTTATCAAATCAAATCTGACCATCTTCTAAACTCATTTTATCATCTCTTATTGAGTTTTTATATAATGATTTCCATGGCCATATTACTTCAAATTTTTCATTATTGCTGCCCTATTTTTAACCTCAGTCTTCCCAGAACTTGGCTCACAGATGTAACGCATAAATCACAAGGCTACTCTGACTAATCTTGTAACAAAAATGTCATTTATAATACTTTGCATAGAAAACAACAACATTTTCCACAAATGCTTTAGCACTGAAGTTTTAACAGTCAAAGATGTGGAAAAAGCATGTATCTATACCTGCTACTAGTTTGCTGTGTGACTTTGGAAAGACCATGGTTTCCCCCAGACTCCAGCCTCTCCAGGGATGAAAAAAATATTTGTTCACCTTAAGGTGAGCACTGTGCAGCTTGATTCATTAACATATTTCTACTGAAAGTATGTAACATAGATACGCTAGGATGTAGATATATGATAGATGAAACAATTTAAAGATTCAGTGTTGATTTGCTAGGTTAGCAGATGACCAGTCCTCATAAATCAAACAAAATCCAGGCAAAAGATAAGAAGACAGCCCGAAGAATTAGCCTCACCATTTCTTACTGAACTTTGTTTCACATTCAATTCAAAAGACGATTACTCTAACACAACCCAATTGCACAAGGTTCCAAGTTCAAGTCAGAAAAAGATGCAAGATGTCCATAAACTTGCTGACACAATAAACAACAAAGAAGGTGCTGAGCACTTTACCAGATCCAGATGTTAATCGTTGTCTTTCAGCTCCTACAGGCATCATGAAAGCATGAAAAGGAGGTAAGAGGAAGAATACAGCTCAAGTTGCTACATTAAATAATGCTTTGTGCCTCTGGGAGAGAAGTGATAAAACTCGCAATTTTGAAAACATTTCATT
This sequence comes from Pygoscelis adeliae, assembly GCF_000699105.1. Taxonomy (NCBI): domain Eukaryota; kingdom Metazoa; phylum Chordata; class Aves; order Sphenisciformes; family Spheniscidae; genus Pygoscelis; species Pygoscelis adeliae. The sequence continues at coordinate 1,058,636 of NW_008825430.1, forward strand.
CTATCATCATGAAACAAATCTAATGCAGACAAATAATTAGCAACCTTGCATTTACACCAGCATTGCAGAATTGCTTTGTCTCAACAGCAAAAAAACCGACCTCGCTAAAACCTTCACGATGCACCAGTACTCTGATTTGCCCTGCTGCCTCTTTTACAAGCAGATCAGCTTTCTTAAGCCACATTTTTCATAAAACTGTATTTTTTTGATGAGCATTGGATAATGTCTGTAACACATTCTTGATATGAGAGCTGCTAAGCATCATGATTCATTGCCCTCCTCCCCCAGCCCCAATAGGAGCGACAGATCTCTGAGCTGATGCATCAGCTCAGGTTACATTCCCTTTCATTACACAGCACAATAGGCCAATATACACAGTTCCAACAGGCCCAGGCCAGGAAATTCAAAGTGCTGCTGCTTATTAAATATTGTGCCATCAAATCACGTTAGAAGCGTTAAAATGTAAATAACTACAGCTGGGTCACTGTTTAGACTTCTCCTTAGCTCTTCCTTAAAGTGGTTTGAGAAAGCTTTTTGCAAATACCTCGGTGAAGCAGCAAAGGTTCTTTAAAGATATTTGCCTTTGAAAATCCAGCTGCAACAGGATTAAATTTACTTTTGCAGCAGTCTGTGGTTACAAAAAAAAAAAACAGTCTCCCAACTGAGAGATGTATGATACCTAAAGTGCATCCTAACAATTTTTAAATCATTGGAGCCAACCAAGGCAACCATCTTGTGCATATGCCAAGGAAGAAAAAAAAATAATAAAAAAGAAATAGCGACAACAGCTCTGAGATCATCCCATTGTCTGTCCTATACACAGAAAGGGTTGAAGAAAACATATTCCAGTTTCAGCTCTGCTACCTTCAGGGAGCAGGGGGTTAGGTGCCCTCTCTGCAGGCCACATTAGAGCGTGGGGGTGATGGGTGTTTATTTTTTTCACGTATTTGTATATCTTAGACATACAATCTACACATTAAATTTAGCCTTATTCTAAATGATGTTACTGCTACGTCATAACGTTTTAAATTTCTTTTTTACGAAAAATCCAAGCCCAGGGCTGTGTGTAGGCAAATATCCAAGTGAGTGGGAAGCAGGGGAATCAGTCCTTTGAGGTTAAAAGGCTCTGGGAGATAATTGCATCCTGTTCCTTTGCAAAGAGTACCGATGGCAGAAACATGGATCCTGTCACAGGTACTCAACAGATTTGCACGTATTAAGGTGCAGAGAGCCTTTATTAAAGTCCATAATGTGGATGACACAAATACTTGTACTTTGTGCTGTTGTTTTTACCTACAGAGTATTTACCTAGCAAGTACACTGTTGGGCAGGCCTTCCACGGCTACGCGCATGCATGTGGGAGAATTTAGCAGTGAGGTTTGCTCAGCACTGTGAAATCTTCATGATTATTAAGCTATACTAACTGCACTTTAACTAATGCTAAGGGCTGTGTATGTTTCCAAATATGCATGTCTCATTATTTTAGCATGGTGCACACTACATTTAACCTCTGCATAAGATTACAGTGAAACAACTTAGCCAAGCATCTGGGGTCAAAGAAATACATTCTGACCATATAACAGACATTTCACGTACCCTTTAAAGCAGCTATAATACATTCATTCTCACATTTAAAGAGAGGTTTTAATAACAATTTCATTATGCCTCATTGTACCTCTGAGATTAATATACCTGGAAAAGCTTAGAAAAGTGCAGGAATGTTATTTTCATTTATTTAGCGCATTTGTCAAATAAGATATTGCAGCTCTCTGTGAAGTCACTTGATAATTAGGTAAAGAAAATGGACTGCAAGGAAACAGAAAAAGCTCAAAGTATTGCGCCAATGCCCAAAAAGTCAAGGAGAGTCTTTCATCAACCATAATGGGCTTCAGATCAAACTCTGGAAAGAGCTCAGTGCCTCCACAATATAAGCTCAAGGTTCATGTGGAGTAAAGCAAAATCATGGATCCCTATAAATTAACGTAGCTTTATTTGATCTTTACCTGAATGCCACAGAGAAGTGAACAGCTCCTTGTTTTCTATTGTAGAAGATGTCATGCTAATAAATAAACGGGGTACCAGCAGGTCAAAACAAAATGGAAACTTTTTGTAGCGTATTCTCAGGTGTGTTTGTTTGGACAGGGACAAAAATGTGTTGAGAACTAGGCTGAAATGAGCAAAATCTTTGGGTCCAAGACCTGGAATATAGTTTATATTTTAATATAGCATCCCAACAAAGAGGAAGCCAGGCAAAAACGCCAGGAGGCCCGCATGGATGAACAAGGAGCTCCTGGACAAACTCAAACACAAAAAGGAAGCCTACAGAGGGTGGAAGCAAGGACAGGTAGCCTGGGAGGAATACAGAGAAATTGTCCGAGCAGCCAGGGATCAGGTTAGGAAAGCTAAAGCCCTGATAGAATTAAATCTGGCCAGGGACATCAAGGGCAACAAGAAAAGATTCTATAGGTACGTAAATAGTAATTGTAAATAGCAATTTCATTATTAAATAAGAAAATATTTGTCCTACGGTGGGACTTAATAACAATGAAATTTGGGCAGCACCCAGATTTCAGAGCGAGTGCTGGATTCCAGCATTCCTGTGCTTTTGAAACTCAGCTGCCTTCCTGGAGATACTCAGTATTGCTGGGAAGAGAAGTAGTTACTTGATTTAAAATACGTTCAAGTCTGAATGTATGTGAACCTGAAGGTGCACACATCCATGGTACCCAATGAGATCCATCCGCAGGTCCTGAAGGAACTGGCGGATGAAGTTGCTGAGCCACTATCCATCGTATTTGAGAAGTCGTGGCAGCCCAGTGAAGTTCCCACTGACTGGAAAAGGAGAAACATAA
>NW_008825430.1:1062834-1069315 GCF_000699105.1 Pygoscelis adeliae
CAGGTTGCCCAGAGAGGTGGTGGATGCCCCATCCCTGGACACATTCCAGGTCAGGTTGGACGGGGCTCTGAGCAACCTGATCTAGGTGAAGATGTCCCTGCCCACGGCAGGGGGGGTTGGACTAGATGCCCTTTAGAGGTCCCTTCCAACCCAAACTATTCTATGATTCTATGATTTATCAGCACCTGAAAAAGTTTGTGACATTTGGCAATACTTTTTTCCTACCAGTAGGACGCTTGGCATTTGAAATTCAGCTCTAGTAGGTAATCACATATGTGATTTCAGAATTTGCTTTCCATTAACATTAATGCCAATTCAAAAACATAAACGTTTACAGAAGGAAAACAGGCACAACCACATCAAGTCTTCTGAAAGGCAAGCATGTATGCATTCAAACTGTTTTTACAGTCTCACCCCTATTCTTTTCAACCAATCCACTTCACAGTGGCTGTACTTTCTGTTGCTACAGGTATATGCATTTTATTTTTCTATCACTTTCAACATTCTTGTTAAGAATTAACAGTTTTAAAGGCTCTGTAATGAAATTTTCATCTTGAACATGTTAAACCACAGCTGCGGAAGTCAGCAAGACTAAATCCAGTACAGTGGGTTTTCAGTCACAGCCAAGAAGCTTTAAACAGTATGAAAGACAGAAGCTTAGAGGTTCAAAGCCAGCTGTGAAAATTCTCATCTGACTTCTCAATACAAAGTTAAACAGACCTACTATAAAGAAATATGCTGCTGCCTCGGATTTCAAGTAGCCTCTTAATTTCCACAGTGTATTCTCTGGTATCACAATGCATTTCCCTTACAAACTGTCTCAGTAATCCTACGCCTCAACTAGATGATGATGGTGCAGACGGACAGGAGCCGCCATACAGATGTGTCTGTTGTAAGCTCCATGTATTGAACTATAAATTTAGGAATCCAGAGCTTTTTGAGGTCATCTCTGTAAAGCAAACAACATACTTTTGTGAGGAAAGCTAATCTGGGAACAGATGCACAGAAAGTAGAGATTAACTGCAATTACTCTAATAAGATCTTTGAAAAAAATTCTTATAAAAGACAAATATAGCAAATCCTGCCTGATGATTGGCTTAAACAAAAGTATTTATTTAGCCATTTAATCCTTTTCACATAAGAATTGTTCATAACAGTTCATTTCTAGATGTACAGTAAACACTGTTACTCATTCAAATGAAAATAGAAACAGAAGTAGAGAAAAATACGAGAGTTGCCCCAAGTAACAGTGGTGAAGCTGCAAGGAAAAAATTTTATAGAAACCTGTTCCTATCAAAATCAAGAGGATTTTTAAAGTTGACTTAAGTAAGGCCTGGGCTTTACTCAGGACACCATGATTCTTACACAGTTTTATAATCCTTACACCACTACTTTTCAGCAAGACTTGAGGTAGTTGTCTGAGCCACAAAGGCCAACACAACTAAAGCCCCTCAGATTTTCCCCTCTTGCTTCCATCCCAAATTCCCTGTATGTTTAGATCTGATTTGACACAAAATCGCAAAAGTTTTTTTGCAGGAAAACTTGTAATATTAAGAAAGATTCTCTGCTATTCTTATAACCATTTGACTGCAGAAAGTCATAGGATGGTCTCTTTTTAAATCTGTCTCAAGTTCTAGCACTTGCAAAACCATAACCAGGCCAGCTCACAAACCTAAGGGAGCTAGAAGCCTTGGAAGTAATCCCTTGTACATTCAATACAGTTCATGATCCTTTTATGCATGTTTATTCATTTGTTCCTAGTTTTGCAATGGTAATGAAAACCAAACCCAAGCAAGCTTTATTAGATTTTCATTGCAAATATTTGCAACTGAGATGTAGTAAATTAAAATTAAAACAAAAAAATATACCTTGCAGACCATGTTCACTGTGGAAAACTGTTTATGTACACTTTTCCTTGATCTCTTTGGCAAGGTCTGTGTTAAATCAGGACTTCAGAAGATGCAACTGAAATCATTTAGGACAAAACCGCAAATTGGAAACTTGCTTGAAATTTTAATCATATTGTGGACAAGAGAGATCAACTCTAAATAAAAATTTAAGCATTTGATTATTTTCCCAACCCAGAGTCTACTTTAACTAACTGATACATGAAACTTGCGTAAAAAGTTCCTTATCAGGAACCAATAGCAGATGACACCATACTACTGCCACAATAATATAGTTTATTCCTGCAGAGATAGTAGAATCATAGAATCATAGAATCATTAAAGGTTGGAAGAGACCTCTTAGTACTTTCATAGCTAACAAAAACATTGGCATTTAATAATTAAACACAAAAGTGCTTGCTACAAAGGAATTCGATTCTTTCTTCTCACTGAAAGTGTGAGGTTTTTATACTAGCATTAGTGAGAATAGAAACTGGCCAAGTAACTGGCTGACAGCACATGAAGGAAAACAAACTGATCACAAGAAAGCTTATTTTAGCAAAATTGTGTATTCATGTTTATTATCTGCTTACCCCTTTATCTTATAAAGCTGTGTACACCCGTACGTGTCTTCTTATTCTTATTGATGGTATGTAATGAGGTTAAAAAACCACATAAGATCTAAGGCTAGTTCATACTTTCTAAAGCACAGCTACACTGGGAGACGATCGAGTCACAGCTCATAAAAAAGTTAAAGGGCCATATTTTTTTAATGTCCCCAAAGAGTGCAGTGCTCATCGGAACTAGCTGCACAGAAACACATTGCTGCCACTTTGAACGGAGTTTGCCTGCACGCACACAACATGCCCAGTACTCCAGCACAGCTTCCCTGCAAGCAAAACGGCTTGGCCTTTAAAGGCACTTGTCCTAAACCCAAGATTCAAACTAGGGTGGCATACCTGCTATGGGGTAGCAGGTTTATTCATACCTGCTGAATAAACCACCATTCCGAGGGAAATATAAAAACATAGCTTACCTCTATTTGCAAACCTTTTGGGGGCAGCCATAATTTAAGCTTAAAACTAGTGACTTCTTGGAACAAAGGGAAGCACGACATGTTTTTGCCATGCCATCTCGACTGGCACCTGTTGCCATCTCTTCCTTCTGTTCTCACCCAGTGGAGAACATGTGGCAAGTGGGGAGGCAGAGGTGCCACCAGCTGGCTGCTTAGGAGATCTGACAGCAACGTCAGTGGACATCAACAGGCCATTTGTATGGCTTTGCTTGGTCCCCGATGTCTCATTTGGGTTTTGGAATCTCCAAAAGAGCTGCCAAAGGTCTATTTAAAAGAGCTTTCTGCTTCCTTTGTCTATTCAGGGCATCTATACAAGCCAGGCATCATTTGGACCAAAAAAATAATTGTCTTTTCTGTTATTTTGGGAAAAAAACCCTAACTACTATCAGTCGTCTACAGGCTTGATGCTGAGAATATTCCATCCTCAAAACTCTCAAATTTAATCTTACTCTTATTTTTCTTGTTTTACATCCATAAGGACTGATGCATTTGCACTAACACAAAAGCCTTTTCTTGCAGCTAGAGATCTCTCCAGAAATCTTAATATTTCTTCTATCACTCCTGAAGCACCTTTAATACAGCATAGCAAATCCTGCCTTGTTGGCTGTAGTGTATTGCTTTTTTTGGTAAAGTAGTTAGAAAACACTAGAAATAAATTCATGAGCCCTCCAGAGTAGCACATTTAATTGGTATTTTTTCACAGGCTGTGTAGGACAAGTACAAGTCATGTTTCAAGCTCAAACAAAAAGACTGACTTAAAGTACTTTTTCCTTTGATACCAAACTGGGATCACTTCATAGGAATATGATTATTTTGAAAAGAGGCTGACTCATTTTAATCTCTTTAAAGCAAATCACAAGAATGAAATTTTATGGCACCATTTTAAAGCAATTTTAAGGGTGAGACTAGCTAACAGAAAATACTAACATCTGTTAAAAACCTTCCAAAATTAAATGAAAACTTTAATTTACTGCACTTAGGGGTTACATATCTGTTCTTTCACACAGATGTAAAGATTTAGTGGACCTAATTATAATACTCTGGCAATTAATATGGGCTTTACTTATGGATGATATTTAGTTATTTAAAAGTTAATAGCATTATAACTTTCAAGGAAAATGGCAGGATCTCTGGAGCAGCATAGCATAATGGCAGTTCAATGTATTTTTAAATGTTTGGTTAGGGCTGACTCTTGGAAATAGCTAGGCTGTAAGCCCACACAAATGCAATCCACTGGTGCAGGACTGAGGAATGAAACCCTTTACCACACCTAGAAATGCGAAGCCTGATTCAGAACAACTGCTTCTAAAGGTGCTATCGTCTACCCAGGAGGGTAAAATAACAAATAAAATCAGGGCTTACTCTCTGAAATTACGGAAGGTACCGTTATTCCACTCGGTGATTGGCTTTTTGGGGTTTTGTCTGGTTTGTTGTTGTTGGTTTAACGTATCTTATAAGTCACATCTATCCAGCAGGATTTCTGGAGGGGATCTATCTGCCTGCAGTATCTGTTCTTTAGTGTTTAGCTCCCATTTGGTTTAATATATTTTCTCTCAGCTACTGAAAGCCAAGGTGCCATTTTAGGACACGACCGTGCGAAAAAGAGAGCAAAGTGTACCAGGTAGCTTAGCTAAAATCATTTGCTACTGTGGGATGCATCTGTTACAGGTTTTCTCCTGGACTGAGATAAGGTTGGAGCTGATTCATCTACAGATGAATACCAGGAAGTTTAAATTGGAAAAAGAGATTAGAAAGAATTTCTTGGTTAATCAAAAAAGTCCTTAGACCTTTAAACGATGAACTGAAAATGAGATATGCCTCTTCAAGTGACTCTCAGGTTTTACAGTAATCAGGATATCCTCCAAATAACAACCTTTCAGTGCCCGCTGTTTACTGGAGAAAATTGCTATTGGCCAAACACCCGTACCGCAGACTACAGACCACTTCACCTCCAGGAGTATGCCTCGGCCCTGCTGTCAGCATCTAACAAGGTATCTGAGCTGTTGCTGTTACTCTCTTTGCAAGAGCGAGCCTCTCACTTGTACATAATTCAGGGAGCCTGCTCGCAAAAGTCCCACTTGAACATACTTCAGGAAGAGCCATGGTCTGGGAGGAAAAACTATAAAAAACAAGAAGTTTGGCTGTCTCCACTTTGAGATTTATCTCTATTACAGGACAGAAATCTCTCTGCTGAGGTTATTTGCAAACTCAGGAATATCCCTGTGCCCCACCTTGCTCATGGCTCATGCTCCCATGTCCCTCACCTGTAATGCCCACAGGTGTTAGCAGCCCATGGGTTCCTGCAGGGTTAAACGTCACTGTGTTTCCCAAGAGGGGGAACGGCACCCCAATAAGCATGAAATAAGTCAGTGGGACATAAGGCAGGTTCACAAAATTAGCCTGTGACCATCTTATTTTGCCAACTGTTAGAGCAACACATCACCACCACCATCTCAATGCACATGTTTTATCTGGCAGAAGATACAAAGACTGAGCTATTTCTCAAGGCATTTTCAGAAGCGTTTATTGTTAGCTTCTGGGTTTCTTGCTTTTCCCCTAAGAGTCTTCAACTCTAGAGACCGAGGGAAATGCTTAGGGTGACTCACACCTGCACTTTACTAAAAGCATGAAACCCTGTGCTCTTGCAGCTCAAGCCACACTTTATTTGAAACAGACTTTTCCTAATAAGTTCCCAGAAAAAGAAAAAAAAATAGAATTGCAGACAATGGAAAGCCTGTGCTCATCCCATCTCTGGATTTCATAATGTGCCCTGGTGCTATCTTTTGCACTTCAGTCCTAAAGACACTCCACTCAGAGCTCTGTACCAACCCCACCAAATCACTAAGCTGCATCATCTCCAAGAGGATGATGCTATTTTGTGCATATTGTACAGCTCCATATGTACTACCACTACTGAGATCACATTTCATTTTAAATATATGTATACTTTCTAAGAAAGATAGGTAAAATGTTTAAAACTTTATTATGACTAACCTTCAAGAGAATCAGGCCAAAGTAAGGAATATATTTCTCTTAATACTGCCATAAAGATTCAAGGAGTCACTGTCCTATAGGTGCCTGGGAGGCAACAACCAGTGTTTTTACAATAAACCATAAAAATGCATGAAGATTCAGAAGTAAATATTAGCTAAGAAGTTGAATTATACACCTCATGCTGAAGTATTCACAATGGTATGATCCCCTGAGAATTCACCTCTTAAGTTAGAGCTTAGATGTGAAATCACAAAAAAAGAACTAAGGCACTGCAGAAATAAATTGTAAATTGAGGTGCAATTCTATAACTTTAACAGCATTTACTAGTCACAAGAATAAAGATCATTCCATGTAACTGATACAGAATCAGCCTCTCAGCAGGGAATATGTGAGCTTATGAATCAGTAACAAAGCACTACCAGAGAGAGGTATTAAGGGAAAATATTTGAGACTTCATCTGAATAACGACATACTGAACACCACAATATTCCATCATCCTTTGCCATTATGTTCATTACCAACTCCA
>NW_008825430.1:1069330-1074542 GCF_000699105.1 Pygoscelis adeliae
TTCTTCTGGAAGCTTCATTTAGGTCTTTCTATCATGGACTGCTCTGCAAAGTTTTTAAGTTGCTTTTACAGTAACATGGCTCCATCACAGAGGTAAGGAAAGTGGTGCCTTTGATAGCGGTTTAATCAGTGCATATGGTTCAGAAGAAAAATATTTGTTAAAAAAATCACCCCACTTGCTCCTACTTTAAATTGTCCCTTTCGTCATAACACACAATCACAAGAGCAAAATTAGCAGGGTCCAGCAAAATACCTTAGATTATTTTATTCTGCTTCTCTGTCAGCTTGCAGAACTCCTTCATAACATACTTATAATCTGCTCTTGAATCATCAAATGATACTAGTCTCAGCTACTTCTTCTGGCAAGCTATTGAAGTCTCACGAGCAAGAAGCTATCTCCAGAGAAGGTGTGCTGGTTTTGGCTTTTGCAGTTTGCTGTGCTCTGTAGTGATTACCGATGTTTTGCCTGGGAGATTTGTTATTAAAAAACTGACCTCGAGCTTAATCTGGTATTTGGACTTTGTACTGAAGCCATTACTGTGTGTTGGGTACAATCTCATGGAGACAATTAACAATTATACTTCTTCCTCTGAGAGGTTTTTTGTGGAGGAAATAAGAATGGCACCTTCACTACCTTCTTCTGTGATGTCTTCTCCCTCATTACAATAACTTCTCACTATCTTGAACATCCTTGGGTAGTTAAAATACTTCTATTGGTATTTCTTAGAAATATTGCTTCGGTTTTGTCTAAGGTTAACAAGCAATTTAGGAGTATGACCCAGACTCCACGAGAGTATGATCATGGGTGGCACGGCATGTGGGAGAATAGGGCATGTATCTAGAGAACTTCCCACCTCCAGTGGTCTGGAACTTCACTCCCAAACAACTACAGGATCCTGATGAAGTGATAGAATGTTTGGAAAAATAAAATAAAAAAAAAAAGCTGTGGCTACTCCAAAGACGCACAACTTACCGCACTGTGCTGGGCCCTGGCCAGTATCTACCAAACACTGCTCGATATTATGCAGCAGCCGCAGGGAGAAGAGAGGGCAAACAAACCAAAAGACGCTGTGGCTAAACCAGACACTGTATCAGTCGCCCCTATAACTAAGAAGAAACAATGGAAGCAGAAGTCAACTCATTTAGTAAGGGAAGAAGAAACTTCTCCTAAGAGGGACCAGAAGAAAGAACCAGAATCAGCAGCCTGTTCTGCAGCACAGCAGGCACAAGAACAGCAGGAGGAAGAGACTGAAATCATAAATGAGACAGAAACCATCTGATCCCTATCCCTAAGTGACCTGCGAGAGATGCAAAAAAAATTTTAGTCGTCAACCAGGTGAGCTAATTCTCAGCTCGTTACTCCAATGCTGGGATATTGGGGCCAGTAGTGAGGAATTGGAGTGTAAGGAAGCCCAGCAGCTAGGATCCCTTGCTAAAGGACAAGGCCATTGAGAAAGGGACTGGAAAAAAGGCAGGAGTCCTCTGTCTTTGGCAGCAACTCTTGTCAGATGGGAAAGACAGGTATCCCTTCAAGGAAGAACTTGCAAATTCCCTAAACAAATAGACCAACATTGAGGAAGGTATCCAGTATCTGAGGGAATTAGCCATGTTGGAGGTGATCTATAACAACCAGGCATCCAAAGACCCAGATGAAACATGGTTCACATCGTCCATGTGGCGAAAGCTTGTATGAAACACGCTGACATCATACACCCACACCCTAGCAATAATGAGCTGGACAGACATAGAGACACCAACTATAGATGAACTGGCCAGATATCTCTGAGAATACAAAGATAATCTCATTCCCTCCACACGTGCCTGTGTCTCAGCTGTGGACAGACTGACCCAAAAAATGTTTGAGCAAGCTGAGAAGGATAGGTCTTCCTCATGCGCTCCAACCAAGGCCTCAGCTATTAAGAGTCAGCCTTCTTCTGTTCAAGGGAAAGGGTACCAGTGGCACACACCACATGCAAGCCTATGGTTCTTCCTGCGTGACCAGGGGGAGGACACGAGGAAGTGGGATGGTGAATGTACCTGGAGACTAGAAGCTTGGGCACAGGAACTGCAAGGAAAAACAACAGCCAAAAAGCATCCATCCAGGAAAATTACTGCTCCAGTGTCTGTTGGGCAGAGTAGAAGGGTTGGTCGTACTTTTGACCCTGATGAAGGGACTTCTGGCTTGACAGTTACAAAAATCAAGTAATGAAGGCTCAGACCAGGAATAGAGGGAATCCTTTGGCCAGGCAGAGGAAAGGGACAACTGGGTTTATGGGACTGCGTGGTTTCGATGGCCTGGCACATCAGCCTCACAGGAGTATAAAGCTCTAGTAGACACTGGTGCAGAGTGTACTCTAATACCATCAGATTACAAAGGAGCAGAATCCACCTGTATTTCTGGAGTGACAGGAGGATCTCAAGAACTGCCTGTATTGGAGGTTGAATTAAGCCTAACTGGGAATGAGTGGCAAAAGCATCCTGGTCTGGAGGCTCCGTGTATCCTTGGCACAGACTACCTCAGGAGAGGGTACTTCAAAGACTCAAAAGGGTACCAGTGGGCATTTAGTATAGCTGCCTCAAGTACGAAGAAGATTAAACAGCTGTCTAGCTTGCCTGATCTCTCAAAGTATCCATCTGTGGTGGGGTTGCTGCAGGCTAAAGAACAGCAAGTGCCAATTGGTACCATGACAGTGCACCAGCAACAATATCGCACCAATGGAGACTCCCTGGTTGCCATCCAAAAGTTGATCCGTCAACTGGAGAGTCAAGGAGTGATCAGTAAGACTCAATAAAATATCAACTACGTCTCCACCAACTAACAAAAAAGAAACACAAGCTTTCTTAGGTGTCGTGGGTTTTTGGAGAATAAGAAGAATGACTTTGAACGGGGCCCGGAGCAGCAGCAAGCCTTTGAACAAATTAAATGGGAAATAGTTCGTGCAGTAGCACTTGGGCCAGTCCAGAAAGGACAAGATGTGAAAAATGTGCTTTACACCTCAGCTGAGGACAATGGTCCCACCTGGAGCCTCTGGCAGAAAGCACCTGGAGAGGCTCAAGGTCGACCTCTAGGGTTTTGGAGCCAGGGATATAGGGGATCCGAAGCCCACTGCGCTCCAACAGAAAAAGAAATATTAGCAGCATATAAAGGAATTTGAACCACTTCAGAAGCAGTTGGTACTGAAGCACAGCTCCTTTTGGTACCTCGATTGCCTGTGCTTGGCTGGATATTCAAAGGGAGGGTCCCCTCTACGCATCAGGCAACTGGTGCTACATGGAGTAAGTGGGTCACACTGGTAACACAACGAGCTCGAATGGGAAACCCCAGCTGCCCAGGAATCCTGGAAGTGATCATGGACTGGCCAGAGGGTCGAAACTTTGGAGTGTCACCAGAGGAGTTGACTCGTGCTGAAGAGGCCCCTCTGTAATAAATCACCAGAAAATGAAAAGCAATATACCTTGTTTACAGATGGATCCTGTCACATTGTGGGAAAACATCAAAGGTGAAAAGCTGCCGTGTGGAGTCCTACGTGACAAGTCACAGAAACTGCTGAAGGACAAGGTGAATCGAGTCAGTTTGCAGAGGTGAAAGCCATCCAGCCGGCTTTAGATACTGTTGAACGAGAAAAATGGCCAGTACTTTGTCTCTATACTGACTCACAGTATAGAGAGGTGGTGGCAAATACTCTGTGGGGGTGGCTACAACAATGGAAGCAGAGCAACTGGCAGGGCAGAGGCAAACCCATCTGGGCTGCTGAATTATGGCAAGATATTGTTGCCCAGATAGAGAACCTGGTTGTAAAAGCACGTCACGAAGATGCTCACATACCCAAGAGTCAGGCCACTGAAGAACATCAAAACAACCAGCAGGTAGATCAGGCTACTAAAAGTGAAATGGCTCAGGTGGATCTGGATTGAGAACATAAGGGTGAGCTATTTACAGCTCGATGGGCCAATGACACATCAGGACATTTAGAAAGGGATGCAACATACAAATGACTAAAATTGAAATGGCTCAGGTGGATCTGGATTGAGAACATAAGGGTGAGCTATTTACAGCTCGATGGGCCAATGACACATCAGGACATTTAGAAAGGGATGCAACATACAAATGGGCTTGCGACTGAGGGATGGACTTGACTATTGATGCCATTGCACAGGTCATCCATGAATGTCAAGCGTGCACCATAATCAAACAAGCTAAGCAGCTAAAGCCTTTTTAGTATAGAGGACGATGGCTGAAATATCAATATAGGGAAGCCTGACAGATTGATTATATCACACTAGCACAAACCTGCCATGGCAAGCACCACGTACTTACAATGGTGGAAGAGACTACTGGATGGTTGAAAACATACTCCGCGCCCCATGCCACTGCCTGGAATACTATCTTGGGCCTCGAAAAGCAAGTTTTACGGCAACACAGCACCCCTGAAAGAATTGAATCGGGCAATGGGACTCATTTCCAAAAACACCTCATAAACACCTGGGCCAAGAAACATGGCATCGACTGGGTGTATCACATCCCCTATCACGGACCAGCCTCCGGGAAAATTGAACAATACAATGGGCTGTTAAAAACTACACTGAAAGCAACGGGTGCTGGGACATTGAAGCATTAAGATACACATTTAGCAGAAGCTGCTTGGGCTAGTTAACACTAGAGGATATGCTAGTTGACCTGGCCCGGCCCAATCAAAACCCCTGCACACTGTGGAAGGAGATAAGATCCCCATAGTACCTATAAGGAACTTGGGAAAAACAGTCTGGGTTATTCCTTCCTCAGGAAAGGGTAAACCTATTTGTGGGATTGTTTTTGCTCAAGAACCTGGGTGCAGGATAATGCAGAAGGATGGGGGAGTCCAATGCGTACCTCAAAGTGATTTAATTCTGGGTGAAAATAATCCATGATTTGAGTTGCATGTTATGGGAATTACGATAGCAGGAACACCTTGCTGCTAGCCAGGCAAGCAGCCAGAGGAGCTCATTGTAATGTTAAACCCTACAACCTAGCCCAAAGGGACCAGGGGTGGAAACTGTAATAGAAATACCTTTAAATTGTTGTAACCCATGATTTGAGTTGCATGTTATAGGAAGTACTACAGCAGGAACCACCTGAACCAATGGAGGACAAGCTTCACAAGAACCAGTGCAAGTGCAGCAGCGATCCGACCTGAGGTAGCTTTGGTGCCCAGTAACTCCACGCAACACACCAC
>NW_008825430.1:1075030-1091481 GCF_000699105.1 Pygoscelis adeliae
CCTGGGTTTTTTTTTTTTTCCTCTCTCTTTGTTATTTTCCTTTTCATGACAATTTATTATTATTCTTTTGTTTTAATTACTAAACTGTTCTTACCTCAATCCACAAGTTTTTTCACTTTTACTCTTCCAATTCTCTCTCCCATCCCACTGGGGGGGGAGAGGGGAAGGGAGTGATCAAGCAGCTGTGTGGTGTTTGGTTGCCAGCTGGGGTTAAACCACAACAGAAGGCCACTCAAATTTAATTAAAAAAAAAAACTTCACTCAAAAAAATTGCAGATTCCCTCATTTACTGAAGTTACTAATTGACACAATATATGTTTTAAGCTATCTTGACATTTTCAAGATAATCAGTATCTGTGAGTTTGCTTTTAGAGACACAAGCCTTGGACTGCATGTTGGCTGCTGGGCTCTGACAACACAACTCAGCTGCACAGATATCATTGTTTCAGCACAATTTTACAGGAACTGAAGATTTCTTTTCATATTGTGCTGAAGTTCATCTACAAACACTGGCTTTTGGCTGATCATTGGCCAGAAAACTGCAGTGGTAGAGGTAGTCTCCATGACAAAGAAAAACCAAGGACTGAAAGTTACTGTAAATAAATTTAAGCTAACTGCACAACTGTGGAACCCTGTTGTTTTAGAAGTCATCAATTGCATGTTAAAAACTCTATTAAATCACATAAAAGTATGTCTAAAGTTAAAAAAAACAACCACAGATAAAAGTAGCTTCTTGCTTTAGATAAGGAAAAATGCCTTGAGCAAACAAGCAAAGAAAAGAGATGGTACATGATTCAAATTACATACTTGTACGCAGAAATAATTAAAAAAAACTTATTTGTCCTAGAAAAATGACTTGCATTCCAGTGAACTGAAATCTAAATTGTAAAGCTCAATTTTACTATGAATCCTTTCTCTTTGCTACAGCGATGACTATTTATACCCCCTACTCCTAAGCTATTACTTTTAAAACACAAGAATAAGTAAAGATATTTCATGCTAGCTACTTTTCCATCAAGAAAATGCTTCTAAAAAAAACTCTAACCTTTGCATCTCACAACGATAAACAAGTCAGAATGTTCTTCTCCGGACAAATTTATTGATTATGACTTGCAGGTATCAAAGCCTAATGTATTTCCCAGAAAGGGAACAATTATGTTTTGACAGTAGTTAAGCATTTACAGGTATTAAGACAGCAATGTCTCAGAGATATTTATAAGTCTTTGTCATAACAGGGCAGAAAACGCATGCATACTACTGTACAGATCACAGTCTTGCTCTCACTTGCCTCATTCTTACCAGTGCATTTCCCATCTTCCTGCTATTAAATCATAAAATGCATATGTAGATCTACCAGAAGCATAACTCATTTTCACCCCAGCCTGACCATATTCAACTGGGACACCTGCAGCCCCCCCACACACCCCTCTCCTGCATTTCAGGACTGTGCTGTATGGCTGTGGGTCAGCAACTCTGCCACACCACCACACCCTCCCCAAGAAGCCACAGCTGGAGGGCAGGCTCCTAAAGCAAGGGACACCTGCACCATAAGACATGTCCAGCAAGAGCCTGTGCTCAACATCTGTGAGCCCTGGAAGATCTGCTTATGTCTGGCAGCAACATCAGGCAAAAAAAAAAAAAATCTGTCAAAGGGGGAATTACACTCCTTGGGAGTAGAGTTTATTGACAGATACGTGGCTTTTCCTTGAATATTTTGTGTTGAGAGCTGGTCAACCTTGGAAGATTATACAGTAACTGGAACACTAATATATGAAATAACACAAAGGAAGACACTAGACAGCAAGTAACTGATTAGGAAGAGGACTTGGTGACTGTCTCAAGCTTCAATGTTTTTCTTAACCTGGATTCAATTTTATTAAAGACATTACTTTTTTTTTTTTTAAGAGTCATTCCTGCATTCCAATGAATAGGTGACAATTCCTGCTTTTTATCTATTTATTCTCATTACTGCAGAGCCTAAGCACCTCTGCCAGGCTTCGTAATACGTGTAAGACATCCCATGCCAGGTTGTTATACAGGGGGCAGATACCTGGGACAGCAATTCACAGATTAAGGAGGGATTATCATACTGCTGTTACTGCCAAGAAATGCATCTTCCATTGAGTCCCACCGAGAGGCTTCAGAAAGCCTATTTGCTTATTCCAGCTACATCTAACACCACACCTTACCTTCTCCAAAGGACTTTGCTTCTCTCAGATGCTTACAGCCACACTACTACCTTGAGACCAGCAAAAAATTTCAGCCAGTAAAAACTGCCTGGCTGAATAGGAGCAGACCCAGAAGTAGACTGAATGCATTTCTTCTGACAGCTTGAAACTTTTACCCTCTCCTTCCTCATTCACAAATTGTACTGTGAGAAAGACAATGGAACCCTTCTTCAGTATCTCTGTAAAATTACTTTACTCATTTAAGCATTTTATGAATGAAATCATTTAGGAAATCGTTATACTTTGCCTTTGGGTAAATAGACTAGCCAACTTGAAATAAATGTAATTACTTGCTTGTTAGTTATTCTTCAAGATAGATAAAGGTTTCCGGAAAATAATGACATTGTGTGGGAGAACAATGAGATCTACCCTTCATCTCTTCCATGACTTCCTACAGAATCTTCTCTCTATTACTTTAATCCCAGGAAAAACAGTTTTCTTCCTCCAAGATTTCTCACCCATGCAACCATGGCAGCTACAGCAAGCTCACCAAAGCTAGCCCAGGCACAGTGGTAACTGTAATAACTACAGTGTCACCAAGCACCACTCAAAATTTTTATAAGAGGGTTAGCAATTACCAGCATCGGGTACCCAGAGCAGTGCCTGACATTTCTGCATCAGCTCATTCAAACTACCAGAGGAGAGCAGCCACGATAGCAAAACATTTCAGATCGGCTTCTCCAGAAAAGTGGAACACAAGTTACAACTTTTAGTTGCAAGAATACAAAACCCTAGCTGGAAAGCTCTTTAATTGGCCTTTTTTTATAAAAACAATTTTATCTGGGCAGCAATTTATAAACATTCCTTTTATCTACTACTGGAGTTGTTAGATTATTTTTTTTTTCTTGAAACAATTAAGGTCTTTAGATAGATGAATTAAAACCTAAATTAAAAAAAAGCAACCTTTCTGCTTAAATTAGCATTTGCATTAGAAAAATGTCTTTTCAACTTTTGTTTCAAACAAAAGCCAAAAAACAAATTAAAAATAATTACAGTGTTTTTAAATAGTGTAATTCATTATTTTTTGTTTAGTTTCTATGAAATCCAGAAACTCCTTATAGTGAGCTATTCCATAACAGTTCAGTGAGTGCACTTTTGGAAAAGGACAAAAAAAAATGTGGTTTTATTTAAAAATTGTGCACTAAAGCATTTGAAGTTGGGTAAATCCTAACTTAATGCAGCAAACACTTGAGCATACATTTAAATTTCATCACACATCCCAGTAAGACAAATTGTAAAAGTAAAGTAAATCTCACGTGTGTTTGCAATATTGTAGCTTTGGGCCCTTAACCACCCAAACATGTATGCACACTAAAATGACCACACAGTAAGCAAAAGTACAGAAAAAACCAATGAAGCCAGATCTAAGCTCCCACACATGAACTATTATTAGCCCTCAGTTAACACTGTTAATTATATTTTAATGCACAACCCAAATTTTTTCTTAATGTACTGGTTTGAAACACACACAGCTGGATTTGAGGCAACACCACAATGTAGCGGGAAGCACAAATGAAACAGAGGAAGCTGTTATGCATATTCTGTATGCCTAATGTTGCTTGCAGGAAACCAAACTAATACGTTAAATATCAATAACACTTCAGCACATGAGATCATCCTTCTCCCTCTGAGACAAAAGCGAGCAAACTTACATGGCCCATACTGCTGTAATTCATCAGTTACACATTGCCTAGCAGTGACCACGTTGGAAACACACACAGGTTACCTTCCTTGTGCTCTTCACAGAAGAAAGGAAAAAAAACCTGAAAGGTGAAAGAAACTACTTTTGAACAAAGAAGTTTGTTGGGGTTAATGCCCCTTGTTATATTTCAGCAACTTGGTCAGACTCATTTCACCCATACAAACTTCTTTCAAAACTGAACAGAAGGAATTCATGAGGAGACAGGGGCATAACTGCGTCTGTTGACAAACTTAAAGCAACAGTGAATGTATTTTAATTTCTCCTGTTCATTCCTGGTCAGGTTTTAAATTTCTCTCGCATTTGAAAACAAAAGAAAAATACAGAACACCGATTAAAAGCAACTCAGTCTCTGAAAAAAGGTAGTGCGCTCTTCTTCACGCATACACTCTCTGTAAACAATTTATATACAAGAAATTCTTGTGGCTGGTTATGATTAAGTTGCTAGGCCCAACAACAACATTGTATTTTTAATAAGGAGGAAATAAACCTCTATAGATACAGAAGGACTAAATCCGAGAACCCAGATTTATAAAGCACACAGAGCAACCGGAAAGCTACCACATAGCAAGCAGCCAAGAACCACCAGTAACAAAAGTCTTCAGGTGGAGCAAAGCCAAAGCACCTGCTATAACGCACAGGACCTACCATCTCACTGTTTACTTGGGAACCTTTTCAACTCCAGCCCAACCAAAATCAGAAGAGTAAGAAGATGATCAAAACAGAACTAGCTTTTCACCTTCATCTGTACTTATGAAGTGTTTGAAGACCAAATGATTAAGGATGTAGCTCAGAGTGCAACTTCAATTTTTCTCAATATACACTGAATACTGAATAGTTGTACAGTATACTGAAGTATTGATTTAATGTGATCTAATTTAGTGTCATTAGACAACTCCTAGACCAGTTCACTAAACACAAATCCCACTGTTTTAATATGTGAAAGGTCCCAGAATCGTTGAAAAAAATGCACCGAACAAAGGAAGCGGCTTCCTTAGAAGACTGGAGTTCAGCTGATGGATTTTAATAGTGCCCGTTGTTTCTAACTGCTGGCTGCATTTTGTCACTGAAAGTGATTGCTTTGAAGATGGACAACAAAAATAGGAGCTTTTATTATCTGATTAGCATAATTACTTTTACTGTCTGCAGTAACCATGAATCTGTTGGTGGCTAGTCAAGCTTTGAAAGGAGGAGAGCACAAGAAAGTGGGTTAATCTATTACCTTCTCCTTGGATTTCATTCTTGTACACTGAAAAATGATTGTAATAGTGCTATCTTGCTTCTTGTTTTGCTTAAAGCCACTAAAAATGTCATATGTAAATTGCAAGGTATTGTTTATAAATTGAGTATTGATATAAACAGTAAAATGAAATATATCAGAGAAACATGGGGAAAAAAATACGTTTTGGTTACATATTAAAGAGCTGCTATATTTTCAGGCACAGGGCTTCCAAGATTATGTTTTGGAAGTGCTGTCACTGCAGCTTGATGTAGTTCAAAATGTCTACTTTCCAACTGGCATCTCAAAAGGTTCGCAGATACTCTGTCTTAGAGCAAACCAAACTGAGGGATATTTGTCCTCCTGCAGATGCCCTGAAAGAAATCCTTTATTTGGCCTAGAAACATGATAATGCATACAAGATGGTTTCCATAAAGTGCTCTTTCAACTTCCCAGGGTCTAAAAGCTCTTTTTAATCCTACTATCTCCAGTGCACCAAGAGCTGGAAGCAGACCAGCCTTCTGGCTACAACAACAATTATTCCTATTTACGGAACACCAACAGCATGCATGGTGCTTAATGATGCCATGGCAATAACTTTGAGCATAGGAAATAAATGGATCAAGATCTGGCCCATAAAAGGTTGCTTGGAAGACAAACTGCCCCAGCTTAATCACATTTCATGCCATAATGTTACTCATTCTTCGCTGAAGACTACAATACAGGCTACAGAGTACAAAGATTCTCCTTGTTTTCACTTTTTTTCCTTGTTTCAAAAATTTTTTTTCTTTTAAACAAACTAGTCTTTCTTCTAAATCTTCAAGCAATGTAACAACTTTTTCCTCCTCCTTTGGTTTAAGTTTAGAATGGATATGTCAGCCAAAAAACAACACCAGCTGTAGGTATTGATTTCTTCAAAACTCTTCCTGCTCTGACAGTTCTAGGACACCTAAAAAAAAAAAAAAATATCTCCTCTTACATTAAGCTGTGGCATTGCATGTTCAGCACACACCATTAACCTTGCCAAACTGCTAAGCAACAATCTTTATCCTGCAAAGGGCTGCTACTTCCCTTCCCAAGGTGCCAGAGAGTTCATAAAAGTCAGCAGCTGTGCAACCTCATTCATGCTGGATTCAGCTCTTTTTCTTTTGGAATAAAAGTCTGCTTTAGTCTAACATTTTAATAAAATACATATCTTCCCCAAAGTTAATTACTGAATGGAAACATTGTTTCTCCACACCTCTCAGTGGGTATCGACCTCAGCTGAACCTTTTATGACTCACTGTTGTCCAGAGAACACAACCAGAGACAGCACAAGTCATCCACGACTCCTTTTCCTCAAGCCCATAGAGAGGTACGTTGTATTACCTACCCTCCTTAAGCAAAAGGTGGTTCAGTAGTTGCGCTTGTTTTTAAACTACATCTTACACCCAGACTTACAAACAATTGGTAAGAGAACAGCAACAACGAGGCACCACCAATTCAGCACGGCTCTCTTCTTCCCCCTTCTTGCGCCAGATTGGTTCTCACAGGCACGTTAGGAGTGGCAGCCTTGCTCCAAGCACTCCATCAACTGTTGAAAAGCACACCAAGAAACAGATGTCAGCCCTAACTCGCAATTGTCCTCATGTTTGAGAGGCAGAAGTGACAAGGCCCTACATAGTCTGGGTCTTGTTTTCCTGCAAATTACTTCTATTATGCATTACTGCCTCAGATACCGTCTACCAACAGGCTTTTGTTGTCAACCATCCGGAATAAAAGAGAAGGGACTACTGATAAGCTATTTCCTAAACAGGCCTTTTACCAAACTGTCCCTGGTGGTCCACCACATTCCAAATCTGTCATCCATCAATGCTCCATCACTCCTGTAAACAGTACTCTAGAGACCTTGAAAGCTAAAAGCTTCTAAGTCATTCGTTCAAGCATTTATATTTCATAGCTGCAACAAAGTCTGTAACGATCAACTTTACTAGTATCCACAACTTCAACTTGTCTTATAAACACAACTCATTAAGAATGAATAAAGCCTAGTTTATACTGTTTCCCTCTAGTATAGTATTTCCCCTGGCTTTCAAGATACTTACAGCCTTGATCCTGTGAACACACACACACGCGTGCTTAGCATTAAATATGAAAATAAGTCACATACATACACACATACAGGACCACGGCTCACGTTGGGCATGGAACACTCATCCAAGTTGTATTGATGGGGTTGTCCACCATAGTGAGTTATGTACTCATGCTCTCCGCAACTTCCACAGCCCCAGCTAGGCATGCAATGCTGAACTTTACTTATTTACAGCGCTCAGAACCTCCATCCATCCCAATCCTATGCCCAGCAAGACCACATCCCTTACAAATGTGATTTCCCCCAAAATATCCCATCCCTAGAGTTTGGGCTCCAAAACATCTAGGGAGGTTCTCCCACAGGATGTACTCTCAGGCAGTTGTTTCTGTTCCATTTATGACCACTTAATGTTATTATGACAGAGTGAAAAGGAAAAACAAACAAAAAATCTTTAGCATACCTGAAAAACAGACCCGTTACACTGGGGAGTTTCAATATTCATCCAGGGAAGTGAAAGCAAACAAAACAAGAGGCTAAAAGCAAAGATCCAAGACTCTGAATGTACTGTGAGGCAACAGTTATCATCTTTGTCATTTTATAAGATTTTTTTTCCCCCCAATTTGTGGCAATTCACTGCAGCTATAAAATGGCCATAAATCAAATATATGCAGAGACCATTAAAGAATGCTAAAGTCAACATTATGAAAACTAAATGCCCAGCAGTAACTTCTAAACTGGAAAGAGATGTAGTCATTTAAAACATCTTATACAAGATTGAGAGTTCACCAAATAAGGAAGAGCCCCCTGGAGTTAAGGGGATTTGCCAGGTTTACTGCATTAACTGTATGTTAATGTTCAATGTATGTTTAAGTAGTGCCCTTATACCATTAAAGTGGTGTCAGTGTTTCCATTTATGCTTTAATTTCCACATTTTATAACTACTATTAAAACAAAAAACTTCAGGTTGGACCTGGACTAACAAGTTTCATTTTTGTTTGTTTGGGTGTTTTTTTTAATGCTTTTTATATTGGCTTGGTTGCATATATTCCAGAGCAGTGTAAAATAATTTTTTTTCCACTGAGTTTTTTTTTCCTCTCTCTTCCTTTTAATACTCAGACACACTTAAGAGTTTTAATTTGAACATTTGCAGTCATCTCCCTTTTTTCTACTGAAAAAAGTTAAATTGCCAGTAGCATGCAATGCCATATGATTTCAGCCTTTTAAAATAGCTCATAGTCTGATCCTCTCCAACAACAAGCTCTTATGTTAATTTTTAAGCCCAGGAATCCAGGGCAAAAGCTATCACACTTCTCCCATCCCTGCAATTGCTCAGCACCTTTGAAAATCAGGCCACTTTCACCGGGATGTTTAAATATAGTTTTAGATACTTAACTTTAGGCACTCAGATTTAAAAAAAAAAAAAAGAGGTCAAAATGATTAGAGTATGTCTCATTACCTTTGACACTCATAATTAAATGAATATTAAAATGGAAGTAGATGTGTGAGACTGTATTTCTTTCTGGCAATATTCAGTTCTGAGTATTTTTTTCTTACTTGCAATATTTTATGGCTTTACTACCTAGACAGCTTACCCTCAGTGTCTGAAATACAGTGGTACATTCCAGCAGGTTTGCACGCTAAAAAGCGCCATTCTGCCACCTTTCTGATACAAATGACAGCATTATGAGTGCTTGAAATGGCTCAGCAGGAGCTGCAGAGGCAATATTCCAGCAGGTGCACTAATTTGCTGAAACACAAGGCAAATTGCCCCCATACCACAACAGGAAATGATAGGAACTGGAAACCTCAGTCATGAAAAGCTACAGGCTGGCAACATCTTTTTTCTTTGCGAAGCAGAGATCCCTTTTCCTACTCTGCATTTTGCTCTGCAGGAGCCAGAGCACCATTTCTAACAAGGTGTGATACTACTGATCAGCTGATGGAGGATACCTTGTCATGTCCAGACTCCTGAGAAGTCTGGGGGCATACTTCCCTTTCTTTTTCTTTCCTCACGCTTTTGACAACTTAAGTGACACAATCATGATCAGACTAAGACTAAGCGTGTCTTGCTCAATGTCACCAGAACAAGAAAAATATTATATCTACAGTTCAATAGCTGGGCAGTAAAAAAGTGACCATTCAGGATTATGGAATGCACTACACATAATAAGGAAAAAAATATCAATGGCTATGCTTTTTTCTTTTAATCCCACAGCAATTCTCTGCAGTTACTCCCACTGTTAGGGCGATTCCAAAGATCATTCTATGTGCACATGCTGGTAAAGAGCAGTACAATGCCCACAGAGTCATCTGTAAAATGCAATCCCTAACATATACCAGATGAAGTAAAAACTGCATTTTTCCCTCTGCTTTGGATCTACTTGCGGTTAGTCTGGAAGTCTCAACCCAATTTTCCTAACTGACATTACATTACTCTGCAGTTATGTGTTTGCACTTTAATGTTTATCTCCTAAATCTTGAGCCATACGCTTTGGTCATGTCTGTGGAATATGTGATGTAATCTCACTAGATGTGTGTAATTAGAAAGATGTAATCAAAAACCATAACCCAAAGGAGGATCTTTTCTTTTCCAGACTTTAAATTCATAAGCAATGTTGAAAACAGTTTGTAATTTAATCCATGTACAGAGCAGATCACTGAAGTATACAGTGCATAAACTGAAAGGACTTTGTTTGCTGAGAAAAAAATAGAAAAACGGTTTACAATACTCTTTAGTATCTACAGCATGCAGAGGATCACCGTACACAAGCAAGTTCTACAAAAATAGATTGCAGTTCTCCTTGTACATCTACAGGACATGAAGGAATGTGTCTACCTCTTATTACTATTACTCAAGAAGAAAGTTCTTAGGTTTACTTTCATCTCCAGTTCAACAAAACACCACAAAACTAGGGGTAAAAACTTCTTTCCCATTGTAATTACAAGATTAAAATATCACTAAAATATGCAGCAATCTCAGTGGCTGGTAATTGCTATAACTAATAGTAAAGAGATTAAATGAAGGGGAAAAAAGTTTGTTCTGGGTATCAGGAAAGAATTCCTAACAGTAAGATCTGCGGTGCACAACCCCGACAGCCCTGAAGGCTACACTGGCAACTCACTGGGAGCTGGGCCTAATTTCCATATAAATTTATAGCAGGCTTTCATCAGAGATAAATGTACAAGGCTTATTTATTTATTTACACTGTTAAACTTACACAATGCTCTTCAGAAATACACAGGGAGACAAAATACAGCTCAAGAGCTTCAAAGGAAAGCTTTATCAGTAGAAAGGCTGGCACTGCTGCTCTGAAACCAGCTTCTCGATGTCCAACTTTATCTACAATGAGGCCACCCGCAGCACAGAATGTGCTGGAGCAGTGCATGAAGGCAGCCTGCAGGATTCATTAAAGTCCCTACTTCCAAGGAGTCTTGCACAAACGGCAGCCATCGTACGCAGGCAGCAAAGATAGATTCAAACAAAGTTTAACCCTTGTTTAAAAATGTTGTTTGAAATTGATTTTAATGAAAAAAATCCTTTTAAACACTTCTTTCAAAAAGAAAAAAAAAAGTGGTTTCACTGTGAAAACAAGAGGAATTACACCAATTGAAATACATTTCAACTTTGAAAATGTCAGAAGTTCCACAATTTCCCAAATCTTTTCTTCCAAGTTTTAATTTCTGGCTGACACTTTTGGAGAAGAGTGCAAAAAAAAGTGTTAACATGAATATACACACGTTTGCCCAGTGGAGCCTGATGGGTTACCATGAGCTATTCCTCTGTTCCCAAAGGTGTCAGGTCAGGGACCTGCAGCAGACATAGCCAGCAAATTATTCCTCCCCCCAAGAATACAGCTATCACATCTTTTGCAATCCAGCAGCATCAAAACCAAATTAATCACAAATAGTTTTCTAATAATGCTTATCCACATCCTGCATGACACAAGGCAAATGTGTGCAAGAAACATTTTGAAATCTGTGTATGACAGTTGTATTTCTTACTTTATTTTAAGGCTCCTGAAGAAAAATAAGTGTTCTGAGCAGCTGAATTAGTTAACTCTTTGCTTTGACTGCGAATTGCATCATCCCCTTTTATGAGTGACATGGTCACTTATTAAAAAATGTGTCATATGTTTTACAACACATTAATATCTGCTTCTCAACGACCAGTCATCTTATTAAATTCTCAGCATGTTCTCACTTTGGAGCCATCCGGATAATATAGACAGCAACATTAACAAGCAATAGAGACATTGCTAGATGTAATGTAGTATCTAATTAACAGTGATCTCGGTGGGGCAGGGCCAGAAGAGGACAACTGAATAAAAGTAATCTGCATTAGTTGAGGTTATTGGAATATACAATTAATGGCAGCAGCAGCAGTTTTAATTAAAACTTAGAAGTGGTGATCCAAATTGGCTAAATCTGACACAGAAGGAATGGCCTCAATCACATTTAAAGCAATTAGCCAATCTCTAGCCATATTTCTCTTGTCTTTTCCACTTATTTATGGTTTAATATCTATTAAAGCCCACTGTCTCCAGTTGGAGCAACACTTTACTTGCTGCCATGGTCATCACCAGCCACATGAATTCACTACTGTGAGAACACAGCTCAAGAGGTCTTCTGCCAACTTTTACACCCGCTCCCGTTTGTGCCTGCTGACCAATAAAATGGGGAGAAGGGTTAGCACTTCTGTGAGCTGCTTGTTTAGGGCGCACTGGGCATCATCAGGATGAGCAGAAGGCAGTAAGTTCTACGGCTGGCAAGGTCTCAGGATTTTCAAGAAATAAAATGGTTGCACAGGAGCCCAATGTTGAATGAAATTAAGCCATTTGTTAACATATGTCTCCTTATTTTAATCTCCTGTTCTTCTTCAGTGCCAAACCAGTGCTTTTACTCCAAACTGTAATACAAACCACTTTGTTTCTGAGTTTGCTATATGCTGCCTCATGGGTGCTTTCCAAATACTCTGTCACCTGTTTCTCTCATCATTTTTGTGCCACGGTATGTCACAGAGGAATGTTTTCTATATTAGTATGGGGGGAGTGTTTCTGCAAGTTCACACGTTTCCATGGTTGTAGATGTTGATCTACTTTCACTAAAGCCTCCCCAAGCCACTGAATATTGTAATCTGCTCTCAAGCAAGAATTCAAATTGAGTGATCATTGATATCCTCTTTTTTTTTTTTAAACTCTGTTCTAAATAGGTATTTTGTTCTTTTCCAGAGTAACGCTTCGCCCTCAACTTGTCAATCATTTCAGGTCTCGTCTTCTGTCTCTCACAGCACGTCAGCTCCAACGCTCTGTTTTAATGAAAGACTTGGCAAGCCTGTACAGTTTTTTCACCTGTATTTTTAAAAATTAATTTAGTATCTTCTCATGCAGCACATTCCCTTATAGCCCACATCAAGATAACGCTTCAGCCATATGTGGATAAAAGCCTCTCCCCTCCCTGACACAGCCAATCCAAACACGGGCAACCACTCCCAGGAAGGCACTGCTAATAACATCTTTCCTCAATTTCCTTTTTCAGTTTTTCTTTTTCATTCATTCTCCTGAACAGGATATTGAAAGTTTTCTGAACTTTATAAAGGTCATTGCATTAACAGACAGCAAATCTTTCCCTCAGCCTTGATAAGATATTTTCTTACTTCTCACAGTTTCAAACTTCAGTATAAAATCTTTAGCTAATTAAAAGCTTCTTGCAGAGAGACTCTTTCCAAAATATCCTTCCAAAGTTTTTGCATCCATCTCCGCTCCAAAACTTTATTTATTTAATCACCAAGAAATAAATATTGTTCACTACTTTAATATTTATTTCTTCATTCCCTAAGTAGACATCCATTGTACATCACTCCCAACACACGCACATCCCTAACTCACCATTCCATTGTCAGAGGTCAAAAATCAGCCTTGGCCAAATTGGTTAGTCAAGTAAGTATGACACAAAGTAAGAGCTAGAAATGCTTCATCATCGCGGCTGGTCTTTCGGACATCTACTACCTAGTTTTGTAAGTGGAAACTTATTTTTAATGGTAACTTACTAAATGGGCATTGTCAAAGTACTATATATTTCATTTGAAGGATGTTTTCCTGCACAACACGTGCCATGATTTCCCTAAGCGGTGGATTAAAATTGAGCTGGAATGTTTCTGATTTTGCATGGTTTTTCCTTGTTTTCAGCAGTTGTTGCTTGGTATTTAGTAGGTTTTAAGTTTTACACACTGTCAAACAGCTGAATGCAATGCATTATTTACAAGACTAATGTTTTGCTTGGGTCTTCTACCTGATCTTGTTTAGAAATTGAAACTCAGTTCATACACAGAAAAAAATGCTTTTGAAATGTCTTGATTTGTTAAAATGCTTTGTCTAAATGCACGAGTTATCATTTAAAACAACAAAACAAGTATGGCTGTAGTTAGTGAACTGGAAAAAAGTGTTTAGATAAGCCGAACCAAATTTTTACTTAGGAACTGGAAGAGGGGCTTTTCCTAGTTTTACAGGCTCAAACTGGTTTCTAAACAGAGTATACACTATTTAACTGAGCTAAACTAGGTAAAATGAATGAACTATTCTTTCCACAACTGCCCATATTAATCAAAGACTGACATTACTTTAACGAAGCCTGGTGTCTAGATAGTAAGTCACCTCAGTTTAGCTTTCCCTAAGACTTTTTTTGGCAAAATCCAACTCCTATAATTTTAAATTACATTTTTGTTTCCACATCCTCTCATACAGTGAAGTCCACAAACGTACTGATAGAGGGGAAAACCCAAGAAGTTGGGGAGAGGGGTTTGAAAAAGTATAACAAGCAAAAAGGTTAAGTTTTACTAGTCATTTCAGGTTTTTAATTATTTGCTGTGTTTTAATTTCATGCCAATAGCTACCATCTTTAATGCTGAAATTGAGCCCTGTCAAACCAGGACTTTGTTTAAACTTTTAAAACTTTGATGTTTTAACACTTACAAAAAAAAAAACCAACCGACCAACAAACAATAAAGCAAGCAGATTTCTAAGCACTTGAAGAGGCAAAGTGAAAGAAGCCAAAGCTTCAGGTAGCGTCCGGGCTCAGCTTCTGCCAAAACCTGTGGCCTCAAGGACTGAAAAAGTAATGCCAAATATTGCACTCCCAAGGCCCATTCTAATATTCCTCCTTTCTGAGTCTTTTGCTGACGTACATTAAGCCAGTATCAGGTTTGACTCACGCACACCAAAAGTTGTGTAAAGGAGGAAACATGAGGAAGTGATCTCATTCTGAATCCAGCAGATCTTTTATTGCCTGATCATGGATGTGGGATTTTCCTGCTGCTTCTGCAACAGAATTTTTCTGGGGTGCTCTCAACACTGCATGTCGTGGTTTAACCCAGCAGGCAGCGAAACACCACATAGCTGTTCGCTCACTCCCCCCTGCCCAGTGGGATGGAGGAGAGAACTGGGGGGGAAATAAGATTCGTGGGTTGAGGTAAAGACAGTTTAATAGGACAGAAAAGGGAAAATACTACTACTACTACTAATAATAATGATGATAAAAGAATATACAAAGTGATGCACGATGCAATTGCTCACCACCTGCCGACCGATGCCCAGCCAGTCCCCGAGCAGCAGCCCCCCCGGCCAGCTTTCCCCAGTTTATATACTGAGCACGACATCCCATGGTATGGAATGTCCCTCTGGCCAGTTGGGGTCGGCTGTGCCCCCTCCCGGCTTCTTGTGCACCTCCAGCCTTCTCGGTCAATAGAGCATGGGAAGCTGACAAGTCCTTGACTTAGTATAAACACTGCTTAGCAACAACTAAAACATCAATGTATCATGACATCATTCTCATGCTAAATCCAAAGCACAGCACTGTACCAGCTACTAGGAAGAAAATTAACTCTATCCCAGCTGAAACCAGGACACTGTATTACAGAACAGATAACCAAGTCCAGAATTGTCAAGCCATAGCAGGATGGTGTGTCAGAGTTCACAGATGTCTAATGATTAATTTGCTAAAGAAACACTTCACCATACACAACATAATGCCTAACACATTATAAAAAAATCTGATGCTTACAGCAGTCCCACACTCAGCACATACCTGACGTTACACTGCTACATTACAAACTTACGTCCCACGTTCAGACCCCTAATCAAAAGACAACAGCAAGTGAATTGCCCTTTAGACTGTGCACAAAACATGCCCTTTGGAAGCAATATCTAATCCGTCCAACTACCTCTAAGAACACAATTATCTCCAAGCAATATATTATTTCTGAGAATTGCTCATATCAAAGCCCACTGCTACTAAATTAAGCTACCAGCATCCCTCAAATAAAATGAAAGCTCCGAACATCAATTTCCGCCTCATAATCCTTTGAGACATTTATAATGACAAACTGCCACAATGCAACCATGTGAAAATAGGTTCAGTCTTCTTCCAGCCCTGTGTAGTACAGGTGTGTGGTTTCTAAAAGTCAAATTAAAAGCAGTATTTTGTTTTCTCTGCTTGTTGTCTCTTGTTTAAAACAAGGAAAAAAAGCAAACTGAACTGAGGCTTACATCTAAGTTTGAATTTAAATAGCTCTACTTTTGATGCATATATTGAGAAAATTCTTCATTCCCCATTGAACTGGCCTATTTGTTATCAACTTTGTCACTTACAAACTTACTACCACCCTTGCTCAGACCATATAGCCAAAACCCACTTTTGTAACTGTTCTTGTGTCCAGCAGTAGCTTAAGAACAGCTTATCAATGAAGCTGAAGATGACCAAAAAGAGCTATAAAACAAACAGGAGAAAGGAAAAGAGGATCTGCAGAAATAGTG
Organism: Pygoscelis adeliae; assembly: GCF_000699105.1. NCBI lineage: Eukaryota > Metazoa > Chordata > Aves > Sphenisciformes > Spheniscidae > Pygoscelis > Pygoscelis adeliae. The sequence goes on from NW_008825430.1 coordinate 1,091,055, forward strand.
AGCAGCACATAAGCATTTTGTGTTTTCCCAGTCACCTGCCTCTCATTATCCAAGTGCAGCTTTCCCTAGACCTAAAAGCAGCTACACTTAAAGTCAGATGAAATAATACTGTGTTTTACATTTATTCATTGTTTCTTGCAAGATGAATAGTCTGTATTATACTAAAAAATGGCTTTATGCACTGCTTTGTTAGTAAAATGAAGTCACAGTAAATGAATAAGAATTCCATTCTGAACTGACATGCTGAGAATATAAATTATGTTTTATAAAACCACTGTACATAACTGCAATCTAGATGGGCGCTGCTCACATGAGCTATTAGACAACACTTTAAAAGCTGCAGTCTAGTTTAGTGGAGATAATTTTAATTGACTCAAGGGTGTATCTCAATGGTCCTGAAATTGTTAGGAAAATGTATTGCAGGGAA
>NW_008825430.1:1091506-1110761 GCF_000699105.1 Pygoscelis adeliae
TCCCACAGCTGTGGAGAACAGAGTCAATGCAATCTAATAATGCTCTGGGTTTCCAACTGTTAGATGCATTTTGCGATTGGAAGTGATTGCATCGAGGATGTAGATGGGCCACATAAATGGAAGCTTTTATCGCTGGTTAGCATAATTACTGCGACCGTCTGCACTGTGTTTGCATCTGCCGGAGCTTGGTTAAGTTTTTTGGAGAGTCACATAATGGAAGAACAGTTGTTTTCACAATGAGCTGTTTCCATGACTATTCAACATGAAATGCTGACTTTCACCTTCTTGGGGTTTTCTGCTTGTCTTCTGAAGAGGGCAGAACACATGAAATGGGCAGGCTTCTAGCACCCCACTACCTGAAAAGCCACATTAAACTGTTGTAAATCACTGATGAACACAGAACTCAAAACCAGTTATAATGAGGCATCCCCCAATACTCATTAACATTATCTGGGAATCTGGTTAAACAAGAAATAGAATATTAAAAAAAAATTCTGTTCCTATCTACTGACTCCCTAGCTTGAGAGTACTTAGCATCTTGAAAGAGGTCTCAAGTCAGAAACCCCAAACTAGAGACAGCATTTCTAAATCAATCACCACACCTTTCTCTCTCTCCCTGGTTTTGGGGTGGGGTTTTTTTGCATGTGTGTTTTTTTAATTTGAAACTTTTCTTACTCCTGCACTTCCTCCTCTCGCTTAATTTTGAGGCGATAAAGAGCTCCTTGATTTTAAATAAACTCATGTCAGTGTACTGCTCCACATCTGATTTTCCTATTGAATTTAAATGGGTTTTGTTGTGTCATTCCGTTAAGCAAAGCTCTGCTCATTTTATACTATTGCCCATATTATTGCCATAGATTCACTGGGAGTCACCAAGAGCACATCATGCAGGGCTCCAGGTGCTATGCTGGAAGTTTTCCTTTCAACAACAAGTCAAATCCAAAGTTTCAGCCCTAATCTTCAAAGCCTTCCTGAGGGTTGCCTGCAGCCACCCGTAAGGTGGGCCCCTTCCTGCAATACTGCCTTCCTGTGACAGCTCGGCTGCTCAGTGGGGTCATCCCATGCCTGAGATTCACAGCCATGGGAAATTGCGCTCTCGGCAGCTGGCCTGCAACTGGGACGCTCACGTCTGCAAGGCATTATTAGGTTGGGCTGCAATTCTTACCACTGTCGGAACAAAGAGTAGAACTCACCCTTTTGCTTTGGCTTTTCCCACTTAGTTTTTGTAATAAATCAGTAAGGGGGAGGAGAGAAGGAATTAGAAATAGCAATTGCTTCAACAGAGGATTTTTCATATGCTTTGAACTACAGTCAGAACTACCAAGAGACTGTCTCAGCTGAAAGCCTCTCAGTTTGCATATTGCATTTCCCTTTCCTGTAAAGGACACACCTATAAGAACTCATTTTGCCTTTGATTTTGCCTGATACCCAGAGAAAGCATAAGCAACTAGCAGAGGCCTCCGACAGGTTGTTGGCCTCAGTCTATGTGCCTGCAAAACAGATCAGACCTTATCATGGCTGAGCCAGACACCATCACACCCCCGGAAGGACCTCAGGGCCCTGAAACGGCAGTCTCACTTGTTGAGCCAAATCGGATCTTTCAGCTTTGAGTCACACCAGTGCTGGAACATGAACGGTGCTAAGCTAAAGCTACTTATCCAGTTCATTTGTAACCAAAGATTTTTAAGATCAACTAGTCCACCATTGCTATAGCTAAAGATTTAATTGGTCTTGAAACAGCAAGACTACCATAAATCAGGATGTAACAATTTCATATTAGCCCCAGGAGACACAGCACCTACTTTTACAGCAGCAAGTAAGGGAATTTGGAAGCCTTTGATTACATTAACACAGATCATTTCAAGTGAAACAAATACTCCGCTCACCCTGAAGGTTGGGACACTTGCACAGCAGGTGCACTACAGCTGGTGAGCCGCTGTTACCTTTGGCATGACAGATTAAGCCGTGCAGATCTAGTTTTCCAGTCTATGGATCTAACATATTAAAAGGATTATTTTTTGATACTAGGTTCCTATGCATACAATTGCAGTTCATTGAAAAATTAAAGCAACCATCCCAATTCATAACACAATCCCACTGTGTTTTCTGCCAGGTTGAGAGAACAGAGGGGGAAAGTGGGAATTTAGTTTATTCATTTCAGTTTTAGTTCACTTGAAACTGGATATTTATTGTAAGTCTTCTGTAAATGAGTAAAATTCCACTCATACAGCAGACAGATCCTGCTGATATCAATTTGGTTGAGCATCTCTGATAGCACCATTGAAGATCCCAGTTTCCATGGACACACGTCTGATGCATAACACAGCTCACAGCGCAGGACGGCACCGGGGTACCTGCCCTTGCCGTCAGGCTCCATGGGCACCAGCCCTATGCTTCTGGGGCAGCTGGAGCAGAGCCCCTCTGCCTGCAGCTGGGACGCCCTGCAACTGGATGCCTCTTTCAGTGCTTGTGACTAAGTTAAGTTAGCAGGACCCCACACCTGTGGTCCCACATAAATTAAAATATTAAAAAAAAAGTGAAAAATAAATATTTCCCTGTTTTGTTTTTTGGTGTTTTTCCTCACTGTCATCACCAGTGATAGATGTTGGGCTGATACCAGGCAGGCTGCTCTATTCACAGCTACAGTGATAGCGGTACCCAGCAGTATTTAAAGCTACTTCGGTTCACATATGTGATATAACTGTTTTAGTTTTTTTTTCCCCTTACTAAAACCAATACTTCAGTCTGAATATTAGAGATGCTTATCATCAACTACCAAAAAAACCTTCTACTTGGGTTTCTTCAAAGCTGTCTCAGCAAGAACCGTAAAAACGACCACCAAAATCCTACAAAAGTTCTTTTGGATTTACGGTACCTTAATGACCATTCTCATTGAGAAATTCTGGCATATTACTGTTTTTTCAATCTAGCCAGTCAAGAGTAGCTTAAAATACACTGTAGTCCTAAATCCTAGGAATTGGGATGCAATAAGCTGTAAGTGTCTCATGATATATAAGCTATCAATGTAACAAGTAAAGTTTTTGTGTAAGACCATACAGTAAACATCCGTCTTTAACCTACCACAGTAAACGCTTTCTGAAAAACTGAAAGCAAGTATCTCTTGGGTACTAATTGCTCCACTTTCCACAGAGCTCGAAACACATTTTGCAGCCAGTAACATACTTTAAGAATGTTTGGTGCATTAACCACAGAATTACATACAGATAGTTCTGACTAAAGCTTGCTTTTAGGTACCAGTACAAAGTGTGCCAGGAGGAGACAAAACATACTTAAAGACCTATTCAAATTTTATTTGAAGAATAAAAATGAGCTTCAGTTAAGACTTCTTTCATTGCTACATCAATGCCAAATCCTTATTTGCAATATATAGAGCTAAAGTGAATAGAGGGATCTATATGTTCAAATCCTGATCCTTGGATACTCTGTTAACTACAATCTTTTAACTGAATACAAAATTACTGTCACTCAAGGTAATAAGTTCCAGCTGTGTAACTTGATAAATCTATCATCATTATTACCTTGCATTTTTTCCCTTCTTCCAATGCAATTGCACAATATTGGCTGCCATAAATTGTTATTTTAATAGAGTAGGACCAATTTAATGAATTCAAATATGAGAAGGTCTAAATTGATTTTTTCCTCTTCTCTTATCAACCTGGACCACAATCCCTGTTCATAAAAGTACAGGCTCTTCAAAAATAATTGTTCAGTACCCAATTTAAAAGCTTCAATGAGAGCTTAATTTGATCTTCTACCTAGCCCCCAATTAAAAGAAATAAACTATAAAAATAAGGTTGTTTCAAGATAGTGATGACAGCACTGAACTTAATATATTTATTTAAAATCATACAAAAGAAAGTTAAAAGCAAGACGTATAAATCAAAGAACAAATGTTTGGTTTTATGCAGAACATTCTTTCCAGATTTTTTAAATGTGGCAATATCACGCTGTACTGATCTTTATAATTACAGGTTAACATTTGGTTAATCTACAAAGTAATCACCTTTATGAAAGCAAAGTGGGAAATCACTATTTTTGTTTTTGAAAGCATGTAAATAAGTACCCAAGATTGTCTATTTCCAGCTTCGCTTTTTATGCCTGTTCACAGATCACTGATATTATATATACAGACATTAATGTACAAGGAAGCTTGAAAAGCTGAGTGTAACCATCCACCCAACAGCTGGCCCAAAGTCCAAATAGAGGGCTTATACTGCTAAATACCACTTCTCCTATTACATCCTCTTCCAAAAAGTAAACCTTTACATGAGAAAAATCATTTATGAAAAAGTAAAACGATGTTAAAATGATCGATATTTCATTTAGGATGCACAGAATGCATCACTGAATAATGCCTTCATGGCTGGAAATGAATCACATCCAGAAAATCTAAAACCAAATCCTGTAATAAATATTAGCTCGCCTGTCAGACAATCAACCAGAACATTCCTGATGAATCTTTTAATCATACACTTGAGTCAAAGCTGTGCCCTGTCACTTCAAGGGATAGCCAGCGAAGTCTGAAGCTTGTGAGACCTCAGACAAGAATTGGCTTTTTGCACCATTATCTCAGAACTTTATACAAAAAAATCCCATTGATTAATGAAGCCTTAGTTCAACCTCTTTGCAGGATTGCGTGCAGTAGACAAGAGCCAAGTGTACTGAGCACTCTGGAAGTTAGGGCCCCCCCAGGACCGACCTGACCAGGGGCAGACCCCCCCCAAAACCTGCCTCCCTGCTCCAAGCCAGGAGAACACACATCTGCTGCTCTTCCTTCGTACTCCCAGCAGTTACAAAGAGAACCTATTACACAGGGCTACACTCTAAATATATGTCTTTCTGATAACATGGCATAAAATACCTGCACATATGCAGGTTAGTCATGCCCCTGCAATACCTTCTTTAATTTTAAAGACATGAAGAGGATTTCTTTTGTACTATAAATGGCCTCTCTCTGTAGTTGAGATACAGTACAAGTTTTAAGGTAAATTTTTTAGCTACGTACTACTTCTATAAGCTGTGGCTTGTGGTTAAACACACTGTCTCTGGAAGGGCTTGTTTGGATGACATGATTATTCAATTTAAGTATTCAAATCTTCTCTTCACCTGAAAGCAACACTTCCATTCTCTTGCTTAGCACCTACAGTCTAGATAACTTGTGAGAATATTTTTCTATTCCCATGCTCTATTCTGTGTGTTACCAGTAAATTGATGCCAGGTCAGAAACAAAAGCCAACTCACTGCAGTTGGTAAGGATAGCTGACTGCTCGTCTGGCTACATGGTTATTTTGGGCATCCTACAGAGCTGATTTGAGGAGACAGGAAAAGAAGGTATAAGAGTGGGAAAACAGCAAAAACCAAGAGCATTTTCAAACAAGAAATTTTGTTTTTTCCAACTGCACTCAGAATCATAGGTCAACATGAATGCTATTAGCATTAAATACTAACACCAGTAATTGAATCCTTAGCAATTTTCATAGCTTTCTTTTTGTCTGCTATTAAAGAAACTACTAGATTCCTTTCTCTTATTATACCTTTCTCCATTCCTTTCCCTCATAGTCTAGGATGGCTTATAGCCTTCAAGACTAAACTCACAGTGACAGTAGGATGCCTTGTACTTTTTAATTTTGGGTGGTTTTAAGTGAAGATTTATCATTCCCCTTTAGCTTAAATCATTGAGTCTTAGCATCACCCAGTGACCAGAGGAACCATTAGACAGCATTGTCCTGACATATTTATAATATACCCCACTGCATCATATTGCTTTTTGACACTAGAATGAGATGCAGTATTATCTTCTGGCCGATGTCCTTGCAGTTATATCAGTCTTATCTTAGAAAACAAAAATCAAAGAATTTCATTTAATGATGCACTATCTGATTCAGCCCATGCTGAAACTGGCTACCTGTAGATGCTGGCTGGAGAGAATCATTTTTCATTCATGTTACATAGATTGGCTGCCCAGGATATTCGGAGAAACCTACACATTTTTGTTGATGACAGTGCACTTTTATATCTAAACAAATTATAGCAACTGCACCAGGCAGTTGAGGTAATGTAACAGAAAGCATGCAATGACAGAAGAGAGCATTGATTATATTAAATCATTCTACATTTGTTGCACAACTGGCATTTATCATGCAGGGAAGTCATCCATTGACTATTAAAACATATTCTTATCATATGCACATTACTCCGTTTGGCCTTTGGGGACATTACCAAGGAACTTGGCCAGAACGGCTCAAATAACAAAACTCCCACCTCTCCTAATACTGTAGTTTAAAACAGAAACTAGGCTATAAATTAGCTAAATATTAAAAAGTAAGAAAGAATAACCAGCAATTGATTTTTTTTTTTTTTTTACATAATAAAATTTCGCTAGGCATTCAACTAATCAACAACAATTTTAGAGATTAAGAAAATGGGGGGGCGTCTGTTCAGAATACTTTTGTACACGGCAGAAGTTCTTCTAGGAATATGGTCTAGTCTGGCTATTCAAAGCCTCCAACCACGTGGTACATATATTCATGCAGTTCTACCAGTATGCTGGATGGGCCTGTGGGGACAGTAATCGACAGCTAGTTTTTCACTGAGCAAACTGCAGAACAATATCAGAAACAGACACACTTTTTTTCCTGAACCGCACCACATTACCATCTGGGAGCTGCATTTTCGTTAGGAAAGCATTCCCTGCATGACCTCAAGTACAGCATCAACTTAAGCTTGGGGAAGCCAAAGGAGAAAAATTCAAACCAAGCAATTCAGCTAGATGATGCAATAGGGAACGCTTTAGAATGTTGTTCAAAAATAAATAATAATAATTAAAAAAAACCTCCTAGAAACCTCCTCCTACATGGACCAGACTGTGACTTAATCACACAAGTCTTTTTGAAAACCTCAAAACGTAATGAGATCTTTGCAAAAGTCTTCAGAGCTGACAAATCTGCTAAAGACACATTCAATCTCATCCCTTTACTGAAGATGCTTTTATTTCCTGTATTCTTTTGATATGAAATAAACCCATTCAGACTAAAAGTATACAGCTGCTTTTTATTTTAGCCAAACATAACAGATATTCTAATGTTGTACAATATCTCCAACTTAATTTAAACTCAAACTCAACACTGACTCATTGCAGAGTGGTGAAATTAGAAAACTCTGTCTCAGCCAGCTCTCCGAGATAACTAACCAGCGCAGGAGAACTTTGCTGAAATCATTTGCAAAAGATTCACTGCTAACTTCTCCTGAAAGCAGTCCTTCAATTACTTCATCTTTTAAACTTTGCACTGCATAAAAATGATGACCTGTGGGTGGCCCAGATATTGATTTTGCATTCTAAAGCAAAAGCCTCACAAAATTATACAACGTGTTTCACTAGCACTTCTCTGCCCAGTGTTGATTTCCTAAAGCTCATGAGGTAACCACAGCGATTACTTACACAGAAAAGTATTACACTACATTATAGAAGTAACATAATATGTTTTAGCAACCTATACACAGAGGAGGAGTCAGCGTCGTGCAAGCAGTCAGATCTCCATGGACCACCAGTAATTCACATACCTTTTTTTTTTTTTTTTTAATAGAGAAAGGGAATTAATCCCACCAAGATTTCTATTAAAGCGTGGACACTTTCCATAGGCAACGCCCACCAGTCTCGCATGGAGGCGTGTGAAATAGTGTTACTCAGAAAATTCCTACAATTTTGCAAATGAATCTTAACTAAGATGCTAATGGCCTGTTAGAAACCAAATTTTTCCCAAAGGGCAACCTACTAGAATCCCAAGTGAAACAAAACAAACAAACAAAAGATATTCTGGCCCTTTAGAAGAGCAACCTGAAAAGGCAAGTGAGGGCAGAGGAAGGGAGGGGAAATTATCAAGGGCGACGCTAGTGCTTTAACATAGCTCTGCATGTCTTCCTCGAGGGAAACGCCTGGGAAGCTCTGAAATGTCAGAGTCTTCCACTGCCCACGCCAGCCCCGCTGGGCACCTCTGATGGGCTGTGGCCGGTACCCTGGGTGTAATCGTGTAAGGCTGTGATCCAGTGAAAGGGAAGACAAAAGGAGTGGCTATTGGGTTAATTAACATCCTTTTCCTCCTACATAATGAGACAATAAGCCCTTAATGCACACATCTTTTCCTCTGGACTAGAGCTCTGTAAAAACAATTGCTCCAACATTTTTAAAGTCAAATTCTCACCATGGACCAGGGTATCATTTCAGAATTAAAAAAAATTACTGAGGTCACAGAAGCTAATGAGTTCTCCCAGGACACATTCAAAAATACTCTGTGCTACATATAAAATCTGTGAGAGATTATTCTGAAGTCCTCAAGTCTAAGTAGCTCCAAGGGCACGTAAACCCCATACAAGGCAGAAGAGGGGGTATGAGAAGAAGCTAGGTAAACAGTGGAATCCCGCTTTCATGTAAATTCCCTAGAGTGAATCCATAAGACACCCCTACAATTTTTCCTGGGTGTTTTTATACTCATAGCCAAGGATGTGTTGGAATCAACAAGGAAACAAAGACTTTGTGTCAATAGCTTCAGGTCATCCTGCCACTGAGAGTCTTTCAATATCAGAAGCTGATTTTGGTGCCTGAGCTATTTCCATCACTACTGCCAATCAACTGAAGGAGAAAGGTGATCTCATCTGATTGATTTTCATTGCCCACAGCTAAAATCTCTTTCTTACAGAGGTAGCAAACTTCTCACACAGCACTGTATTTTCCTTACAGAACTGCACACAGAGTGAAATACTAGAGACTTGCACCAGCCTCAGCCAGCAATTTTTCCAGAGGAAGAATTAATATATATCATATATTTTACCTTTGTGTACCCTCCATAGCTGTCAAAATCAGAAAATATATTAACTCTTTCATTCTGTTATTCCTCCATGATGTTTAACAATCCTTATACTGTGTCAAGCTCCTAAATGAAAGTTTTGGGCCCAAATAATTAAATTCCCACTAGGTTTTAGTCTGTTGAAATGGAGAGGAAACAAAATTAATCCCAAAACAGCCTGTGTAAAAATATTTCATGTACTTTCAGCTTCATGGAAAACATCAGCAAAGGCAAACCTTTAAGAAAGATTAAAAAAATAAAAGCTTTGCTTCATTTATATACACTTGGCTGTTTCACCTCTAACTAAAAGCAAATTATGTTTTATTATTCCTACTTTCTAGATGGTTCTACTCCCACCTATGGTACCTCAGTTTCCCTAAGAGAAACTGGTTGGTCTCAAGAACAAAAGAGCTGCTGTTTCTATCGTCATGCTAAAGGCTAGGGCGCTGTTTTCTTTTTGGTTTTAAGTCATTCTGGATTTTCATCATCATCTTTTCCTGCATGGAAGCTTTCAGACTTCCAGTCATGTAATGCAATGAGTTACTTCTGCAACTGACACAAAACTGTGCAGGAAAAGTGACTGGATTTCGAGCAGCAAGCTCGTGTCATCGATTGTCAGTGAGCTGTGTCCAAACATGCATACTCAGATGAAAACTTGGCCCTACAAGCGCTATCCATCCCAAAGCTCCGGGGAATCCACTGATCATTTGGGTTGGAGATGAAATTTCTTTCCTCTTTTGACCAGAGCTCTGTAAAGAGCAGATGTTTTCAATGATCTATCCATAATGATGCCAAGATGTGGTGGTTTTTTTTTTTCCTGAGCAGTTAATTTCACATCCAGCAACGTGTGCAAGTAATTTAAAGTTGTTCCTTCTGATGCAAGATACCTCACACTTGTCTATACTGACTTTCATCTGCTGTCAAGCTGTCTGAGCTAGATACAGCCACACAGACAACAGCAACCATAGGGCTGGGCACAAAAGGAGTGCGGCGACTCCCCTATTACACAGCCTGGAGCACGCACTGGCACCCCGAGGTGCTAAAGGAGAAAGTTGAACTTTCGTTACCGTTCCCTTCCAAATTAGATGCAACCTCAGCCTTGTTGCCAGGTTTGGTTAGGTTCTCTTGAACTCCTTCCTAGTCTACATTAACACCAATTAAGCTAAATACTTGTCACCCATTTTACAAATCTTAAAGTGATTAGTAAGTATATTCACAGTACTGTCTTTATATAGAAACTTAAAACAAACAAACAAAAACATTCCATTGCTGAAAGCAAATTCATTCCTGTTCTAATCTAAAAGCCTGTCCACAGAAGTGCAATCAAAAGGAATAACTCAATTATGTTCACACATTTAGCAACGATGCAACTTCAGAATTCCAGTGTTCTGTTTCAGTTTACCTAGCACCTTTAAGTGTAAAGGGGTACAACGCAGCCACGCTCAGGCCAGCGGCTTACCTGGTTAGGTTTCAACAATACAGTTCAAACAATAGGACCCTGGCAGCTTGGGCTACCAGCACTGCTCCTGTGCTGATAGCTGAGCCAAATTTGACACTACTTTCAGTGTCTTTGTGCTATACTGCAGAAAGGCGACTCCTGTATAACCCTGCCCTCTTACAGACAGTAGCCATGGAAGTTATGGGATTTATCAAAGGTTTCCTGCTCTATCACCATTTAAGAATACAATGGCAGAACTGGACTAGGTTGCCTAGCAGTGCTCACTCTTCCCACTTTCATGCTTGCTGTGGATAAATTCAACTTGGAGAAGGTTTTAAACATTTGTCCAACATGTACTCCTATCTATACAAAACCTTTCCTTACAGTCAAAAACAAGAGTATGCAAAGCCAGGCAAGAACACGGCCAGGACACAATGTGTTATGAATATCCTAACTGGCATCTAGTCCCTCGGGAACCACTGCCAGCAGGAACAGATGAGCTACTCTGTGCTGAGAAGGTATAATAAACATGGCAGTTTTCAGCAGCTCCCTGACACCTCCACCATCTGCTACAACAAGATATTAGTGTGAAACAAGAGTCACGCGAGTCTGAATGCAGAGACTTGAGCTTGGAGTACAGTGAAATGAAACTCATGTTAACCAAAATGGGGCGTAATAGCACAGCTGTGCACTGGGAAACATCCTTCAAGTGTGTCTGCCTGTCTGATGGCTGTGGGTAACCCTTGTAAGGGCAAACCTCTGTTTCATAAACAAAGTTGTGGGGTTTTGTTTGTTTTTTTTTTTTAAAGGCTGAATTTTCATTCTGTGCTGGGCAAAGGTTCATTAATCACTGCAGCACATGCAAGGCAATTGTAAGGGATGGACAATGGAGGATCAAAATGCAGGATCCATGCCTTAATGGAACTGGTGAAACCAAGGTGGCTTGTCACAACATCCTCTAAGTCTATTTGAAATTTCCACAAAGTACCTGGAGAGGAAATACATCTCAGACCAACAGTATGACAAAACCACATCAAGTAATTGCTATGGCTGCTTGGAAAGTAACGGAGATGTTTTGGCACTCACATTGCTCCTTACTGCTCTCGTCAAGTTTCTAGCTTATTAGAAATCAATGTGAAACAAACTAAATCTGGGTGGCAGATGCTAACCACCTCCAGAAATGTTTTACTCCCTCTGTATTAAGACAGAAAAGGACCAAGGCAAAAGTCCAGCTTCCTTATGGTAACAACTGGGGAACTGATTCCCCAACAGCCAGTTCTTAACAAGCTTTGCTTTCCACAAAGCATCTAAAAAAATGGAAGAACTTTTGCAAGCAATTAAAAAAAACCCACAAACTACACACAGACTTGGCAAAAAAAAAAGCATTCTTTCTAACCAATCCCTCGACCGTATGCAGGCCTTCCTGCAGCAAGGAAAGGAGACCTGACAAAAAATTAATTCCAACGCCATTTGAACCTCAGCCAAGATGGTTATCTGGTCCATATTTTACCTCATGTTTGGGTTGCCTGACACACCTAATCAAATCCATAGCTTTGGTCCCTTCCCAGCCTCCTCACTGCCTCTCCCTGCTTCAGATGCAAGACAACGTACAAAATGCATTTCAGATGGAATGATTCAACATGGAAAACGTACAGTTCATCCAGAAGGAAAGATTTCAGATATGAAAAGGCTCCAAACCTCTGTGTATCAGGGATCTCTACGCTATTTGTCATTTTTGCTTCATGGACATGCTCATTATAGAGAGATAAGAAATTCACCTTCTATTTCATAATATGAAAGTTTCCTATCAACACTGCTTAATACTTACCATCGCCGAGGAAGAACCTCAGCATACATCAGTCTTGTGATAAGAAATATGAAAAAGCAATGTAACATTATGATGATCTGGTAGGTCCTTGAAATTTGGAAAACAACAAGCACACTGTTTACAGAAAGTCCATCTGGTCTTTAACTATCATTCAGATTCCCTCATAAAAATTAAAAGCAATTGAAGCAGTAAATATTGTGTTCTTTATCTCGTATTGCAAGTTTATTTTAAGAGAAAATTGTGTATTACGGGTCTATTGTCACCATGATTTAGAACCTCATGCTCCAGACAGCTACATTAATGGTTTAATTTGCAAAAACTGTACAGGAGCAACACAGGAGCCTGGTAGCCCTGTGTTCTGAACCTCTCACTGGTTTGTCACACGTTGTAAGTCACCAGCTTCACTTTGCCTCAGAAAGCTTCAACCTATTACACATTTGAAATGGAAACATAAGACCATCCACTAGCCACTGCTTCTGGATGCTGAGAGAGGTTCTTGGCAGAAGGTGTGTTCTTGTTTGTGCTTTGGCTTTGCAATCCAGAAGTGCTTGTGGGTGTTGTACCCTGCTTTTCATAATAGCAGTCAAGATATTTTAAGATAATAATAAAAAATTAACAGCAAAGAAATGGTGCTAACAAATGTCAGAAGACCACTGTGAAGGGCTGCATTTGGTTTAACTTGCAGAGAATGAGATCTTTCAGCTGCCTTAAAACTTCTGATCTGTTCAGAATAAAACAGGTAGCAAAGCCTCATACTTTCCCATCTACATAAGCTCACAAGTCACAAGTTCAACCAACGCTCTTCTCCAGCAGAAATAGTATAGATGAGGAAAATCCTTATTATCTACTAGCAGCCACACAAAGCAAAAGCAAGCAATAATATCCAGATCATCTCCCAGGGGAAACTATATTTTAGAAGGCTGTTCCCTATAGCAGCCATACAAATTCATACATCCACATAGTTCCAGTCCCATGGAGTTCTCTTGCTTGAAGCGCATGCTGGTTTTAGTTTGTATAGCGATGGCCATTTGGCTACATGGCAGAAATCACAAGCAACACCCTCACACAGGAGCTTGCTAATGCTTCACGATGAAGTTCTCTCCATCAATCATGATTTTCTTTCCAATTGCTCTTCCTATTCTTCATACTTCTAAGCCATTCCAAGATCGAGGTACCTGAGCACCCATTCTCCACGTAGCTCTGGGATTTACAAAATCCCATGCACAGATGCGTTAGCAGAATACTCTAGTATTTCACTATTAATAACCATATTCCACCTTCTATCTCTCTTATTCTCTTTCCTGCTCACACGCTTGTGGGCCTGAATTAAACTGTTATTGTGCTAAAAGTTGAAGAAATAAACTGTATTAAAACGTTCCCTGAATAAACCTCTGCAATATCAGTGAGGGAGACATACTATTAGGCCACACATAGCTCAAATATTTTCTATGATTCTGTTTGACCAGAAGGCATCCATTGCCTTGTTATAGAGCTCTGCAGTTGGACCGCATGGAAATATCTTGGCATTGCCCTGAAGTCATGAAATGCAGATGTAGCGGTTTACACTGAGCTGATGCTTTGGAGATGTGCCATCACACAAACTCAACACTTTATTAATCTGGTCACAATTTCCATTTAAACTCGAAGACACTTAAAATGATATGTTTTTACATTTAAATTATAGATAGGCTTGGAAGTATTTTAATCAGTAATCAATTTCTTACCCCACCCAAAAACAGATGGTAAAATATTTCAGTTAATAGCAGAAACGTATGAAGGAAAAAAGGCTTAGAAAATAATAATACTAAGCAACACAAAGAATGTTTAATAAATGGGCCAAACCCTGAGCTCACCAGAGTCAGGGAAAAATACTGTCTGCACTTTGATTAAATCAATGTTGGGGCATTCTGGTACATGTTGGTATTTGCTTATTTTCAGCATATGCTGCATACTTCCAGCGGACGCTTTCAAATAAAGTATTAAAAAAATAAAGTAGTTCCCACTTGTTAAAAGTAACAAGTCTTACCACTTTCTTATTAATCATGGTATATACTTTTTTCTATCAAAAATGAAAACTGAAAAACATGTAATTGGATTATCAGTAGAAATATATTCAATACAAAAATCATCCCAAGGACAGTCACAAAAATGCAGCAATGGTGTCACTGATTTTTATTTCAAAATACGGTGTAGCAACCCACGTCATTATATAAAATCATGGAAGTGAGGGTTGTAAAGAAATAGTACCCTATCTAGTTACCGGGTTAGAACCTCCTGTTCTAGCTCCAGTGTGACTATAAGGAGTGATAATAACAATCTACCAGCCAGCTCAGTATTTGTAAGCACTAATGTTAAACTAACCTTTGAAAGCAAACTGCTCGTTCCTACTGAAGTAGGAAATTAAAAGATCAAATTTTCATTAAACAAAGCTAATGTTTCTAGGTGCACTCAAAGTTTGGCCAGATTTGAGTAGGTTTGTGTAGGAAAAAATACATCCTGGACTGTCAAAAGAAGATCCTATGACTGGCATGACAAAAATCAGTTTTGTAAATAAAATACTTGGAAGACAATTGTTTTAAAGGCATAAAGAATTTTCTTTTTTCCAACCATCATTCTTGGACATCACTACATTAGTGTAAATGAAAGAAAACCTTTATCTGAAGCGTGGAGAAGTTCACCCTAAAAGCTAGAATTCAGTGAAGTTATGAACGAAAATGAGCATCTTACAGAAAAAAGTGCTGGGCAACACTGGCAAATGGCACTATCACAGAGACACCTGTAACACAGCTAGCCAGCCAAAAGCATCCACAACCTGCCCTCTGGCTGTAGCTTCATTCACCTTTCCTTATTAAGTGGGAACATAATATTCACGAGACACGCAGTTGCTTAACTTCAGCGCACGTTTCCTTCTTAACCTGACAGATCTTTGCTACATCCTACCTTGCAACAGAGCAGCCAAAATCATTATATAGCCTGACAAGCTGCCTGGTTGCAGCTTTTTGTTTGCTGAAGGGAAAGAATATGTAACAGGGAAGTTAACACATGCCGTCACTGTACAAAATGGAAGATGCCATCACAGAACACCTATTCTCTTCTAGGACAGGTTCACTTCCTGTCAGCCAGCTGAACAAAACTCATTTTCAAGCCATCTCTATTCCAAATTGGTGTTTTCTGCTGAATCTTTCTAGCCCAACCTTCAAACTAGTATTTATCTTGCAGTTCTCAATCATGTAATCTATCCGTAGCCGAAGAACCCTTTTTTAATTTGTTGAAAGTTTTGCAGGATCAAGACTTTTCTTCAGCAACCACTGCATAAACCCAAAAGTCTTACCTGCTCACCTTCCAAAGAAGCTGGTTTCTCGTATTTGCTGGTTTGCAACATACTTGCAGAAGTTACTATGAAAATAGCATTTAACGCAGCCTGGATTAACACTGCTGTGGTTTCTGCAGCATTCCCTGTACTTGTAAGGGGAATATTTCAAAATATCTACAATACATATACACACCATAGGTAATACTGTCTCTAATAACGCTGTTTTACCATCTTTTGCTAATGACTTTTTTCAAGGCACACTGTTTTACGTGATTGAACTAAACCCAAAACCAATGTTGAAACAAATACACTTAAAAAGTGAAATAAACATGAAGTAATTATACACTTCAGTACGGTTTACCACTGGATACCCTGAGTGGAGAGTCAAAAGAGGAAAGGTAAGGGAGTTTTACCATCATCTTCAACATGAGGCACACTGTTCCACTTTAGCTCTGAAGAAGCTGCCACAAAATACAGCAATGAACAAGAAAAAAAGTGAATGTCATCTTTTCTGTTCCAAAAGTCTTGGTCACAGCTAGCCAATTTTTTTTTTTATTACACTGTCATTGTAAGCATCTCTCCCTTCTTAAAAGTGTGCTCCTTTCCCAAAATGGTAGGAAAAATAATAATAATTAAAAAATAAAAAAATCAGTCATCTGTACCCGCTTGAATCACAAGGATACAAGGGGCCACTCACATACAGCAAAATGTCTCGGGCTCACCAACACACTCCAAAGAGGCCACAGTCAAACTTTGGCTCTCCTTTGAAAAAATCTTATGGTAAATAAGGTGATCAAATGTACACTCTCGAAAAAAACAGTTCTCTTATTCATAATACTTTAAGTCCCAAAAGATGACAAAAATTCCTAGTTTTCAAAAGCAAAAGTGTTTCACAACAAAACTTCAGGGGGTAAACGGCTTAAAAAAAAAAACAAACCCACAAACAAAAAAGCCAGTACTTCACAGGTGTACCACTGTATAATTCTTTACAGGCCACATCATCCCTTAAGATTTTATAAATCTATGCTGCATTTTCAGAGGTAGAGAAAGGAGAAATATCACTCTCCATGACACCACTGACATCTGAGATTCTGTTAAGAATGCATGTTTAGGCAAGACCAGGATTAGCATACTACATCAGTGGTTAAGATCAGGAAATAGGCTGCACTTTGTAACAGCATTTCTCAGAAGTTCACGCACATGAATGAAAACCCAAAGCACGTGGCATATGCTGCAAACTTGTTTAGAATGCAAGATTTTTTTCAGAGCAAGGAGGTATATTCCAATCCCTCTATAGTTAAACATGCGAACAGGGGCTTAAACCAAAATGAGAGAGGAAAAAAAAAGTTTACATAATTGACTATCACAGATTTCTTTTCTGACTCAAGTCCTTGGTCACAGAGAGCAAATTTTCTTCTACATCATCTGTCAGCATCAATATTTCTCCCACACATAACAACTCAGTCCATGCACAAAATGGAAAAAAAAGCAAATACCTGTACTCTCTCCTTACGATTGATAAATTCTACTTACAGAGATCTCAGTGTAGCTGTCTGTGAAGGAAATATTAAAGTTGTACATAACTCATAACTGTAACAACCCTATGCCTTTACACATCTTTTCTACCTGCTTTCATTACTGCTCTTTATATTCTATGCTTTCCAAAATTCTGGGACTGCTGCCACCTTAGAGACATGATTGGATCAAGTATACCCCCATGCAATCATCACTTCAATATTAAATGAAACAACAGCCTGTATATTTTACACCTGAAGATCATTATTCTCATGCTGACCTAATTAAGACTGTGACCCAAGGAAAGAATGTGCCTTCGGTGAATTTCAAAAGCAACCAGATTTATTTTATTAAGTTGTCGTCTACAGTCCTTGGACTTGATCCACAGAAGTCTAAATTAAATGGACCTAAAACCTATTTATGGCTCTCCAGTTCTCCAAAAAATCTGCTCCAAGAACTGATTTTATTTATTCCATGTAAAGAAAAGACAACCAGTCTTGTCACCTGCAACAGCTCCTTCAGAAATAAATCTAAAAACAGAACATAAGGCTATATGACTCTTACAGAAGAACGTGGACAGCATGCACAATCTAGTGATTCCTGTCATAAGACTGCAGCGACACTGATTTTTAATACTGCAGTGACTTCAATAACCCAAAACCTAGAGGACCGCACAGCATTATACTGGGAATGCTGGGTAATACTACTCGGTAGTAGCAAAAGGAAAAAAGTGCTCAGTAATCAGCTATAGGTCCATAGCACAAATTTCAAGACAATTTATTGTACCAACGCACAAACGAGTTCTGCCTCCACATTCTCTCTTCTGTTTTCTAAGCTGCCCATAAGATCCTTGCTTAATGTGTTTTTACAATCACCGTGGCCCTAGGACAAGAGCTATGTTGTAAACAGAGTACTAACATTAATCTTTGCTCTGTTCGGGTTTGGGATGAAATGCAGGATGATCACTGAAGGAAGCAATGGGATGCAGCATAATTTCATTGATCTCACAAGGGGACGTGACATTTCCACAAAGGTGGTATGAAGAAACAAAGCCAGTGGCTTTGAAGCTGCATAAAGAAGAGTTTCTCAGGGTCAGAGCCAGTGCTAGGTCAGTCGCTGTACTAGGAACCTACAAGTGACCTCTTCCCAGTGCTTTTCGTTTCCAAGATGTCTTCAAGAGATTTGGGGTTTCAGCTGAAGTTTTATTTCCTTTCTGTTCATTAGTTGCAGCGTTAAAAAAAAGTGCTACCTTATGAAGCACCAAAAGACTGAGACTTAATCATCATTGTGGCGTTGTGTGGTCTAGTTCAAAGAGCTGCCCTACCTCCTCGGTGCTCAGCAGCAGTCTGGCTGGTCTCTCCACCACCTTCTGCCTTCAAAATTGTCATCCTGCAAAAGCGTTACAGATGAATCCCTGGCACTAGAATGGGATCCCCCAGTCTCTCCAAGGGGACTCTACTGAACTGCACAGATTCAGGCAAGCAAAGCAGATGCATCCAAGCATGAACCTTCTGAGGGGATTTATAAATCATCCCCAGATTACTTCATCTATGACACAGTGATTTACCTCTTCAAGTGCTGTAATATATTTTTAAAAGTAGAGCGAGTTCTATCATTGAATAGACTCCAATGCAGTGGCAAAGTATAAAAAATTATGACATGGTAAGAGTATTACATATGCATGAAGTGATCCTGCTTGCTAGGATAACACTGTACATGACGGTTGGAATTAATTTTCCAACTAGAAGACAATGCTTATTAATAAAGTGTGGCAGAAAAAATCAAATATGTTGATTTAAAAATCAAGTAATATCTTCGTGTAGCAATCAGATACAGCTTCAGTAACGAGTGTGTTATCATAGCCCAAGAGAGACAAGTAGGCATTTTCAGTGTAACAGTGAAAGAAACCTTTCCTGACTCGGGCAAGTAAATCAAGGGGGTTTTTCAGAAACAGTCATTTGACTCTGAGCGAGGCAAATTCTCAGGGAGGGCCATGTGGCTTCACAGCCTCACACTCAGAAGAGCCTCTGAATTTACATCCTATCCGTGTAGGAAACAATAACACCTGCCTATTTTGGTCCACAACTTGCTTTCCTGAAGAGAAACACCAAAATTTCTCACCAAGGCTGGGACCAAAGTCTTTTTGCTAGTTCAATCAACCATGAAGAGCACGACTTCTCCTTAGCCAGCCTGTGCGTGGGCAACCCAATACCATTTACTGACCCATTTAATCCCAGCACAAAGGCTGTATGCAAATACTATAAGGGAGGTCGTACAGGGGAGGATGAAAGCAAGGGAAA
>NW_008825430.1:1110815-1117503 GCF_000699105.1 Pygoscelis adeliae
AAGAGGTAACATCGTCTAGTACATCATTCCCACCACACCACTCAATGACAGCTTCTGATGAGAGCGGCGCAGATAAGGAGGGATGGATAGCATCCATGGGTTTCAGTTTCCAAAGGTTGAAACAGGAAAGGGGGCTAACCGCTGAGGATTAGGCATTGACAGAAGGGAAAACTCACTGGAGAATCAGTCACAGAACTGCCTCCGTACGGACTGACTACACGCCATGAAGAAGTGCCAGCAATGACAGGTGATTGTTTCTACACAGTGCTATTCCTGAAAGAAAAATCATGCACACACACCCCCCCATATGGCATCGCACGCTCCCTTCTCTATCTTCCCGCACACGGAGGGACAGACACCTACTCGCACCCATGCCCACCGCCCTTCAAGACAGTCACAACTTCTCTTTCGGTTCCTCCAGTGAAACCATCTCATATCTTTTTCTGCTACCCAAGCCTTCCTGTCCTCCCGCATTCCTCTTTGCCCTTCATTTCAGCATCCAGGCCAGATATCTCTTTATGAGGCAAGTATCCACTCCAGCCCCAAGCATCTGTTCCACACATCCCTGTTTAGGCAGAGTTCTCAGCTCCCACTTTCTCTGGTTACTGTTTCCTCCTCCTCTTCCCTCTGCCCACTCTCACATCCACAGCCAACCTCTCACTTCCCCTCTTCTTTTAGCATGGTTCAGTTCATCTGCCTTTTTGGCTTGTATAGAAACTGCCACTCACACACTCCCAGTTCCCCAAAGGCACAGACACACATCAAGGAACAGCTTTAAATAGAGCAAAGGAAAAGGTTTTGGTCTAGTCCTGAAGTATTTCAAGTCTGCATTGCTGAATTGTTTTAAGTGTCTTAAAATGCATTCCTAGCAAAGCCATGCATTACTGAATATCCTGACAGTAGCTTTGGGACATTTTTTTTTTTTTAATTCCCAATAGCTAGCATGTATCTACAACAGTATGCATGTGTCAGATCTTTTAATAGTTAATATTATTAGCTCCTAGGTACCCACCAGGCTATTAAGTCATTAGCCATATCTTGCAGCCTGAGATGCAATTGAACACGGTGGGGAGGGAAAGAAGAGTCTTTCAGATCAGTCCAAAAATTATTTCCAAAAGAATCGTCCACACAGTATGCTCCGAAAGGTGCTCCTGACTAAAGTAATCCTTAATAAACAATGCAGAAAAATCATTTACTGTGTGACTGTTATCAGAAACTGCTGTGCACTTCAGAGTGGGCAGACATCTGTTACATCTGTTTCAGTGAAAACCCCCAAGGAATATTCTGCAGTTTGGCACCGCAGTTGAATGTTATAATGTCAAATATGAAGAACATAACACAGCAGGGTGTCCAGGGACAGGGAAAGGCAATCCAAAGGACTGCCCTACTTTCTGTTAAAAATAGGTCAAAGAGCCGGTATAATCAAAGTCTGGCAGTGCATACTAATTACTGACAGCATGTCTTACACTTGCATTGACTGGAAGCAACCCATACACGATCTTATTAGCTAAACACACAAGAAGCCTTTTTGGGTATTTAATATTTGAAACAAAAACATAGATTTCCTATCACTGCAAGAAATTGGTTTTACTCTGGATGACCTGTCAGATTAATTTCCAGTTAAATCAATAACTAATGGAGACATACTTTCCATGTAATGATTTAAAATTCATTAATGTATATTTGCTGAACTAATAAACAAATACGTTACACTATGAATCTCAAATAGTTTGTAGATATTGTTAATTACAGGACATAAGATTGCTGCACAAGTGCATACAAAACCACCCATGATAGCACTGGCAGAGAGGAAATGGAATCAAAGCAGAGAGAAGAATTTGCACATTTTTAAAGGTAAAATGTGGTAATTACAAGACAAAGATGGGTCTCCACACCTAAAAAATTAATACATGTTTTCAACATTGTATTTAAAGCAGATCAGCAACTTTACAATTCCTTTTGAATTTGTGGAGAAAGTAGCACAGGAATAAAAAGCTAATGTTACTCTATCCCTGAGATAGAACATCACTAGTTTAGCTGCAGTCACAAATCGCTCTACATACCCATGCTTTGTGAGTTGACAAGGATATCAGAAAAGGGAAAAAGGCTGAGAATTTCATTTTGCAGTTTATATTAAAACAATAAATGAACTGACCTGTTAAACAAAGACTCTTTCCAGAGACCTCCAGCGATCTCACAAAATCCTCCTAAACAAACACCTGTAATAAAATAAAGAAAAAAAAATCTTGCATCGGAAAGTGATGTGATATAATAATGATTTCACAGTTAGATACATACATAACTTGCACATTGCAACATTATTGACTTGGCTGTATCACCTCTCCTCTTCGATCTGTTCACCCTACCAGAAAAATCTGAAATAACAATCATGTATTTACTAAGCAACAAGATTATAGGTCTCCGCAGCCTAAGTAAGGATTGCAAACAAATGTTTTCAGAAAATTATTTTCCTTGAGGACTATTGCTCCATTTTCAAGAGAAGGAATGGGAAACCAGATAGGTGAATATAGCATATATTTATTTTTTTTCTACATCACTATTGAATTAGCACAATTTTAGCCAAACAACAAATGTGTTTGGAAAGTTTATTTAGTTGCGAACAAAGGAGAAGTTCCCTCCTCCCGCTCTAATGCAAACATTTTGGATACAGCTAATGTGCAAAACTTGTTAATAGCAATTTGCTACTTGCACAGTAGAGCAAGTTTAAAAACCAGAACAACACTTGTCCCTTCAAACGAATGGGCTTCCCAATTATAGCAGATGCCACACTCAGCAATACAAACAAACTTTCTCATTTTCTCAAATAGTTTTAAATTAGGAACAAATAAAAGAATCTCATTTACTTATAATCTTTACAAGCGTATTTTTTTAACGATTGGATAATTCTATCCCTATGTTGAAACAAACTCCTGTCTCAGCAAAGGTCTCGTGGTGAAGAGCATTGTTGATTATATTTTGCAATCAGTAACGAAGAAAGAGCTGGCTGGAGCATTATTTGCCCAAGAGCACGTAACTAAGCATTACTTGTCAAGAAATTACTGTGTTAATTTAGGGCATTTAAATTGGATATACTAGAATTAATGATTGTGTTTTTCAAAGTTTACTTTTCCTGTGATATTAGATACTTGCAAGTTATACATGAAAATACTAATGTAGGAAGTTAAACATGCACAGGGGTAAAAGGGTACTGTAGGTACTTGGCCCCATAAGGCCATAAGTACATAGCAATGTCAGACATCTTCAGTTTCCACTAGCACTAAGCATTTTGGTACTAATTTCATCCTGTACAAAGTTATATCAGAGCAGAAAGACATTTTAAGGCTTTTGACCCAAGAATTATTGTTTCCATGTCAGGTTCTTCTGACAAACACATCAGTCCTGAAAATCCATTCATCCCTCCAGCAGGATTTTGCTGACAGCATATTCAGACACGTGGGGAAAGACGACCCTTATTACAATAAGTGGACGTGTATGGACGCATTAGGTACATTGAGAAAATTTACAGAAATGTCTGCAAGAAAGATATCGATTTAGCAAACAATCAACAAAAATTCTGCAAAGTCATCAGAGAACGTGTGAACTTGGTAAAATCCATTTAGACTTGGCCTTCTCCTTTTCTTCTACCAAGACGCACATTATTAATTTTGAATTACATAATTTCCAACTAGTTTAATAAGTCTAGATAACCTGAAGGAATGAGAGACAGGCAGTGAAGACATAACAGCATGGCATGGCAAAAAGGCTGTGATTAGCAGCATTTACTGTATTGGACGGTAGGTCACGGAAGTTATTTGAGTGTTGAAAAAGAGATGAGGAATACTGATGAAAATACTCTGCATTTCAGAAGCACTGAAAAATATTTCTTTGAGAAGGTTAATTCTGCTGTATAAATAATGGCAGCCTCTTCAATTTTCTTGTGACGGCATTGATCCTGGGAGGCAGGATCAGTAGGAGATTGATTAGTGAAACATTACAGTTATACACCAATCTATCATTTAATAGAGGTTATCTAATGCTTATCTAATGCTACTCTGTTGAAACCAGCCATCCAGCTAGTAACTACTATAAACTCTCTGGTTCCAACAGTGCCAACATGGACAAATTGGTCTGTAACAAGTCGCTTGTGAACAGTACTGAAGTTCCTGTAATTCAAAGACAGCAACTACCCTAATCGCTCATCTCCATGCTTTCAAGGCAAGATGTCCTTTACCATTATTTAATTGCACCTTGTAAAAAAAGATGGAGGAGGAAACCACGTTATAGCCAGATTTTGGCAGTACTCTTCAAACAGAGGATTCTTTCATGAACTGTATATTGTGAACAGTTAGGAGTCAATTGAAGCACTATATCCATACACTTGCAAGCGCAGAAAACCCACTCACGCATCACTGTTTCTCTTGACCTTAGCCACAGACTTACGAATTCTCTGCAAGCACAGCCCAGCTCATATAATAAAGCCTCATGTTCAAGAGGAAAAAAAAAACATCATCTCAGAGCCAGTCTCACACACACCTGACCAGTCCACCACAGCTGAATGCTGCATATAAAAGTTATTGTATAAACAAAACAGCTTAGTTTATTACTTTTTAAGAGATAACTAGACCAGATATCTGGTGAAAAAAAAAAACCAACTGTCAGACATTGCTGAGTACAAATACTAATTAAGAACCCCACAACATTCTTCACTTTTTTTTCCATTTTCATAACCTAGAAATTGCCACAAATGTTTTCTTTTTAGAAACGTTGGAAACAAAAGTTGTGTCCCATATCTAAGATTATGGGGAAACTAGTCTCCCCTTTGATGTTCGTTAATGCTAAATGAAGTTTCATGCATACGCGATGAGCAGACATAAGCATCCTTTATGTGAAAGCTTCTGTCCAAAGCAGATTTTTCTGTCCAATTTCCCCAAAGAAATAAGTCTCAGGCAATCATACTACACACATGTGCTTGTCCAGCTATCTGTCCTCCCAGCAGCTTTTCAACACACTGACCAATCTGAGCTCCATTTGCTCTTTGAGAGTATTACAATTCTACCAGATTCACAGAAATTGGCAGCTATGCAAAAGGAGATGAGGAAAGAGACACAGATGCATAGTTTTATTTTTGGACATTTAACTCATTCTCCTGCCAAAAACTGCTCCCCTATACAAGCATCTGGAAAGCCTGTACCCCGATAGCCCAGGGACAACAGGCACACAAAGCCAGGCTCAGGGCAGCTGGCAAGCTGCTGACCAGGTCCAGGAGCAGTGTCCCCACAGCTGTCCCTGCTCTCCGCTCCCTCACCAATCTCCACATCACCTTTAATTTCCCTGGGGTGCCCTTCAGCACTGCTTAGACACCTAAAGGAGAACCCAGCTCCCCCAGGCTGATCTTGGCTTATTGGTACCTACCAATAGGTGCTTGTCTTAAAAATAATGTCTTTTCTTTCAAGAACCTGAAAAAACAGGAAGGCACAAATTATTTCTTATGCAATTTTTAAAATCTTGTTTGTATATTTTAATTTACATCCAAAAATTAAAATCCACTAACCCCTCTCCAAGTGGTATAAATATTCATATAAATGAAGCAGCGGAAAGTCTTTGAATGTGGTTCCATTTACAGATTTTAACTACATCTTCAGAACTTCCAAATGTACAAAGCTTCCCTTGTTTCAATGCATTGCTTACTTTGAGCCCTGCTTTATTAATTTCTGAGACCTATTTGGACTAAGCTTTTTGTTTTGGTTCCATCATTTGAACAATGTTCCCTTCAAATACCAAATGCAGAGCAACGCTTTGGTACAATGTCTGTTAAAATTCAGACTCACTTATCAAGCAGGGCCGAGTCAAAATCAGCAACAAGAGCACAGCCTTAAGACAACACCTAAGTGGCACACAAAATATTGAAATTCTGACAACGTAAGTTTTAAAATAAAAATCTGATGTCTCATAACTAAGTCACAAGACCTCATCAGCTCCCTACAACAGTCTCGATGCTTCCCTTAAAAGCCAGGCCGTCTCCGGGGAGCCATCTTACTAATATTTCTCAGTAGAACATAGTCTGAGCACAATTGCCGCTAATTTTACTTACCTCATTTGCTTGGTATCTCAGAGTTTTATAATGGCTGGCACTTCCAATGCATTTTAATATGGTTTAAAAAGGAATCAGGCTGAATAAAGGGAAGAAAATGCTATTGTCTCCTTTTTGTGTATAGCTGAAATCTAACTGCAAGCGCTTTCCCATTTTTCTGGCAGAGCTACTAGTTTTTTCACACAGGTCTCCTTCCTAAAGATGTACATTACAGTTCAGTACAAGGAATTAACTGGTACCAGAGCACAGTGTCCATTAGCAATTTTTCAACAGCACAGCCAGACCCTGGACAGCCTATGGGTAGATGCTCAAGGACAGGAGAGGTAAGATCCCTCACCACTGAGGGCAAGGAAGACCCCCTGGGTCTGTAATTGGGAGGCAGGTGGGAGCACAGGCAAGAACAGAACCCAGTCCCTTGGGGGATGCTGTAACACAGCCTGAAGGGAGGTTGCACGGCAAGGCAGCCGTAGCTGGACAGAGCCATAGCAGAAGTACCAGCTCAGGGTGCAGGACACACAGAGGACCGCAAAAGGCATGTATGGTGGGGAAATGTGCAGGATGGACGCTTCTGTTTTTTCCCCTCCCAGCAGCCATCAG
>NW_008825430.1:1117523-1153801 GCF_000699105.1 Pygoscelis adeliae
TGCTCTAGCAGCAATGGCTGTGACCTCTGCAGCCTGTTCATTGTGCTCACAAAACCACAGGATTCAAAATTAGCGAATAAATATTTAATCAATTAATATCAAGCAAGTGCAACAGCCTCAGATAAGCCAGTCTCTTCCACAGCAGGAAATCACAAACGTTTCATTAAACAGAGCATATTTCTATGCATACCTCATGTAAAACAGAAGTAATAAAACAAAAGGAAAAATAAGCCAATTTCCACAAACCCCTCTAAAGGATTTTTTTTCTAATGTACAACACAACAGTATATCAAGCCTTTAGTAGCTATTTAAGAAATGAAAATGGAAAGCTGCAAAATTATTTTAGTTTCGGACTCACTTTTACCCTACACTTCCCATGTTTTTTCAAAAAAGTCCCAAATTCAGATAACTGTTTCTACCTCATCCCCCTGGGTAACTCTTCTCCTGCTGTCACTGTCAGCAGCAGTAGGCATTCTAAAACTACAGCTCCATCACCCCACGGAAAGCGCTCCATACCTGTACGAAGAGGCAGCGGTTTCTTTAGATGGGCAGAATTGGCTGCCCTTGCCCAGTACACGTGCTCTGTTTTGATACCCCAGGTTGGGAATCTCTGGCCAAGGCGTTTACGTTACCCAAAGAGGGCACCTCTATTTTCCCACAACCCTTTCCACCAACTAGATTTTCCAGCAGCCCCTCCCCAGGCAACTCATCCTTCCCAGGGAGGGAGCTGGGAGCACACTGGGTTCTCGATGCTCAGGCACAGCCCTGGGAGTGGGTCTGGGTCTGCTGCAGGCTGTGAACGTCTGTCTTCATTCACAGAGATCAGGGGAAAAAAGACACAAGAAAAATTGTAGAGGCTTCTGTTGATACACACACGCACTCTGCGGGCACAATTACTGAACCAGAAGTAGCATAGATACATTTTTCAGAAGACAAAAATTAATCGGCTCTGCTTTTACACACCAAAGTTTCCACAGAGCTCTCAATGAGGCTAAATTACAAGCTACAGAAACAGGTACAGGTGGCCTGCCAATACCATGTTTTTAAGAGTTTTCAAAAACGATATAGACCCTTACGCAACAGTTACTGCTGACTATGTTTTTTTTTCCACTCAAGTGCTCAGGGCTTTTAGCTTTTCAGAGTTTATAAGGGGCTCCCACTCCCCAGAGTAGATTTATGTATGCACATTTCCATGGATCATTTTTGATTCATGAAGGTAATTGCTGTCCCTCCCTGTGTAGAGTTTTCACCTTACACAGCGTTAAGAAAGACCATGCTGCTGTTAGTGTGAATGGCAAGGCACCGATTTCCCAAGACCACCACCTTTCTAGCGCCAAAGCCCACATCCTCAAAACTTCTTGCCAATCATGAGCTCACATAGACCACCAGCCACCTGTGAGTAGGCTCATCTATTTAATTTACAGCAGAGGGAAACATTCTGCCTAAGGGAGACATCTGAATACTCCCTTTCCAGCACTAGTTGAAATTAGTAAGATTCAACAGCAGTAGCAGCAAATTTGGGGATAGCGAATGGGCGCTTTGTCAAGATTTTCATGCCTTGTCATTCTCCAGCCATATTCAAAGCAGCCCCAGGGCCGTCAAAAAGGTTTTCAGTGCAACAAAGCTGTCTTATTTCAGTTCCTTAGCAGTGTCCTCTATGGCATTCCTTGCTTAAAAAGGTAGGACAGGAGGGAGGTGAAGAAAAACGTTCCCTTTGCTTTTTCATCCTCAGGAAAAAAAAACCACCCTCCTACCCGCACCCTTTCTATTGGTATGCTCCTTTTCTTCTAAGGAGAAAAAAAAAAAAATCCCTATATTTAAAATACCATAACAATCAAGCCAAGCATCTCTAAGGCTTTGCAAATACTCTAAATCCCTCATAGAACCAGACATCTTGTTTTAAATGGGAATTCGCAACCTGTGTCTGGATCCTGCCAAAACATGTGGACTTCTCCCCTTCAGTTTGCATACCAGGATAAGCCATTTGTTTGGGAATGTGATCCCTCTTAGTATGTATGTAATTAAGAAAATGTCTATTTTAGAGCAGGATGCCTGCCCTGCAGGTTATGCATCAAAATTCCTCTACTGCACAGCTGGTAGCCAAGTAGGCTTCTTTTAATAAAATCTAACTACGCCTTTAGCCTTCCTGTAAGTGTGGTATTTACCTTATGTTAACAATCTTTCAGTGATAATAAATGCACTGCTGACAGAAAATAAATACAATTCTATACAGTGGTGTATCTGTATGACAAAATAATAGAACTACATTCTTCTGTGCAGTAGCATCTGCCAAGTCTGATAAGCAACTGCAAGAAAACACTTTTTTAATGTATAAATCATAATCCACATGTAACAGAAGAAAATTTGCATTGTCTGGACAAAAGCCTGAACAAGGCAATGCTCTGGAATTAAATCCTTGGATGTTACTTACTTATCTGCCTTGCAGTGCCATAGTATCACCTCCAAATATAGTCTTCGACTCAAAAAAAAAAAAAACAAATAGAGAAAAAGCTTCTTAAATCTGATGTCGTGCACAGTTTTTCACTCTCAGAAAATAAGTTTCTATTTACCAACCATATGTTTGCATATCAACATTTTCCATGCAGGAAACGGTCATACACTGTATCTTGATATAAACATCAAAACAAATAGCCTAGAACCCACCATATTACAATTCAAATAGTAGACCTCCATTGAAGGTGGAAGGAAACACCTTGACTGCACTGAAAATCGTGATTAAATCCTCTGAACTGGACTATGTAGAGTTTATAATTAAGAGAGAAAAATATGCTACAATACCAATACCAAAATAATGGCAGAAGTATTTAAGACAGAAGAAAGTGTATTTTGTTGGCAAAATACATCATTACCCCTGTGCCAAGCCATAGCAAGCTGCGGTGTCTTGAAGGTTATTCATCAAGGGGGGGAGATCTCTCTGATGCAGACTTGGGTTTCTCCCACTCTAATTTTTGTTATGAACAAGTAAAAGTTCAGATTCTCCAAAAAAGAGAGGTAGAGATAGCACACTGACAACTCTCTCTTATGGAAGCTTTAGCTCTATTATGTGAATAATAGACCCTTCTTGCCCACCATAGCAGGAAAGAGAAGTGAAAGCGTAGTTTCCTCTAGTAAGCGGCCAGAGCGCCATACGCCTGAGGGCCCAGACTAGTCTTTTCAGCCCTGGGAGGAGCAGCTTCACCCACTGACTGAAAAATAATTAGCAACAGGCACAAAAGAAACCTCAGAATTTTGCAAGCGTACAACTTCTCAGAATGAATGTTAGCATTTGTAATTTTGGGGGTTGGTAACAATAATCCTACTACTTAAACCTCTGAGTACTTCTAAATGCTCATTAGCATAAGCATCCAACAGGTATATAAACTCACAACAAATACTTAAACAAGCATAAAATCTGCCAAAAGGGCTCTGCTCCTTTACATAATTTGCCAGTACCTCTAAAGCTTGTGCTTGCAAGTTGTAGAAATGTCAGAATATACTTTCAGTAGTAGATGACACTGAATATTTGATCTTAGCTCTTTAAATCCAGAATACATTTAATGTAGAAATACAGTACATAAGGCAAATGCCCCTTTCAGCTAAACAAATTTAAAATATACGGGCAGTTTATGACTTTAAAAATATTTTCATGGGAATACAGCATTAGAAAGATCTTAACTATTACCCAAACTCCTGTGGCTGCACTTTCATTGAAAATATGAAGTTGGGGTACCCTGGCCATACATTTATATACCAAAGATACACCGATCCCTCAAGCCAGCTGTTGCAAAATCAGCTGTTCTGCACAAAATTCAGAACTAGGAAGGCTGAAGAGTTCAAACTGAAACGTTCAAGTGAATGATCAGCGATGACCATTTCATGTCCTATGGTATTGCCTTTGAAAGGCCAACAAGTGCTTCCCAGACATTCATCTCTCTTGTAGTTCACGTTCAATCCTATCAGAAGCTCCAACTTTAAATGACCCAGTCACAGGAGACTGGTGGTCAGCCGGCCATTTCTGTTCAAGTTCCTTCCTTGCCACTGCCAAAACACCGCTAGCGATACAGCACCGCTTCCTTATCTACCTCGCCATTAGGTGGCAATGCAGCAACATGCATCACTCATGGTGGCTAAGGACCCACCTGTTTGTATGGCTGGCAAAATTGGTAGGAATAGAGTATTTTGAAAATACCCAACTGAAAAAAAATATCGTTTGTTTTTCTCTCCCTTGCACACTACTTGAGTTTCTAAGAAATTTGATCTACAATTCCCCGTCCCAAATTTTTAAAGTACTTATTCCTATTTTACTGTGATAAAGATTCCTTCTGAAACTTCATTTCGCTCAAAAGAACAGCTGTCAAGCAAGGGCACTCTGATAGTGTGTCTGAAGGGCAGACAACAGTTTGGAAGGTCAAACAGGTACCTGACAGCTGGTGGGACCCAGTTCTCCTGCAAACCATGGAAACATGACAAGTCACATCAGTACAAAACTAGCAGGCAGTGGCCTCAGTTATAACTTACAACACTTCACACTCCATCACATCACTTGGAGAAGGTTTATTGCGAAGCAAGGAGCAGAGGTAATTGTACGTAACAAGTTTCATCACAGGCTAAGGGTTCCCTCACTGCTCCAGTATGTCACAAGCAATGTATAGGACTATCACAAATGAGACGGTTTAGAGTATCAAGCATTGACTTAGTCCAACATCTGCTTAAACAAAAAGGAAGTACCTTAAAGTGTTCACTTCAAATCTGCTCCTGTTTTGCCTTGATCTCTACTTTTATATCTTAAAAGTTCAGGAAAGAATGTTTAGGACAGACATGATGAACTTTAAATAAACCTGGGAGTCTCCTCTTTTGCTTAGAAACCCAGCAATTTCACAGAACAAAAGGAGAGACACTGCTCCATCCTGGGAGCAGAAGGATCATACAGAGGATGAGAGAGCATACCTCGATGTCCTGCCAAACTACCTAGTCCAGCCCAGATAAAAATCTGTCCCTAAGACTTTTTATAAAGGCCTCATTTCCACAAGACCCAAATGCTGCTTTCCTAAACACCACCAACATTTAAGCCTTAAAAAACAATGGATGTGCTTTAGGAGATGAATTCTGTAGTTATCAAAAAAAATTGCCAGATATTTCAGGGGAGGTTTAGTTTGACCAGGAAAGCACGTTCCACCCTTCAATTTGTCTCATTGAATTGGGAAATAAACTTGTCTCCTATAGGAAAAAAAAAATTCCTCAATGAAAAATATATTTTTACAGTTAAAAAATTCACATTTGATTAAGAAAATACTTTTTTTCAACTGAAAGTGTAACTTGGTCACATTTGAATGTCCTGGATTTCTCTTTGTCTTGCTTTGTTACATTCATAGTGCCAGAAAAGTAACTTTTAACTAAGCAACAGCTGGAGTCAAACTCTCTGGGAATTACGATGTTTTCATCTACACTTGGTCCAACTCCTAACCAGACCACTTCCCCTAAAGGGAATCAGTCTTTTATGTCACAGGGTCACAAGCTACGACTGTAGTTGTAAGTGCTCTGCAGGAATTCAGCAAAAGCATTTGCAAATAGAAAGGAGGGGAAAAAATTGCTTCCATTAAGTCTTATTCATTGACTCTTTAAAATTCCTGCAAACAAATTCCACAGTCTGCTTCTTATTTTGTTTGTGGACCGTAACATTGGCCTTTGCATTCAGTTTGTGTTATGAAATTCAGCTGTACCCAGAGCAGAGAGGCCAACTCTGAAGAGCCAACGAAACAAGAGACCCAAGTACAAACTCCGCTCCCCTCCTTCAGTGTCTTTCCACAGCAGCTAGATACCACTAATTCAGATGAGGAAAACTGAAGATTCAAGCTCTTCGTATAATTTCATTTTCGAGAATAAGCACGCAAAGAGAGAGACATGGAAAAGTCCAACTTCCACACAATGAAGTTTTAAAAGCTCCAGCCTATAACAGAAGTCTCAAACAATCTGGCCTTGCAATGAAACCTGGGCTACTTAAATACAGACAAGTAAACTAGAAGTAGTAGCTGCATCCAAAGACAACAGCACTTAAACTTTAATCTTTTAAAAGAACTCAACCCGCCATCTGGAGTACAAGCATTCCTTTAAATTCATTTCATTAGACAAAAGACAACTGAAGTGTTTTAAGGGCTTTTACCGAATCCCCCCTTGCCTGCTGTGTCCCTCCAGGCAGGCTCCTACTTCCAGGTCTGTTTTCAGTTAACTTGGTGACTGAGCTGCAGCAAAACACGCGTGCAATATCCCCTGAAGCCTGCCTGACCGGTCCACACTCCTCGCTATCATCTTCAAGGCTTCTGGCTCCAGATACATCTTTCCACTCCTTCCCCCGCTTGCTAGCTTCTGAAAAACTTGCACTTGCCCAATTGCTCCCCTGAGGAAGCACGATCCTCCCAGGGAGCTCCACCTGATCGACCCAGACACTTTCCTCAGTAAGGAATAGAATACAAATTGTGAACAAAGTAGTAAAAACCCAAATACTGTTTGTCATAACTAAGGGTTTTTACAAGCCTCCTTCTCTTGCGTAGACAGGTTTATCTTTCTAGGTGCAAGCCCTGTATTCAGAAGGATGGATGCAAAGCCATCGGCACACTGAGCGCAGTGGTTGATCTCCCCGTTCACACTCTTTGCCGCAGGGAACTTTACAGAACTAGAGTGTGTTGCTCCACAGAACAGTGCCCATCTCCATCCACATTCTCCTTTCATTACCTGCACTCTGGCACCTCGCTAGTGGGTGGCCAGTAGCTCCTCAGTATCCGCCTCCTCATTGCAGAGATTTGCATATGTGGCCATCGGAGTACAGCAGGGCAAGTTGATAGACATTAATAACCTGCGACTGAGAAGCCTTTACAGCTTTTCACACCTCAAGCAGCCTGTAGAGGCAAGAAGTACACACATCCCCGTGCACACGTGCCATCGGCAAAACTTAAGAATTCATCTTTGGGAGACAACAACAATTCATCTAAATCAGATCGTGACAGCCAAACGGTCGGGGGGAATGTGTCTGCCTCCTTAGTCCTCACTCAAAGTGAATGTCTAATAATCCATAAATAGCTACACCTCTTTCTGAACAGTCCGCTTTAATTACATTTCCCCAAAATAAAAGCTCAAAATAAATCCTTTAATGGAGACAGGTTGTAGCTGCCTGCCTACAAATATTACCCAAGTTTTTGCCAAAGGAGCCGTAGGAGCCACACATGGGCTGCTGTTACTGTTCAGCAACTGAGATAAATTAGGAAGGAGAACAAAGCCGTGGGTTGAATTTGCATTTCAGGTAAAAACATACAGATGAAATGGGGCAAATTTTTCAGTGGTAACCATTGGATTCTGATGTTTGTTCTCTGCAATGACACTGTCTCTCAGGAGCCCCACAACAGCTGACACAAACCCAGATCACCAGCTTCACCCCATGTCCCCATGTAATTTGTCCTATATCAGCAAACCAACAAAGCACAAAGATTTTGGCAAACTGAAAAGAGCGTTTAATAAATAAAAAAGGTTTTAATTAGAGTGAAGCAGAAGCTCCATTTTAGCATGCATTTTCCCCCTCACCATCTCTGTTATTACCATAACAGCAACACTAGTGAAGTGGAGAAAGTGTGATATCAGAAAATGACCAAAGAATGACCTATAACACCTTGTTTATAGCCTTCATGCTTAGTCATCACATGAAGATTTATACCTGATAGGGCTTGACAGTTCAATTCGGCTCACATTTACCACACTCTAAGCCAGCAGCAGCACTACACAGGTAGAA
The DNA here is from genome assembly GCF_000699105.1 of Pygoscelis adeliae. Taxonomy (NCBI): domain Eukaryota; kingdom Metazoa; phylum Chordata; class Aves; order Sphenisciformes; family Spheniscidae; genus Pygoscelis; species Pygoscelis adeliae. The sequence goes on from NW_008825430.1 coordinate 1,125,301, forward strand.
AAATCAGGAGCAGTCTATAACCCCCGTTTCTCATTGCTACAAAGATAAATTTTTGGTAATGTAGCGTTCTTAAAACTTCATATTGTGACTAAACATAAAGAGATAAAGTGAAATACGTATCATGCTACTCTAAGGGTTTGTACTGGGAACAAAGCAATTATCTCCCCTAGCTCTGAGGTCTGCCTTTATGCAAGAAAGGTGCAAGGACCTTTGGTACACTCGTGTGACTCGCAGCACGGCCAAGCACACAAAGGATTTGCAGCAGACTGAAGCGAGGCACAGATTTCAAAGGCTGAGAAGCACTGCTTTCTGGGAGCCTTCCACTATGCTTTATAGCTGCTAGCTTTTGCAGGCATTATTTTTTAAAATAATCACCCTGTTGAAAGCAGTGCTCAAGATTCATTTTCTTGCTGGTAACTTTATTTTACTTATCCCTGATTTATGCGTTATTGATATATTTTCATTTTTATCATTTCTACACTATTCACTATTCCTATAACTCAGAAAATATTACAGGCCTCATCACCCTTCTGTAGGACAGGATCCAGATGACTGCCAGACCAGTTGGTTTGTTGGGTGTTTTTTTTTAACCAATACAAATTTCAGCACAATCCATGAACTCACACCACCATAAAATCTATATGAAAGGTAGAGAACAAGGCCAGAGATGAGCAGATCCTACTCTGATTGATAAAGTTCACATACTTGCTACCTAAGAAGCACTAGACACAGCATGCCCTAACTGTTCTGCAGTAAATAATGCCAAGCACAGAGCGGATTATGCAAGCCTGATAATGGCATCCTACAGTGCTCCCTTAAAAACAATAGGGTAGAAGTTTGAGAGAACACCCTCTATGCAAAACGCTGATGAGAAAACGTGAGCATTGAAAGGAGATCAGTGTAAAAACCTTAATTTTATAGAAAGCACAAGTACACAAAATGGAACCCTGTGTGCAAACTCAAAGCTAAAAATGTTACTAGAGTGGTATTTACAAGGCAATATGACACTCACTCAAGCTGGGGAATTCAGATTCAAAAAAACTTGTGCAATCTTTACCCTACCTTCTTGCGTGTCTGCTCGGTGCACTGGGGTGTCATGCAACAAAAGGTAGCTGATTACAAACAAATGTCTACCACATTGCATATTTACCATGCTGCCACAAGACCAAATATAGTTGCTGGCAGCAGAAAAAAGCTGTTATCCTGGGGGGGTGAGGGGGTGGAATCTAAGTAACCACTGGGGCAAGGTGATCAAATTTGGCTCCTTAAGACAGCAAAGAACATCTGGCTTGTCTCTGTGGGTATGAGGACCAAGTGAGTCTGCCAAGAGGACTTGCCTCAGTGAGATCAGACTCTGGAACAACAGATACAATTTTTCAGATTGTGGCTACAGAGTATAATTAACATTCAAAAGCTCTAGGATCATGGCTATAGAGCACACAAGCTCTGAAATAACTTCCCCGAGGGCTGATCTATGAAGAGTCAGGAGGCAAGTCCAGCATACGTCCATCCCCATGCCATCACTGGCCCTGCGAGCCCCGCTGGGCATTCATTCCCCAAGAAGCAGCCTCTGAGGCTCTGGCAGTGCCACAAAAACAGGCTACCAACTTTTACCACAGAAGCTACAGTTAGGTCTGATGCCAGCATTTTTATTGTACAAAAAGAAGCAACAGAAAGGATGTTAAGATTATCACCATCATATATCTGAGCTAAGACGGAACAGAATTTAAGACAACAAAGAAATATCACTGTCACAGCCTTAGGGCTTTCCTCTGCTGGCTTCCAAAGGCTGAAGATACACACAGCGGAGGTGCTGAGCTTCTCTGGATATTGCAAAAATCCCTCCTAACGAGAGTTGGTAGTAAGTCTCTTCAGCAAGGTCACTGCCAGCTCCCTCTGTAACAAGTTGTAGCTTGGCTAGAACAGTAGAAAAGTCAGTGATTCATGTCACCTTTATTTACTGAAAAAAAAAAAAAAGGCAGCAAGCCAGTATTCAGAGACAGATCAATAAGCCATGCCTTTGTTTATCATTAAAAGAAGAACAGACAGCATAACCACAGCCTCTACACCTCAGGAGAACACATCTCAACCTGAGACAGAGAAGCTCCTTGCTTTGTTATGAAGCACTGCCTACAATTTATTCCCTCAACAGACAAGTAGCAAGTGGAGTGGGGTGGGGTGGTTAAAGACTTTTCTACCAGGCAGAGAAGGGGTAAGGTACCACAGCCATATGGGACCTTCATACTGATGTAGATAATAGCAAGCTTTTTACTAAAACCGCACACAAACATACACATAGCACTCCACGACCATTACAGCATATTCCCAACATTTCCAAAACACATCTCCTAAGCTCCAGAACCATGCGGTTGTTAATATAACCGCAAACGTACATGGTATAGGTCTTCTTGTACTACCACACCTCTCCACACACAGCCGGGCTGATTTACGACAAGTCACTGGCCGTACCTGGTCAGAGAAGGCGGCTTGCACTACAGTAAGCAGTAACGGTGCCCTCTCCTTGCCCCAGCACCACGGCAGCCCCAGGGAAGGGGCCGCATCACCACAGGAAAGGTTGCAGCTTGCCCAGGCCTGCCCTTGAGCGTCTGGCCTTGCCACCGTCTCGTAATTTTTAAAATCCCATCTGGCCCTCTTAAGAGGTGAACAATCTTACTCTTGCTTTGCTGCACAGCAGCTCTAGAGGTTTCTGCCATTCATCTTCCCCAAAAGAGCAACTGGCTGGCACAGCAAAAATGGGCTCTAACAAAGATTCCCAAAACCACTCTTCTGTCCTCACTGCTTTTTCCAGGGGAGCCAAGACATGCACTACTACATAAGTTCCCACCGCTCTCATGAGATACTGTATAATTTAGGGCGCATCATAAAACAAAACCCTGGAGATGACAAAAGTTCAAAGCGGGGATGCTGAACTTGAAAACAGAGGTTCAGCTGGGTTTGCACTCTCTTATTATTATTTGTATTGCTAAAGCACAGGGGAAGGCAGGAAGGAAAGTTGTGAAAACATTAAGGGGAAGTCAGAGGAAAAGGCAAAGCCGGCAGTAAAATGACAGAGGTTAATTCTGCCAGATTTTCTGTAGGTGCAAAAGATATTGTTCAGTTCTGGGAGAGCCTGGGTTTTGAATTGTTTTTATTAACTCCTTCCCCAGCATATCAGGGCAGAGGAGCATTTGGAGCCCAAATGACTAATTTATTTATTTTTTATTACCAAAGCAAACGAAACCAACTTCCAAAAATCTAGGATGATGGATTCTGCAGACATAAAAATCAATTTTTCTCCCCGTTTTCCGTCATCCCTGCCAAGTTACAATTCATTACAGATTTTTTGCATCTGCATTTTAAATCCTCAAACATAAGTGTTCATATTGCAAAGTAATAGACTTCAGAGCTGCAGAGTGATACAAAGAGCTACAGCCAATCTGTTGCGAGCAACAAAGTGTAGACCTTTATGTTACAGGCACAATCTTCCATGTAATATTTCCGTATCGCTCTGCAGCAGGGCGAGCGCTAGTCTCCCAGCTAGTAGCTGAGTTCTTCATTTCACCTATATTTTCTCAACTACTTGCTAAAGCAGTGAACCAGATTAAGCTGGTTTGCACTGCCTATGACAGGATATTAGCTATTGAGAGGCTGCATACATTAACTGCCAGAACAGATGAGTGCTTTAACACTTACAAGTCACAGGAGGGGAAGAATAGAGGGAGAAGAGATCATTCACGTGCTCGTCGTTTAGATACACTGATATCTTATCAGCTCACCACAGACAAGCCAGATGTGGAGGTGAGCAGAATTCAAGTACAAAAAAAACCCCAAAACCTGTCTGTAAGCACAGGCGGTGCATACCACAGGAGTGCAAATGAGAGCACTCAGAGGTGCTTAGCTACAGCACTACAGAAATTCCAGCCGTCAAAAACCTCTATCATATATGGAAAGTAAATCTCAATCCCCTGGTGGAAAAAAAACATAGGAGGGTCAGGGCAGGCACAACTTCCTTGATTCAGCACAGGCAAAGAGCCTGCCTTGTTACTCACATTCCTTAATGGCAATCTATTACTGGGGAAATGACATGAATTCTGCTTAATCCCTATTTTGCTGCATATCGCTATTTGCTCACACAGGAATTTCCATTTGTTTCAGCCTTCCACGAGGTTATTCAAGGGACAGTGCAAAAGCCTAAAGGAGGGCTAAGAGATTATTCTTCCAGAAGCTCCTCTACGGTATAAGAAAATAAAATCTCTATCGCCTTTATGGACTAGATGAAGGCTGAGGTTTCCCATACACACATAATGTTTGTTTAAATGAGTACAGTAACTTTACATTCGAGGAAACACATTTATTTCTGTATATAAACAGAAGCATGAAAGATTAAGGACAGTTGTGCATCTATATCCGTAACATATGCACTATTATCTGACTTGGGGCAAACAGACATTTTAACCTCTCCTTCGGCACCTGATATATCGTTTCTTTCATACTCACATGCCTTCCTGTGGCTGCTCCTGCTCACAGGCTGTAGAGCTGCTTGGGCAAGTGGTAGGGAATAGGACTGTTCACATCACACTGAAAGCAGCTAGTGGGAAGAAAGAGGGTAAAGCCCTTCTTTCCACAGTTTCGCTTCGCTTTGTATCAGTTTGTTTCTTTCACTTCATAACGCATCACTGTTTCAAGTGCTGAAGGGCTTTTGCACAGCAGAACAAAAAAAATTAAGAATAGACACAAACTCCTTTAAAGCCAACGGAAAGAGGAAAGACTCAGAATTTGCTAGGATTAGACTGCTCCAATCCCAAAGTGACTCGATTCATTTATTAAAAAGTAAAAGGAGTAACTATCAGAGCCATCGTGGCTTTCTGCAAGCAGCCAGAATCTGACCGGTTTTCACCTTACTCACCTAGTCCTGTTACTGATGTCCATGGGGTATCTAAAGAGCGAGAAGCTGTTGGACCAAAATGAGGGTAACCAGATCTGGCTCCCAAAGACCTGAGCATAGCTGCTAGCACCCAGCAATAGCGGGAGCAGGCAGGTACAGAGAGCAGAAAACATGCTCCAAAAGCATGTTCCATGAGGACAGGAGGCTTGGAAAGGTGACCGAGGAGCATAATTAAATGCACATAAACTCCAGAGGTGCCAGCAGCCAGGGCTACCCTCCATACAGCTTTCCTTAAGGGCTGATCCACACGAGATGTTTGGACATTTCCAGCTGCAGCAGTTTAACCACCACTGCTACCAGAGCAGCACAAAATGTTTCTCTGACACTTGTTCATTGAAATAGGTAGATTTGGCTGGACCAGAATAATTCACAGCTTTCTGAATCATTGCAGTTAAAAAGAATATTCAATGCTGGGAGGGATGAATTGCTCTACTTCAATACTTTCTAATATAAGATTTCAGGCATCGCTAAAAAAAGTGTTACTTTTAACTATGAAAAGAACTAATGAAAATTGGAACAAACCATTTCCCTTCAGATGCAGTTTGTTTAAAGTTTAAATGTTTGTGGATTTTTTTAAGTTTGAGGCCAATCAAAAATAAGATTTTTTTTTTTCTTCAGTCAAATGTTAACACAGTTCTAATAGCCAAATTGATGCAAAAACAGTGGATAAGTCAGCCCTTACAGGGTAAAGAATGACAGCATGTCCCTCTAACAGGGATCTGGGAAAAAGAGAGTCCTAGAAATCTCTAAATAGGGATAAGGAAGGCAATTAATTCCACATTTCCCAAAACATTTTTTGAGCGTGTTGGTTGGGCTATTAAAAACACAGTTATTTATAGAAACCTGTAGGACTCATGTGAAAGGAAACATTGTTAGGAGGAGAAGTACTCATTTTGGACTGGCCAAGTATAATGTGTGCAGTGCTTTTATACCTGCAGGGCATTTCCTCAGGGTAGAGCCAACATATTAGAATGCAGATTTCTGCAGTGTACAGTCTCCCTCTCCCATATTTCTGGAGGGTAGTCTTGCCCAGGGAGGAAAGGGACAGCTGAGACCTACAAAAATCAAAACATGGAGGCACTGACTACCTCCCCTTCAAAAAGGGGAGAGAGATATATATACACACACAAATATATATATATACACACCTGATGGCATGCCTTATAAGCAATAACCTTCTCTCTCTCTTTGAGGGGAGAGACCGCACACACGTGCATGAGACCCTTGAGTTTTGTCCCGGTGCTTTTATTACCCCCCCATAGATTCCATTTTTTGGTGGCTAGCATTATTTTTTAATGGATATTTAAGCTATAATGTCAATTTTTTTCCTAATGCAGTTTGAAAGTAGAAGAAAAAACACCAGGCTACATTTCTATAAGATACATGCATGCTTCCTATGAACCGTTACCTAAATACGTAGGTCTAAACTTGTAAAAGGGGTGTGCTTGCAGTTTTGTAGCTGACACCCTGTAAACCCTGCTCAACACAGAAGGGACAAGCTCAAAATTCCATCTTAATTTTGTCGGTGAGACAAACCCGTCTACAAACGATCAGGATGAAACAGCAGCTTGTCTTTGTTCGCTAGTATTTACAATGCTGCCAACAAGAACAGATGCAGATATAGTGTGAGGATGCTGGGGGACAACACTGTGACCACAAAACATGCTGCACCAAGCAGTGCAGGGAGGGACAGCTGCACCAGCAAATGGTGAACCTGCACCCGGCTGACGATCTTATCTTAGAGCATTTCTTATTTTCTCAAGGCACTGAAACCTCTACACATCTGAGAAATTTATGCAGTTAGAAGATATCTGAATATCAGCTTATAGATTTATATAAATTTTCTACCTAATCACTTCCAGCTTCTGCTTGGGCTTACAGGAAAGCTATACAGTTTCCTGTATCCAAGACATTCTTAAAAACTGTGGAATAGAACTGATTCTTATTTGGAACCAGAAATGTGGTACCAATCAAGAGGTAAAACTTAGCATCAACATGGGGGGAGCGTCAAACTGAGACTCCTGCCTTCCTATTCAAAAGCCTTTTTTAAGCCTGGACGTCAGTCATTGCAGTTCAAAGCCTTTTCTTTTTTTCAGATTGTTGACATCTATTCCCACAATTTCCTGCTCAATTCTCCTTCCACCATCTTTACTCTCCTACTCTCTTTACTAAGAGAATAAAGATGCAGACTGTTCTAATTTCTTCCTTAGCCACCAATTTACACAAAGCTTATAGAAACTTGTCTTCCTGAAGTCTTCTACCCATCTGTCTAGTTTGGTTAAAATTAGTCAATAAGTGAGGTAGGATGCAGAACAAGGGACTGGCAGTTGGACAGACAGAATGCACAAGACTATTTCCATAAAAAACATTATTAACAAATTAAAGGAAACAGGAAACTGAATCTGTGCCTATAATTCTCACAGATCACTTTGCTGCTGTTACTCGGACCATTTAATTCATTCTTGGCTAGGTGTGTACCCTTTAGAAATATAGACTTTTCAGGAAAGGATTAAGAACCTGAAATAACAGGGTCACAATCTTGAACAGAAATGCAGATGCAAACCAGGATAAACTTTTTATTGCCCATTAGCACTCCTAAAAATCTCAACTAACAGCCAAGGAAGCAGTATCCCAGGTGTTAGCAGGCACTGTCAACAAGGTCTTCCCATGCAGTCCTGCACAATTATTGATGCACAAAGCCTTCAGGCTTAGGAAGTAAATAGTCATTGATCAATGGCACAGACAACCTCCAAGTACATTTGCACTCTTACAGCTGTGTAGTGTGTTACACCATTACTTTTAGCCACTTTAACTCCTGGATCATTTTTTCTTCCCTTAGCAATTAATTATACCAGTAATTACTACATGAAGTCATACTTCTTTAAAAACATAATTGCAGCTTCCACTCCCAGCTAGCACAAGGTAACAATCATGTGTGTGATGAACCTTGGCATTCAATGCTGACATTATTGAACCCAGAGCTGAAATACAGAGAGCAAATGACAAACACTCCAAGGAAATACTTGCACTATGGATTTTATCACCGAATCACAAAGTTATTTTCTTCTTCTGCCTGGGAATGTACAATTATTTAGTATTCATATTACAGTGCAGTCCCATCCCAGGCTGATTTAAAGCCTACATTATAATTGCTAATGATTACTCATGAAAAAGAGACTATTATATGTAAAAACTGCAATCAGTGCTAATCTATTCACCTATCCATTTTATACTGATACATTTTCTAAACAAAGCTCTGCCTGAATTGCTCATAATTAGCTTCTATTCTTGCATTTTTAATTGCTCTTTTTCTCCCCCTCCCATTTTCAAACAGAACATTTTATGTATCTTCAGATTTTTTTCTTTTTTTTTTAAAGACTTGGACTGAATCTTCATGAGTGAAAACCTGACACTGTACAATTTGGAGTTTTAAAATAACTCCTATGTTGTCAAATACTAAATGCCTAAGCAGTGGTTCAAGAAATAAATATTTTAAAACAAGATTGAGATTTCAAGCACAACATCAGTCTATATAGTCTGAGAGCATGTAAGAGTTACAATACTAAGGGAGAAGAGGTGGCTTAGCTGCCTTTTTTTTCTTCTCCTCCTCCAAAAGCCAAGTGCATTCTGGCCCTCATCTGCAGGCTGTCAAGAGCCTGGTAATCAAGAGACATTTGGCACTCCAGCTGGGAAAACCACTGCATTTAAGGGTGTCTCTCTTCTGAGACTCTAGTGCTGTTATGCCAGCTTTAGTATACACGGTATTGGAGATGCTCCTTTCCCACTCCACTGTCCTTCAGATACCTGCCTGGAAAGACAATTAGAAAAGCTCACATGTAAGAGCCAACAAAGCTCTGCAGTGCGTAGCTTAAGTTCTCTTAGATATTAGATAACATGTCTTGCTTAGAAGTAACCCCCTGCCAAAGTGACACAGAAAATGGAATTCAAATTGTAATTCCCGTTCTGGTATTTTCTTCTTCCCACTCTATGGGAAAAAAAATCGATCCCACCTTATTGTCCAGAATAATATCTTATCTCTGGTCCTCAGGGAGCGAGAAGGAATGCGTTTAGCTTTAGCTACAGGCTAAAGACAGCAGCTTGTTGCTGAGTGTTCTCTGCCAAACACTCTTGCACACATAAAATTATGTAAAAGCAGACAAAATTATCCTGTTTCGGCACATTTGACTTGTGGAAAAGCCACTGATTTTAATGAACTGTTCCTCTGCTAAAGCACTTATAAGTGGCATTTGCTAATACTTGTCTTACATCAATTTCAGCGGCTGTTGGATCAGACTCTCAATCTGCAAGGGTCCTTCACCACCAGTTTTATGCAATTTGTGAAGTGTTGCGCTAATCAGTAGATGCTTCATAAACACAGGAAAGCTCTCAGGCACTAGTGCTACAGCAACTAGAGAAACTCGCGGCCAAAATATTTTATTCCTTTCAGAAGCCTTGCATTTTCAAGCTTAACAGAAAAGGCAGAGTGCATAACATACATGAGTCTGGATCATGAAAGATTCAGAGCTAAAAGTGACCAAATTCACAGTCTATGTCTACTTTCCAGCACAGCTTACCAACCAAGTCCATGGATAGATTTCTAATCAAGCCAGACAGCACTGTGAACTGTTTTACTTTGTGCCTGTATTTACAAACTCCCATCAACTTCGCAAGATTTGTACGTACGCATCATGCGCATTCATGAGAAAATCATGCATAGAAGTGCATAATCACACACATTCTATTTCCAGGGAAACGTCCCAGCAGAGTACCTGTGTTTTGGCTTTGAGGCAGAACTGCTGGATACATCTAGGAAAAGTCACCTTTAAGATTTGCTGGCCTTACTGTTGATGAGGTTTAGCTTACAAGCACAACTCACCATATCCTCAGAATTGCTCCGGCGTATACTTGCAACACATCCAAGTACCCCTGCCAGGATGAACAGCGAAGCACAGTGTGCTTCCTGACAAGTCCGCTTTACCTCTAGACCCACATTATGCTCAGGACCCAGAGGAGGACACTATCATAAGTGGATTTATAGGAAATCAATAACATTGCAGTGTATGTAAGGAAGGGAGGAGAAAGTGAAATCTGGTTAGCAGGATTTTTCAGATTCTGCCTTTTTCTTTCAATACCACCTGTACTGGATCTGGCTGGGATGGAGTTAACTTTCCTTCTAGCAGCCCATGTACTGCTGTGCTTTGCATTTGTGGCTAGAATAGCATTGATAACACACCAGTGTTTTGGCTATTGCTGAGCAGTGCTCACGCAGCAGCAAGGCTTTCTCTCCAACCTCACCCCTTCTCCCCAAAGGTCAGTAGGCTGGTGGGGGGCAAGAGGCTGGGAGGGGACATAGCTGGGACAGCTGACCCAGACTGACCAAAGGGACATTCCTTACCACGTGATGTTGTGCTCAGCAATAAAAAGCTGAGGGAAAGGAGCCGGGGGGCACATTTGTGGTTAAGGCACATGTTTTCCAAAGCAACTGTTACACATACTGGGAGCCCTGCTTCCCAGGAAGGGGCTGGACATCTGCCTGCTGATGGGAAGTAGAGAATACATTTCCTCTTTTTGCTTTGCTTCTATATGCAGCCTTTGCTTTTCTCATTAAGCTGCCTTTAATCTCAACTCACGAACTTGTCCATCTTTTTTTCTCTTCCTGTCCTGCTGAGGAAGGGGAGTGAGAGAGCAACAGGGTGAGGGATCTGGCAGCCAGCTAAGGTCAACCCACCACACCGTCATATCCATTTTAGAGCAAAAACTGACATTTCCTGTGTTTTGAAGTAATGTTAAGGCATCAGGGTTTTTTAATTGTTAAAAACTTGTACCTAAGATCATGTTGACTCTCCCAGTTATGCTGGCACAACAGGAGCCCCAGTACACCAACACCACGCTTGCATTCATGGTTTAATAAAACAGGGCAAGGTGAATGTTGCCAATTTTATGATCCTGCTGCACGAGCCAAAAAATTCACATACAACAATCCAGGTATATAAAGCTACTACACCTACTGGATGCAGTAGCTTCTCAATAAGGATTTAAGTGTCCTCAGGAGATGAAAACCTTAAAAAAAAAAAACCCTAAAAACAACAACAAAAGAACCCTCTGTGCAGCCCATCTATGCTTCCAGCCACCCGAGCAATAAGATGCTCTCTAGTTGCAGCTGTATCACCTTAACTGTTTTTCTTGGTCTCTTGAGGGAGAAAGAAGATTGCAACTGCCTCATGTGCCCAGAGGTATCACAAGCAAAATAATTATTCATTCTATTGCTTTATCCCTGTGCCAAGAACACGGCCATCTTTTATGAGCCTTAATTTGAATCAAAACTGCTGTGTTTTGAACAGAGTTGTCAATCACGTTTAGGGCTTACGCAAGACTTTCCCAAGACTTCATTAAATAAACTCAAAATTATTTTATTATTTGCCATTCATGTGTACGTGGTAAGTTGAAGAGAGCTAACTTTCAAATCCTTTACAAAGAAGTGAGAGCATTCCTTCATGAAGTCCACTCTATCTAAAGGCATAATAATGTCAGCTTGGAAGAGTAAATAGCAATGGATTTCTTCTATCCAGGGTCCACCAGACCCTTACAACAAGTAGAGGCTTCAATTTTGAAAAAAACTGCCAGAAAGTGCTTAGAATTCCAACCCCAACAGAAGGGATACTGATTACTATGCCCTGCATGTACATATGGGAATTGTCCTACCTGAAGGAAGGGACAAGAGAAAAGCCAAGTAAAAAGGAACTAATGAAGATGCCCACTACATAACCCCTGCTGCGACACCCTGTGCACAACAGTACCCTCAACATTGCTGGGTCCTGGGAAACAGCCATTAGTACTAAGTTCCCACAGACCCACACCACAAGAGGGAAGAGTTTGCAAATCAGCTTTAAGACAAAGCTCCATAGCATGGGGTGATCCCAGCTGGCACAGCATCTTGAAATACCGACCAGGGAAACAAGCTTATGCTGCAGTTCCTTACTTGGGAGATGAAATGAGTAAATCCCTCCAGATCTGCAAGAAATGCAGCTCTCCTTGAAAAGTCTTCCTCCTTGCTGAGGCACTGCCAGCAAAGCCCTCTGTTTCCTGTAGAATATTCTTGCTTTCCCCAAATGCCACGCACCAGTCACCTCCCTCCCTTCTGATTGAACTCTGCTTTGCACTCAGGTGCACACACTTTAAGTTGATTTCCTACATTGTTTCCTTTTACTCCCAAAGTATTTCAGCTCAGTCTTCAAAAAAAACCTCCTCTTTCTCTGTCTTTACTGGTATCACAACATGCCAACTTCAGACTCACAGCAGGTCTAGCAATATCTGCTAGGTCAGCAGTTATTTACATCTCATTCCAGAACATACTTGGCTTTAGCAGCACAGAAGCCCTAACATGTAAGAAAGATCTGAAGACAGCAGCTGGTGAACAAAATTCTGCTACATTTAAGACCTTGTGATAGGTTTTTCAAACTGGATGAATCCCAGGTACTTCTCAGCCTGGGAAGCGTACTGCCATTTCTACTTCAGTGAAAGCACATTCACTGCACTTACACCAATATAACTTACGTGGACACTTTTATTCAGGTTGATAATGATATTTTAGTTCACTTTGAAAAAATCAAACTAGAACTAAGCTACTTTAGAGGAATTCACTTTTCCCTCTCCCATTTTCCCCAAACTATTAATCCTCATCATTAATGGAAACAAACTCATACAACATTCTTGCGTTATGGAGGCAAACTGCCGATGTCAGCATTGCCTAGCATCATGTTCGCTCTATAGGCAAAATTTATGAGCACGCTTTACTCCCTTCCCACATGTTTAATACTTCCCACATGCAGTTTCATTTTCATTTCAAAAAGACTAGCGAACCACTAATTTTTGCCTCCTGATCTAAGTTCAGGATCAGAGCAGCACTAAGCAATCTTAAAGTGGGTGAGAAATTGAACTAGAAAACAGCTGCTGACTGGCATATGACAGATCAGTCAAAAACCTACAGATTTTAATTACTGCAATCAAAACTAACCAACAGTGGCTCTCAAAGTGCTTTGCCATATTATTGTATGATCCCCATTCTTAATTATTGTTTGAGATATAGTACTTCAGTATCTTTTGGAGGCCACTGATTACATAATTACTTTTATTAGCTAGCAGTAAACCAGCATATATTTTTGGCTTGCAGAAATTTTACATGCACTTGCTGCAGTAAATGAGGATGTTATGTTCATATGAAAGATCTGAGAGAAAACTCTACAGAGCTTACAGGAATTAAACCAATAATGCATCTGCTAAACACTGATTATGACATGATTGTTAGTGTGCTGACACTTATGGGTGGAAAAAACTAGTTGGCATAAAACACATACTTCTCCGCAGTTGGTGTTTTTCTGTGCCAAAACATACTTCTAAATGAAGCAGCGATTTGGGTATCTGAAATAAATAAGTGACAGATTCCAAGGCTCCGAGTTGCCTTATACCACATGGGGCAGTTGCTGAGAAATCTCAGAAACAAAAACGTTCTTGCAAAGCCAATAGCACAGCATGGATTTAGACAGCCACAGAACATCTTAGCAACTCAACTGATGTCAGTCTTCTAGTTTGATCCTAAAATTAATTTGTTAACCAAACAATTATCTATGGACAAGAAAGTAGCTCTGGGCTGCATATTTTAGCAAACATTCTATAGTTTTTTCTATGTTGCTGTAGCATAATGATTTTTCATACTGATAGAAGAACAAACCAGTGCTTTAATTTTGAAAGTGTCATTACTTACATATCCAATTTTCATGAATTAAAATTACATATCTTAAGTAGAAAGCATAAATGAATGCTGAAGTCATGCATTTTTCTTCAGATTTATTCTCATTTCGTATGGTGACTACTGAATATGAAATGTTCAGTTCTAGTTGTAAAGTCGTACAACTATGTTTAACTGAATTGCATCCAAAAGTTACAGATGCAAAAATTATAAAATAAGTTTGTATAACTAGATACCTTTTATATCTTCAGCTTTCATCAAATTATAAACTTAACTAGAAATGATATAAAGTAATTCAACGAACAGTTAACACTTCCTCACGTTTTAGAATCAGTTCTGCAACTAAGAAATAATTTCAGATTGCAAACAATTGACTTAATTTTTGGAAGACTCACTGAAGTACTTCTTAGGTGTGCATAGCATGAATTAGGCAGCAGTTTATATGTTAAAAACAATGTCAGTCTCAAGTCAGGTGACACTCACATACAAAATAACTGAAGCATAAGTGCCACACAGGGCAGAAGCCTGAAGGAGATAAAAGAAAAAGAGGACAGGTATATCTGTATATAGTAAGCATGTTTTAAAAAAATACAAAGTCTTCATGTTTGAAAGAGCACGGTACAGTTCACTATATTCATTTCCAAAGGAATTGTTTTAACTGTACATATATGCATAACAGATACACAAAGACATAAAATAGATATACAGGTAAATCTGATTCCATGTCATATAGGGAATGAATCACAAATGTTTCGTGGATCCTTTAAGTAGAAATTATGAACAGGACCTAGTAGCTGCAATTTTGAAGCAGGAATTGCTCACCTAACACACAATGTAGTAAGCGGGATGCAACATTTAGCTATTGGGTAGCAAGTTCTATTTTTGAGGAATACCTATAAGGTTTTGCTAGAAAAAAAACGAACAGATTTTGTTTCTATTTCTGTTCAACTTTGTATTTACATATAAACTTGTAAAAGGTAAAAAAACCAAAGACCTGTTAAAAATTTTATAACATTATCAAAAACTGACTTATTTACCTCCTTTTTGTTTTCCAGTTCTTGTTCAATCTGATGGTGAATGCTGTACATCTAATCATAATCCTGCTGTTATCACAGCTGTTATGTGCTTTATTTTTGATGACTCAAAGACAGATGTCCCAAAATTGCCCTAGATCCCTGCCAGCCTTTTCAATTGCATTATACAATCAATTAAACTTTCCTGACCCTATTCCTGTCTCTAGATAAAATTCAGACATTGACACTTCAAGAAGGAAATCATGTGTGTAAATTGGTTCTAATGACAGCTATAGATGTGTAGTCATATGCAAATAGAGTATTATCAAACATTAAAATGTCCAGGAGCAGTAGCTAGATGGACGCAGTCAAGAAAAATTAACTAGAAAACGCGTACTCCAGATACTTCCCACAGTATGTAATGCAATTAAACAGAAGCAAAGGGAAATTCACACTAGAAACTGCCTCTCTCCTGCCGTGCCTATTTATTCCCCATCATCTGTTATTATTGTTGAGAATCTTCACATTGTGTCCCAATTAAGCAAATCTCTCAGAATTAATAAGGGTTCGCCTTCTCTATCACCACATCTTTAATGTTTGGAACTGAAAACATTGGCACCTCATGCTGTACGCGAGTGTGAGCAGTTAGAATAATAACAATTGTAAAATGTGCTTGCCAAAAAATGATTACAAGTGAAGCTTTATTGCAAGGGTGTCTCGTTTAGGAGGATTTAGCACAATTCAATGGGGTGACAGCAGTTGTCAGCCATTGATACTGAACATAATAACTATTAAAAAGACAACTTATTTACTGAATATTCACAATGCTAAGCCATTGTTTGGGCATGTTTGGAATACAGATTATTTTGCTACGGTTTGTTAGTCTCTCATAATGGAGATTTTAAAACCACTCCAGAATAAAGTTCTTTTTCTTCGATATTCTACACAGTGAGTTTCATAGAGCCCAATGACAACAAGATGACAGCATTCAAAATTTCCTAGGAGTATGACTAAATAATCTTATCCAAAGCATTCCTTGATCCTAAACTTGTAAGTCACCTGTGAAAAGATTTCAAGGATTCTGCTGTATTATCCAGTATGTTTCAGTTACATCAGTCTTATTACTTCTTTTGCTTCCTTCGTGTTTTCAGGCCACTTCTCATGGCTTTTTGCCATTTCATTTCAAAAAAGATCAGGAAAGGATATGAGGAAATCATGTCTTAGCAAAGAAGTCTACCAGTTCTGGGTCAAAAACTGGCTCTGGGTCAAAAACTGGCTGGACGGCCGGGCCCAGAGAGTTGTGGTGAATGGAGTTCAATCCAGTTGGCGATAGGGCAAGCTGATAAGTTAAGATGCAAAACAGGTTTCAGGAACTACGACTGAAGGACCTTCCAGGTTTTTCCTGCAATTTGAGTCCTCCACTTTAAGTACTGAATTTTTCCAGTAAGCATCAGCAACCATTCTGGAGAGGTTTTGTCTTATAGCCATCCCTGACGCTGAAGAAAAAAAAAAGAGAGAAGGAAAAAAAAGAAGGGGGGGAGAGAGAGAGAGAGAGACAGAAAGAGAATCTTGCCTCTCCTTCTTCATGACCTGGAATACAACAAATGGTCCTCAGATAAGAAACTTGAGAGAAGAATTCAGGGAGTACGATTTTGTTTACGAATTTCTAGTGTAATATGCTGGTTCAACAGAGCTCTGCCTTACTCTTTGCCTATTCTTTCATTATTTCACTCTCTGCCCCTCACCTTCACTCTGCTGAAGGAGCTGAAGGAACCTCCGCATCATATTCAGGAAAGGGCTAATGATGAAGATGCTTCTGTTGCATCACCACGATACAGTGGTGCTCCACAGCCACTTGAGGTGGTTGCCATCTCCACGTTTAGGCTGCGGTGTGCTAACATTGCACAAAGCATACTAATATGTTTTCCTTGCCCAAGGAATGTATCTTGGATAACACAGACTATTTTAATGTCAAAAAAGTTACCAGTTCCTTGTTTCCAGCGAAGTAATAAAAGCTCCTGGACGCATTACAAAGCTTCCCCAGAAGCCCTGGCAACTGCTCGAAGTTGCATGCAGATTCATTAATCAGAAAAAAAAAATCTTTAGTCACATGTAAAGAAATAAAACTGGAAGACTGTGACAGTCACAAACTATTCTAGTACAGAATCACTAAATATTATATGCTCTCTAGCAAGTCATACTTTATCATTTTTCCAGGTCTGTATGGGTGAAATAGATGCATAAACATTGCTTATTTGCCAACAAATACAGAATTTTGGTTTCTGCCTCACTGAAACCAAAATAGATACTCATCTCATTCATAGGCAGCACAGCACCCAAATTACCTGTTGAGCTCTTGTGCCACGGTTACTAAAATGAACAGAACTACACAGAAAAAAAAATACACAAGGAAATCTTTCATAATACACCTGTTATAAATATACATAAGGGAGATAAACACAGGCTTAGCTTGTTTTTGTTTCAGAACAAATGTGTTCTAGTCCAATGCTTGTACTTCAGACATTAAATGGTATTCTCATGTGAGAATTTTGATCAGATTGTATGTATATTAAAAATAGTTTTTTCATGAAGCACTTCAAGACTCACCCCTTCCAAATGGGAAGCTACATTACAACATAATAGCAGATCCAAGGCCAATTGTTGCATTTATAAACCTTGTGGGGACAGAACCACCACTCAGATGAAGACACACCTAACTGACCAGGTACTGACAGTCTACTCAGACTATTTTCCACTGCAAGCCTTCCCTGCCCCTCCACCTTAAATGTTGTAAACACTTCAGAAAGCTCAGCCACAACACTAACACTGTGCAAGCTAGACACTCTTTGGGAACACAATTTCCTTGTTTTGTCTTAGACTCAGACCCACAGGGCCCAAATTTCACCCAAGTCTCTCCCCCTTACCTCATTGTAGGAAATACTTGACACAGCATAGGGATTTACGTGAAATTAAGGTGGATGAAAGTGGGCCATAAAACACAATTCAGCCGAGTTCTGAGTCAGAACTTAGATCAGAGTTTAAATTTAAAGTTAGTACTTAGCTGTTGAAGAAAGACACAATTCTCTTATTAGGCCTATCTTACAGGTACACAGAGCCTTAGAAGAGGCTGGAAAAAGATTTTTAATTTAAACTGACAAGTGAGTCTAACTGAACCTAAAGTTAAATCTTACTTCTAATTTAAAGCGTATCACTTCCTCAATGCAGCCTTTATTACTTCAATTTTGATTCTTGTTTCTCTGCCCTATAAAAGGCTCAAAACTAAGCCAAAGAATTCCCCAAAAATACACACACCTTCTGCGGCTGTTGTGGTTATAGGCAGCTGTGCACATAACACACTGTTAGACTCATCCAACCTGTGTCAGCAAACAGGCTGGATCAATCCTCAGTTTCAGCATTTGGGACCACAAATCTGGCCTCCAGTCACATTTGCTGCCTTCACCTTTCCTCAGTATCCACCATCTGGTACAGATTTTAATTATCAGGAATCTTTTAACTGAATTAGCAGAGACTTACATCAAACCTTTGGTGAATGCTTTTCTCTGCTAAAATTCAGCCAGTTTAGACATACAGTGTTTGCTGCTCTTTCAGATGGACCTGCATGAATAGTTCTCTCCTTTTTCTACAAATTACTGCATAGTTTATTTTGAACTACCACAAAATTCAATTATCCCAAAAGATCTATCATCCATAGAACTATCCATCTTTGAAGTCCTGCCACATTTTTGGAAGAAACTTTCTCCCCCGCACAGACATTAAACATTTGCCGCAAAGGCAAGATCACCAAAATCTCTAGGTTACCATGAAGCTTAAATCCACACATCTTAGTGAAACGCTATGTAAAAAGACAAGCACGTTTGAAGGGAATAAATAAGTTCAATAAAATAGCGACAGTGTGTATAAATCTGTTTTCAGGTGCTAAACCACAGCGTCTTTGATATTGTATATTGCGGTCACAAAGGAAAGCTGTTATTAAAGTTAAAATAATTATTTCAAAATAGTAAGGAATGCCAACTCTATCATCCATTAGGCCTCTCAAATAACTACATAAAACAACATTAAAAATACACGTCAGAAGCAAACTCAGGAAAATCAGTGTGGGTGTACCTTTAACTCAACAAGCATATCACATCTCAGACATACCCAGACCACAACAGAAAGTAATTCCAATCATGTTTTTTTTTTTAAAGACTTTCCACACAGTTTTACATAGGCATAAACAGGTTAAATGAGATCTTCCTTATGTAAACAAGGTAACACTATTCATCTGTGTTTATGAAGAATTTATATTTGACATCAGTGCGTTTATTGCATCATTCATTATGTATATTACCCTAAATAAAGGCCTCTTACCTAAATCGGAAAGACTTTGCAAGCACTTAATGTATATTGAGATAATTCAAGAGCTCTTCTGAATGAGCAACCTAATCTGATCTACATGTACTGTTATCCTCAGGACGGGCCCCACCTCAGTCCTGTTTGATCAGAGCTCTTCTCTGGAATCTGAAAGTGGGGAACATCTTCCCAAGTGTCAGAAAATTCTCATTAAAGTGTGAACTTTGGGCACACTTCTCTCACAGGGCTTTAGTTTCTCACTGCACGACCACTGTTCCACATGTCATCTTATTTCAATTTGAAACCCTTCCTAATTATCTTTTTATCTTGTTAAAGGGTGAAAATTCTCCAAGTAGTGCTTTTCTCTGGAGACTTGTTTCCACCAGAGAGACTTTATTAATACGCGCAGTCTGATTTGCTGTCCTTTTGAATTCATACATCTAGATGAATTCAATCCCTTTGCCACAATCAAGCAGGTAGGCTAACTATAAAATAACAAAATAATTCCAATATTTTCCTTTATTCTTTCCAAATCTTTAGCTTTTAAAGCAGATTTCCCCTTACATACCTCTTCCTTCTTTACGATTGCAATATCTCATAGAAGCTTTTCACCTACACCTGTACACGCTACTTTCTTCACCTTCTGTTTCATTATCAGACAAGGCAGTTTTCTGGTGGAGAAAAGGAAGGAAACAACATTTAATATGCTGTTAAGAGCGCTAACAACAAACTGGTTGACTTAGTATGATCTGTTCCACGAAGCTCATCATACATAGTTCCTAGTACTGAGAAACACCACAAATTATAATTTGTCTTCAAACCTTGGCCTTCTATCTTGATTTCCATAATACCAGTTTAAAAATCAGTACCTCGAGTTCAAACCCTGACAAGTCTGCATACAGAAACTGCATTTTAGCTGATACTAAAGTAGAGCTATTACACACACACACACAAAAAAAAAAGAGAGAGAATAAGATTTTCAGAGCTACGCAAACAGTGTCTTGAAACAGTTTTTACTCAAGCTGATAAAAGTTCACTGACGGCAGACACAGCAGCATCACAGCTTTTGAAATACTAGCCTGGGATACAGTGTCAAATAAGTGTAACTCTTGTTCAGGTCACTGCTGTTATCTATTTGCAGCCATTAAGCATTTTGTTAAAATAAGTGCCTCAGTAATATTGGCATCAGTTTTCATACACTATATCCATATACCAAGTTTAATTCCTTTACAGCTGGGTGGTTTTTCAGGGTGGGTTCCCAAGGCTGGACAGGAAACACACAGAGAGCCTGAAGTGAAAGAAAAGGGATTCTTCCCCAGGTGGCAGAAGCCACAGTGTGCATCCCGAAGCAGGAAGGTCTAGGAAGCTGCATCACCATATTTCGTCGTAAAACACCAGATGGGACAAAGGGCCCAATAATCTCCCCGGTAAATCCAAGTCTATTTCAAGCTACTTTTACACAACTAAAATCAATTTACACAATGAAAAACCAAGTCAACTTAGAAGAAATTCTCATCTAATCCCCAGATAGGCTAGTAACCAAAACCGAGTAAGTAAACACAGTGACGAGAAATCTGGTGTTTGAAACTCTTCTATTCTGTTGTACCTACCCTATGACCTAAGACAGATCTTTTCACTTCTTTCTGCACTTCTCCTCCTCCAAGAGCAGAATTCACATTTTGCATGTTGCAAAATATAATTCATGTTTATAGCACTGAACAGTATATAAGTAGTATGAAGTTATACATATGACTAGTTAGTTCTCCACCATGAGACCAGATGGTCAGTTATTCTTGCATACAACTAATTTTGTAATTAGACTGTGCTGACCTTGGAGCATATCACAAGCCTCAATACTGAGAAAATGTATGCTTTATAAGCTATACTAGATTCAGCAACACGAAGTAATAATTCAAACCCTTGCTGAAATTCTCAGTGCAAAGTACTGGACAAATGAGCACTACAGCCTTAAATCTCGAGATAACCCCTCCATTCTCTGAAAGAACCTACCCACCAATTTGTCATCAAGCACTCTGGAAACTTTCTTTTCTTAGTACTACTCTTGCACGAAACATCTAAATTGCTGAAAAAAGTCAGCCTTACACCACAACACAACTCTTTGCCTGGCAATTGGTAGACCTCATGCTACAGACTCTGGAAGCAACAGAGACCAGTTTGTGTGTGATCTATTAACATTCATCCTTCACTCTGAAACTCTAGTGTCCAGTCCAATTTTATATTTATGAGCACTACTCCAAACAAGCAAAAGGCCTCCTGCTGCTTTCTGCAGAATGAAAGCATGTGTCTGACAGGAAGCAGAGAAAGCTATTTCAGGATTACCCGTTTGGCTAAAAGTCAAACAGGATTTCAAGATGAAAATGTAGCAGGTCTTTAAAACAACGTAACACCTTCATGTTTTTTCAGAAGTATTTAATATGAAAAACCATAAATTCATATAATTCATTAGCTAAAAAAGGCAAAAACAGATTTCAATATGAGGTCTTTGATAACAGCAGCCTGGGTGAAAGACTACTCATTTCTTTAGAAGAAAGGACCTTCTTCAGAAGATAAGGATCTGGGTTAACAAAAGGTTAATATCCATCATCTGACAGAGATCAGTATCTCCCCCATTCCAGTGGCTAACATTACAGGGGCTACAACAATTAAACCATAAGAAAGCCATAACCAATGTAATGTAATAGTTGTATTAGTCAGGCAGATCATTTTACACTGCTGGGTATTCTGAAAGATTCCATGAGGATTCCAGATGTAAATTCTTGACAAAAAAGGAAATGATAGAAGTGTCTCTAAGATTTATTTTGACTTTCTGTTCAGCACAGTGAGCACATGGTAGAATAACGAGTCCATTCATTTGTAATTGCAGATGTTTTACACATCTTACTGAAACATGTGCATTAATATGTTATATGGAGCTCTCTCTTCTGTTTCTGAAGCGTTACAGTAATTATTCTTTGATTTGTGTGTTTGAAGTGTATACATATATGCATAAACTCTTCTGAGCTCCTGTTACAATTCATGTCAATCACAAATCAAATCGTCTCATCTCCGGAAGGTAGGGATGCTGTACAGTTATTGATACATAACTACAGAGTTTACACTCCAATAGGTTCTGGCAAGCCAAGGAACTAGGGTTTGTTCGTGCACAGTACACAGTGTGAACCTCTTCACCCATGTTAGCTGATAACTGCACCTCATATAACATGGATATGTATATTACCACTGTAAGATTACTTCCAGTCATTCTGGAAATCCCATAAGCTAGCTGGTTCCTACATACAAAACTTTTATAGTATTCAAAGATACTATTTCAAACAAAGCAGGAAAAACACTAAGCAGCAAGAGAACACAAGATTTTAGGGAATAACAAAAGGTTTGGGGTTTTTTGTTTTGTTTTTAAATCAAGTATTAAAACTCTTTGGATTAATTTCTTTCAATTCCACAGATATTTTTTTTCTTTTGAGTCTCACTTCCTCTCCTGTTCTTTTTCCTTCCTTGTCCTCCAAATCAGCAAGATAGTTTCCTATAAAATGCTGTATTCCTTCCAGTTTTATAATCCATGCTTTATCAGCCCAATATGCTTCCAAAGGCATTCCACCTCTAACCACGTTGCCCAAAGATTACTCTTTACATCTTCTTCGGTCCTGCCAACTTTTCGTACCCGAAGTTGCTTTGCCAACATACTTGTTTCTTATTAATAACAATGATATCTCCATTCATGGGATCACTGCATCCCATTTCCCTTATTTCTTGTCATCTTTTCACACAGAG
Organism: Pygoscelis adeliae; assembly: GCF_000699105.1. Taxonomy (NCBI): domain Eukaryota; kingdom Metazoa; phylum Chordata; class Aves; order Sphenisciformes; family Spheniscidae; genus Pygoscelis; species Pygoscelis adeliae. The sequence goes on from NW_008825430.1 coordinate 1,148,147, forward strand.
ATCATTTGTATTAAAAAGTTCAACCAATGCCTTTTAGACTTGAGTGCCTATGACTATTCACTTAAGTACAGACAAGCATAAAAGGAGCTGCCTAGTTTTCAGAAGTCCCGAGCCCTTCAGCCTCCATTGGCAGTAACACATTTTGCCCCTTCAGTTGCTCTAAAACAGAACCTGGTATTGGTTCTGTTTTGTTTTTTTATACCTTGGTCTATACCAAGGCCTTGGTATAGACTCAAGCGCTCAACTAAACTGCTAACTGGATCACACTTGTCAACTTGGGCTACTTCAAATGCTTTGGTTGATAAAAATATTTTTGTAGTAAATCTCACCCCAAAGCACTAGTATATGTAGTTTCATGGTAGAAGAGATTAGCAAAAGTAGCACTAACCACAGAATCATTTGCAAGGTCAAGACCAAAGTACAGACGCTGAACAGGGTGAAAATTAGTAACTGAACTACTGGTGACCAGAGTATGAAGCTCCAGGTTAATTTTCTTTGAACAGAACAACACTTCAAATCTGCACTTAGTTCCCATTTCAAAGTAACACTGTTTTGCCTTTTTATGTTACCACTGTAACCATAGCATAAAGCCTGACACATTAGGAGTGACTGGTACTAAGTGGTAATTTGAAGAACTTTCCATAAGCTTACTCCAGGAATAAGTGCCCGGTACATGGTGTGACAGCCCCCATAGTTACACTACCACAAAAGCACAGAGAGGGACTTAAAAGGCTACGGAGGGGTTGGGGCTTTTTTGTTTGTTTGTTCCAAGGAAATGTGTTTCTCAAGATGAGGGAAAAAAAATCATTGAGAAATGAATACAAGAGAAACTCTTGAATACTATAAAGGGTAATTGGCAGCTTGATTTTCATCACAAGATCCCCAGAAAATCCTGGCAATGTTTGGTAACAAGACTACAGAGACACACACAAAGTCTCTCCCCGCCCAACAACCTCTTTCCTCTCATGTTGGTTAAATTACTTGTTACGTTAAAAACTCATTATAATTATGAAAACTACAACTCAAAATTCCCATTATATAGCACTAAAAATGCCTCAGAGGAGCTGAGCTAGCAGTCCCAGTCCACAGATCTTACTCGGGCAAAGTTGCCATGTGACAACAGCTGTAGACACCAATCTGAAACTAGTGTGTATGCCACAAAGACTCTAAAAAAAAAAGACACACAACCTTTTTTGCTATGTCTTATTTTACACAAACTGATTTGTTTTAAGTACTTGAAGTAGTTTAGATGTTCCCCCAAGGTGCCCTCCACTTTCTTAAATAAGCAAACAAGTAAAATAAAACCCCACGTGGGTTCTTTGGGCACCTTCTCCAGTTTTGGCACAACACTGGCATCCTGAGCACCAGGCAGCACCTCTCAACCCTCTGGGCACATCCTCAGCCAGAAAGGGAGGGAGCACGTACAGAAGGCACAGTGCGCTCAGCTTCCCCTCCATGCCCACAGCTCTAATGATTAATTCCCTCAACACAAACGGATGTGACAGTATTTGTGCAAGTTGCCTCCAGTTCAAGGGGAAGGCAGGTGAAGGTGTGCACCGATAGGTAACAGAGCTCTTACAGACTACTACACTGTTTATAATGGTAGCGTTCTGTTATGGTTGGTTTATGCTGACAAGGATTTTGCTGCCTGGACTGCACCTAAGGGCTTTCCTTTTCAGGGAATAGTGAAACATTTCTTGGGGCTCTCTGTACATTCCCTTTCCATACAAAAAAGCCCAGCTGTGGACATTTCCCTATTCTTTTAGGTAATAGAGATCTGCATTTTTACATGCTCTCACACAAGCCGCACCTCATGCACTGCTTGACGTTCCCAATTTACCCGGATGCTTGATTCTTCTTAGTTTAAGCAAAGTCAGAAAGAACATAATTTGTTTGGGGTTTTTGTTTTCCTCTCACAGAAATAAAATTGTTCTTTTTCCCTATGCCACCGAGTTTTCATATGGTTAGCCTCAAAGGTTACCTACAGCAGGAAAACATGATGTTTTGTGTTATTTGACTAGAAAGGAACATAATGAAAAGTTATTGACATCCCAACTTCCCCAGGAAAGGAGGAAAAAAAAGTAATTTTGAAGTCTCCACACAAAGCAAGTTGGCCCAACGTGCCACCGAAACATTGTACGATAGCTCTTCTGAGCTTTGAGTATTTTCCCGCACATTTCCACCTTCGCTGTGGGTCATATATATAATTTTATTTAGTCTACAGCTATGCACAGGTAACCACTGAAGAAAATTCCTATTAGTGATGGATATAGGCTGACATTCTCATTCATAAATGCTGCATCATTATTCTTGCTGGAACACAGGTAAATTTTATTTTTACCCTATAATTTCTACCTAGTCAGAATGAGTTAAGGTTTGCACTTATAAAGTGTACACGATAACTAAATGAATTATAAACATGTCAAAGTACAAGAAAGAATTAGTGATGAATCTCTGAAGACCTTCAGGTTCAATTCACAAAGGGTATTATTTGAACTTTATACAAAACTACATGAATCTGAAAAACTAGGGTGAACATAGAAATAGCATCTGTCAAAGTCTCTCAACCCCATTCTTAGCCTTCCATCCAGGTGAGAAATACTAGGAATATTATTTGTTTAGGATTTTGGTATTTCTGCTTCTAGTCACTCCTGAAGTTGGGAATTGCAATGTAAAACCCAGACAAAAAGCAAAGGAAAGTTACAGAAACATTTTGGATTTGGGCTAGAGAAGCCATGTGTTAAATCATGCTCAACATAATCGAGTTTATTTACCTAGAACACATACTATGGTATGCTATAGTTCCTGCAAAGAATGAAAATCCAACCACAGATTGAGGGATTTATCACAGGGCTGGGGCGGGGGGGCAGGGAATAAGTTACAAAGCAAAAAACCCACTGACGAATCCACATTTTAGGATAACTAAGCTATTGTAGCTTTCTGTATGGGTGAATGCTCTTGAGGCAACTAATATGAGCTATTAGCTGGAGCAATGAAAGCTTCAATTTACACAAATAATAAATACCAGATTTTTTTTCATGACTAAAGGTGGGGAGGAGTGAGAAACAAATTTGCCATGAAGAGCTTTTTTTTCAGTCATATGAAAAAGTCAAAATTTTCCCAACATGATGATTAAGCAAAAATTAATGATTTTGCCCGGAGGATCTGTTTCTTTCACCGTGACACGGAAAGCATCATCTATTGAACTAATAGTAGGTTTTGTGTGGAAAGGTAATTTTCCTCTGGATCAGAAATGAAAAAAAAACCACAGGAATACTTAAAAACATACATGTTTTCTTATATGAACAGTGATAACATGAAAACTGAGGGTTTTTTTTCCACAGGGCTTTTTGTTGTAGTTTTTTGTTTTGTTTTTAAGAGTTCTATATTCTTTGTATATCACATTTAGATTAAAAATGCAAACATCTATTATGCAAAACCTAAATTATTCCGCACATGACATCACATTAAGCAGGCTTTGAATTTTTTCCCTTGAATACTAAAAGCTTGCATGTTGCAGACACTAAGGCAATGAAACAAAATCTACAGAAGAAAATGGAATTATATAGCCTTAAGCATTATGGTACGTGGAGCCTGCATGCTGTTCTTTGTTAAACAAGTGCTATACTCCCTGTCTGTCAGGGCTCCCATTTTCAGCAATAGTTCAGCACTGCCTCTCTAAATGACACATAGCAAGGCAAATAAGGTTTTCAATGAAGCCTCACACAATTAAAACGGTAAATATTTCACATACTATTCTGGTGTCTGCAGGAGGTAAAGCTTCACATTGAGCTAACTTATCCTCCACAGCCAAAGGAAATGAAGCAGTTTCAGCCATCAGATGGCATGCTTAAATACGTGCTCCAAAGAGACTGCACATGCTTTGCTTTTTTTAATAAAAAAAAAAAAGGGGGGGGGGGGAAGGTGGGGAAGAGGCCAAATTACAAAGAGAGCAGTTCAATCTTGTAAGACATGCAGTACCTATAGGTCATACTGTACAATTGATTTTTCAGCAGAACTCTTCTTTGATTTCTATAGGGAGTTTAGCTTAAAAATTGATGAGACAATATGCCCTTGTTAAAGCAGCCATGTTAGGAAAAAAAAATCTTACCTGTTTAAGGTTCAGTCCTGCTCCCTATGAGAAAACCACCTATTGCAATAGCACAAGATCATCCCTTCAAACCCCAATTTCTAAAAGCTCTTAGACACAAAACACCCTTTAGTTTACAGAATAGGATAAATACAATTGTTTTCAAATAAAGTTTGGCAAGTGCCTAAGAACTTGCAGGATTAGAGCCTGAATCGTTTGGTGGGTTGTTAGAGTCACTTGCTTCTACCCTCCTCCTTAGAGCTACACGGAGTAGGTTAAACGAAACAGAAGCACAAGTAGAATACACACACAGAAGCAGAATTTATCTGCACCGAGTGTACTAACTTCTTAACTGGGAAACGATCAAGATTTTGCAATGCCTTTATAACACTAATAGGGTGTAATCCTAACAAGATTTGGCCCAGGGTGTCCTACCTTCTTAGCCCATTCATGGGGAGGTGCGCCTGCATTAGCCACAGGAGGGCTCCACCACTGCTCCCAGCGCGCCATCCCAGGCTACCCAGAACTCGGCACAAAAGGTAGGTGATCAGAATAGGAAATGACACAGCCGCCTAAGCAGGGTTATTTAAACAACACGCAAAAGCTCCGTTATAAAAGGGTTAAAAAGTTTTGAAATACTACACCGCAGTTAATAACAGAAGCAACTTACTGAAGGATTTCACATGTCACACTTATGGGTTCTTCAATTTTAAAACACAGGAACAAGATCAGTGTCATTGCCTACCTTTTGTCCATAACTGCCTGCAAAAACAAGGTAACGTGTTTCACTTATGTTATACGGGAGACTTTCGTGTGTGCAGCACAAAGGCTGATGTCTGTAACAGCAAATCTGCTTTGCACAGTATTACACACCATTTATATCAGAACAACACTTGAGTCTGTGCTCAGTCCAAGTCCCCCCTCCATCCTCAGCTGCACACAAACGTTGCACATTTTCTCCCATAAATTCCAAGAACAGAGATAAAGACAAGCTATGAAAAATACTGAGTCACGAGGGCGAGAGAGTTGGAAAGTTAACATGACAGCACCACGTGCTAGAACTCAGCAACAAAAAAGTTCCAGATGCACAGTACCTTCTCTGGAGGAAAAAATAAGCCAGACAAACCCATGTCTGATTTTCCCCAACCAATTTGCAAATTCACCAAATAGTTTTGCACAGGAAAAAAACAACAGGGGGCGGGCACGTCTCAAATGCTGACAGCAGGAGTAGCATTCTGAGATTGAAAGAAGAGAGGTTTTGAAAACACTTAGTATAATGAGCACAGTTTACAACCTAGGTGTTTGAGATCCTCCCCCAAAAACTGCGTAATCTTGGGTCACAACTAAATCTGCTTAATCCAGGCCTTTAATACAAAGAACAAAAGTGATACTCCAGTGCAATCCTTGAGGACGCTCAGACAACAGGAGTCAAGTTTCTCCACTTTTCCAGCCCTGGTTTTCCACACCTTTTTGTACACATGCTCAAAGTATTTAATTTTTTTCCAAATAAAAGCAGTGTTTTTCAGAGTTTCTGCCAGAATGGCGAAGTTAGCAGGATTTCAATG
>NW_008825430.1:1153829-1165612 GCF_000699105.1 Pygoscelis adeliae
GGCGGAATACCCCATCACCTGAAAAGTGCTGATAATGACAACAACTGAGCTGGAGAACCACCTGGAGTATTTAATCTGGCTGCAGTACAGATTAATTAGATACTGTCTTTAAAGTGCTTTGAACATGAAAAAGCACAAGATAAGTGTGTTATCTTCAGCCTCATCACCACCACTGTGCCTAATCCTACCTAACGGTATAAGGCATCTTGTGAACTTCTGGCATTACACTGGGCTATTGTAATGGAGAACCGGTTCCATCCTTGCATGGCCGCCTGCAAACCCATGACCAGGTTTCACACTTATCGATAGTTCAAGGAGTTTGAAGATGTTACAGAGACAGTAAGACGGAGCTGCAGTACATTTTTTCAATTGAATATTTAGCTAAACTGCTATATTACACAAAAAAAAAACTTTATTTTTAAGCAAGTGACAGTTGATTGTTGGATAGGTATTTGCAAAAATGATCCACTGTTCATTCAGATCAGCCCAACAGTACAATTCCTAATGTATTCTGGCTAAAAAAAAATACAACAGTACCCAAAAGAAAATTTTTTAAAAAAAATCACTAACAATAATATTGATTTTCACTTTCAAAAAAATCAGCAGCTGTGACAGTAACCAAGTAATTAACAGGTCCCTTTGGCTTTATGAGATTTCATATACAAACATCATAACTCCTAAAGCTGTTCAGGTAGGTTAGAGACACTGCAGTCCAAAGATTGTTTAACACCTCCCTTTGAAAACCACTTCTACCAGAAGAGTGGGAGAACACCACAGACAACCCTTTTACTTATCCATTGCTGTTTAGACCAAATTCAGACAACAGTACACCGCAGCAAGTGGTATCTCCAGTCTTCCATTAACTCTTGAAAAGAAGCTTTCACTTAAGGGGATGAGAGGAGAAAAAGATTCTCCTCAGACACATTCTGCTGTCTGATTGCACATTCAGTGGCAGAGAAATGTGGTAGAATTACACTGTATAGAAAATAAATGCATGGGTTTTATTTCAGAGTCAGAGAGTATCATCTTTAGCTTCCATATGACTTCTAACTATATACTCCAAGATAACAGAAGCAAGGATAGGCAAACATAACTAGTTCTGTAGTGCAACAAAATGTCTCAATACACAAGTACAGTATATGGACTGCCAGGGACCATGCGCCTTTCTGCGCTGTTCTGAGGAACTGACAAGTGTTTCACACTAGTAATGGTCACATTCATCAAATAAACCACCAAGAAATTGGCCTGCAAAGTAAAGCCAGAGAAAGTTCCCACCAAGACGTGATTTATAGCCTCTATTCTTAAACTTAATCCATTGTCTGTAGTAAAACTAAGTAAAGAAATAGTAGAATACCATAGGATGTTAGAGAGTTAGAGGATTGCTGCACCCTTTAAATTCTCCGCACATGATTATGCTGTTTGAAAATACATCCTTCAAGCTGTGGGGTTTGGGAGGGGGGGTTACCTTGACTTACCATAAGGGATGCAATAGAGGGAGAATTGCATTAGGAGAAGTAATATTCTCTGTCAGCAACAGAAGAGCTTGGGGATGGAAGCAATCGTGGGGAAGGAGCCTGGAAGTGCTAGAGTACCCCCAAGCACACTACCTGTATATATAACACATAGCAAACGTTTGATCCACCACCTGTGGTAACAGGAAGAACACTCCTGAGGAACGACACACAGTCAGAAACAACTCCTCGGTATACATTTAAACAATTAGTGTATAAATTGAAAAAATGTATTTGTATCAATTTGACATCTTATCAATGATACAGAAGTGACTTGCTTTTCTCAGACAAAGCAATAAACATACCTTCTCAGTCCTGTTTTTCTTTTCCTCTTTTTGTTTGGTGTTTCCTCACAATAACAAACACTTAAGTAAAGAAACTACACAGCTACAATGAAAGATTATGAAGGGAATAACACACTTTCAGTGGGGAAATGAGGTGCAGTGGTAGGAACACGCTAGCTAGCACACAGGAGATAGAATAAGGAATCACAAAGTTCTTCAATACTCCTGTCATAAAAGCTTTTGGGCATTCCCTTATTTTATAAATAACTTCACATAGGAATACACAGGCCTTCGTTAAGTCAACCTCCTCTTGAAAGGACAGTATCCTACAGCAAAGCTCCATGACACAAGACCCAGTGAGAGAATGCACAATAACTCAGAATTTCATTTGGTTTCTATCCAGACAAACTGAGGCAAGTAGATTTTAGATTCAGATAAATTACAGTTCTCCAAGTCATCATAGAAAAATTCTTCAGCCTTTTCCCAGAATCTATGTTATGACTATCCTACAAAACACGCTAGAGATTTGCCGTTGCATTTTACGTGCTCTGCCTTTTCTTAAGGTGCCTCATTTTATTCATTGTCTTAGAACTGAGGGAGCACCTGAGTGTGTACCTCATCCCTTCTGAGCAACAGGCCACCCAAAATTACTGTTTTCACAAGGTAGGTAGTTCAGCTGAGCATCAACCTCAAAAATCCATGATAGATGCCTAAATATAAAAGCCTTTACATTAGATCATCCTGCCTGGCAAAAGTGCCCACATTTGCCATGACTGGGAAGTCTTCTATTTCAAAACACAGGGAGTTTTCAACGGAACATCAGCAACGTGATTATGGCACTGTTGGAGCAATACAACACTTGAAGACTTACCACCAGCTTTTACATAGATCTTTCATATAAACAGTGTTCTGCACATAAATTGAGAGAGACTTCAATAGGGATGTTTGCATTTCAACAGAATTCTCCTTTGTGAGTGATCTAGCTTGTCTCCAAGATCAAAGAGACTTACATCAACATCTTCTGGCTTGCAGAAGAAAACACATACAAAACCCACCCAGAACCAAAAGTTAAGTGAATTGCAGAAAAACAGCCAGGGGAAGGAAGAGGAAACCGAATGGATAAACCAGATCATCCTCCAGAAATAGGACTGAATACAGATACAGATTAGCCTGGCAAACTGAACATTTCTAGGAAGTGCTGATATGTCACTGTGTTGCCAAAATTAGAGAAACTGTGTAGGAAGCAATTAGCTACTGTAGCTTCTCCCTGCTTAAAGTGATTGTTCAAGGCTATATTGTAATATGCAGTTGGTCATACCAATTCAGCCTGTAACTGTTGGCATGAAAAATACCATTTATTCAATCTCAACTTCAAAACTCAAATTGAGTGGAGAGAAATAACAGTTCTTTTCTTGACCCATTCTGCATTTATACTCCAATTCTATGCTCAACACGCAGCTTTGTTGCACATATTGTATAAGTGTCCTCCATAATTAAAGCTTTATTTGAACCTCCCCCCTCCTTCTACATCACTCTTGGTTAGATCAAAACAGTAGAGACAAAAACTGAAACATGCCCAGGGTGCAAAAGGAGAGAGGAAGAGAGATTATTTAATGAAGTAGGCTAATGGTGGTGGGGAGGAAGGGGGTAGATTTTCACATCTCAGAACTATTGAGCCTGCAAATATTACTGAATTCACATCTGGGAACAAAGCTCTGCTTTAAGTAACTTCACCCATGAGTGTTGCTAAGCAATGGAGAAAAGGCGAGGGAGAGGGAGAGTGCCTGACTTCAGGATTAGAAGGATAGATAGGAGATAAAAAACTAAGGCTTCTACATAGCCTTATTTATGTGAACTTTCAAGTTCTTTATTTTTACTGCCTGTCTTCCAAACTCTTTGTACCACGATTAATCAGATCTGGTTGAGTATCTATACCAATGCGTACCCAGCACGCAGAGAATTGTGCTGCATCCTGGAGCACTGGCACAAGCAGTTATGCACCAGAACTGTCAACATCTGTCTCTGGATTAAACAGGTAAGAACCAGAGAAACTGTCCTGATGCAACTATTATAGAATTTGCTGTCTATCTTTTAGAGAAGTACTGCAGACACTTGCTTTTATGTAACTTAAACTGTGTACGGTATGGAAAATAAAATGCTTGTGATACCTACAGCTTGTTCTAACTCTATTCTTACGCTACTAGTTACAGAAAGGTGTGGTGTTTTATCAGACAAGGTAGACAAATGCCGTATCTTCACCTAAGTGAAGTTTTTCTGTCCACTCTCTACTGGCATCTTGATATTGTAACAGTTTCTTGTTCTGCTTTAGTAAGATTACCTCCAATCTTTAGGAAAGCAACTACGCATTTTCAGCTGTAGACGAATACATTACCTCTTATATTACTTCATAGCAGAACACATTTGTTGCCTTGTTCAGCTAAATGCCTCTGTAAACCATAACATGTATATTTGTAAAGCATGCATTGCTGGAACAGTAAATTGAATTCTTTGTTTGTTTTTACATGGCAGCAGTCTTTTTAAAAAAAAAATCATCATAAATACTCTGGAATGCTCGTCTGTTTATTACTCTGAATTATATTCCATATGCTAAGGCATTTGCAGCCTTCCAGGTCATTTCATAGGCATTAAACTTTTACTGTATACCTGTCTTTTTAACATTTGCTAATAACTAATCTGTAGAGAGAGAGTGATGTTTGTTGCTGAGTAACAGATGCCCGCATACACAGCATGAAGTAGTAGCATTTCTCAGCCTGAGATCCTAGATTATGATTAACTAGCTAGTCAGTATTCTAGTTAGAGATATTATGAAGGCCTTTCCCAAAATTCAAGATATTCTAAATATATCACTTCTGCAGCACTCCAGCAGTGTTCGCTGCACATGGGATGCATTTCCCTGACAGGCAAACAGCATTTAACAGACTGAACAATGGAGACTAATCAAGAAGATTAAGTCTTGTAATCACATTTTTATTGTACACTTTCAACTAATATTTTAAAAAGCAGAGACTCTGAACCAAATATTTTAAGCTCAAAGAGGCTCAGACAATGTACAAAGGCAAGTTAAGCCACAGGTTGAAGAAACAACCTACAAGTTTTCCATTGAAAGGTGATAAATGAATTATTGAGATCAGAAAGTTTCCCATGCCTAACATATATAGGTCACCTCTTGTACTGTATTTTATTTACACACACGGTCAGCAGCAAATCAACGGGCAGTTGCTTTTACAGCTGAACAGACACAGCCAAACCATTTTTCATCCTCCAAGAAATCATACAGGCAGTCAGCTACAAAGCGATCAAGTGAAAATATAAACCAGGATGGAAGAAAGATCCTGCGGATAACCATGTTAGCAGTTTTATATAGCAAACTTCTTTAAATGGATGACATAGAAAGTGTACAGAGATACATGATGTTGCATGTTACGTTGTCTAATTGACCTATTTTTTTTTCTTTTTACTTTTTGTTAATGAAAAGCAAGGAAGGAAAGTAGAAGAAATCTTTCCTATCAGCAGCAGCAGCAGGGGTTGCTGCAGGAAGATGATAATTCCCTCCTGCTACTCTGCTGACAACAACCAAGCTTCACAGGAGGAGCAAGGCATTTTAATCACGGAATTGAAAAACACAGCAGTTTCTAAAGCTTCACCTCACCTTGGTTGATTTACATTAATTTAGGATCAACTGGCTCACGGTGGAATTATGTTATGTACAGAAGATAACAGAGGAGGAAGAATTCAGTGTAATTTTTAGTTTGTCTATGCATAAGAGGCAGGGCATCTATGCATATAAACACTTCCGGAGCATCCCAGATAAGCAGGGACCGTTGAATTCCTTAAAAGCACAGTGCAAACTTGAGGGCTCCCTAATTCCATACTAAGTGTTTTATAAATGCTGTACTTTAAAATACACAGAATTAAATGGAAAAGGTGAAAGATATTAACAACTGGCAAGTCAGGGTCCAATCCAATGTCCGCTGAAGTCATCAGAAAACCTGTAACAGAGGCTTAGAGGTTTTGGCTCTGGCTCTTTCATCAGACTATCGTTGTAACAAAGGCACCCCATTATGGACTGCTAAGATAAATGCAAATCTTGTGTCAAAGACAGTCAGGCACCCAAAATTAAAAATTTGAGCACACAGCAGCTTACAGGCAGCAGCTTTGGGCATGTGGCACAACATCTGTTACAAAAACACTAGAAAGCAGACCTGCGGCAAACTGGACCACTGCCAGCTCTCAAGACTTTTTTTTTTTCTTCCCCCCTGACAAGGCTGTCAGTAAATGGACAGATGGTAGTTGATGCACTCGCAGGATAGTTAGCTCAGTTAACAATCAAGTATGTTAAATGATTTCAGATTCACTCTGCACCAGGCATTGTATTTTCTATTGAATCATTAACACTATGTCCTAATAGGAATATAGCTTGGTATTAAGAAACTGGCAGATACTGTATTTTGCGAGACAGTTTCTCTGGAACAATTTGTCAGGGAACATTAGATCTGCCCTCATGAATAAAGTCAGAATCTGCCAAGTTTACTGGGCTGGTTTGTTCATAATTTTAATTCTACAGTATTTGAAGAATGGGGATGGAAACAAACGTTAAGATGGAGGTCAGTTAATAGCACAAGCTGCTCCCACAGATGCCCTCAGCTGAAAGAGCAGAGTAGACGTTAACAGCGCACAGGATACCATATCACAGTGTCTTTTCTGCCTTACCCTGCAGTTCTGCCTGCCTGGCATGGTACATCGCACTGAGCTCTCCTGTACAGGACAGCTGTCACAAGCAACCCTCTAGGTGACACGCTTGTCATCCGAGTGTATGGACGTGAGGATTCATCCCTGGAAGACTAATACTTCTTGGTTTTTAATAAGTGCAATCTGTAAACGAAGTTTGGCCCTCATACCTCAAGGAAGCAAATAATTCAGTACTGAACACTAGCAGATAGCATACAGATGGACTTTTGGCCACAGCATTACAAGATACATCTTAATTCTCCCTCTTCATGATTATGTCTTTAGCAGCATGTTTGTAGACTTAGTGGCAGTGTTACTCAATTGATTTGCTTTTCCATAAAGTGGCAGGGCAAGAATAATCTTTGAGAAAATGAAAGATGTTTTATCTTTAAATTCTGCCCCCCACCCCTTTGTTTCTGTTGCACATCCATTTTATCCATCCACCCAAAATCCTATGCAGATAGACAGCTGGTCAAAGGGGTAAACAACTACAAGAAGTTATTTATCACATACTTGGCTCCCACAACCATTTTATTCAGCACTGTTGCACCTACTAAGTACCCTGAGAAAATACACACCGCCATCCCTTTTCTTTTCTGCACGCATTAGAGAAATCCTTTAGCAGAAAGGGGAAAAAAAAAAAACCAAGAAAAAACAGTGGACAAGCAGAGAAGAACTAGGAGGAGAGAGAACCAAAATTAGCTCTCCTGAAGGAGGTGGGAGTTGTGCCATGGACCTGAGTGAAGCCAGCACCTCACGCTTCTTATCTGTTAGCTCAGTTGCAAAGAGTAGGACTGAAGAAAACTGAAAAATGTAAAGCATTTCTAATGGGAAATCAACAAATTAGTTGTCTACACAGTCAGGTAACTGCCTACTGCAGAACAGCAGGTTATCTGACTGGTGATGCAAAAGACTTGCACTTTGGACTCACACTTTGAGCTCTCCAAAAGCACAGACCTTATACTACTTTAAGTGCTGAACCAAGAGAAGCTGACCTGCGTTGTGTGTTACAATGATCTGGAAAACTCCCTCACAGCAGTGAACCTGCCTGTGGTCAGTCTATGAACATTACATAGATCTTCTGTTAGCCTTCCCTTTCTGCTACAACACTGGTTTTCTTTGGAGATGTTTATAGGGCATCACCATAGTTATACTACAAAAATCAGCAGCAGCAGCCAAGAACTCTCATGCCCTGCTCTTCTAATTCAGACATGGAAAGGTGTTACAAAAATTTCAGGAGAACAGGAGCAAGAACTCTGCCATTGCACTGAGCTCCTTAGCAGCCTGCTCTGTGCGACTTTCCTCTCTCTTGAAAGGGAGACTGAAAGTTGTGACTACTAGTGTGTGATCACCAAAGCAGGGAAGTCAGAGATACAATTTAAAAGAAAAAAGTGCAAACCTGTCAAAAATGGAGACAGGGAAGCAACCTCATTTTCTGGCTCAACTTTATGAAAATCTGATTAGACCTTAGTGAAATTTAATCTTTGCCTTCCAGACCTTCAGGGAAAAAAAAAACCCACATCTTCTAAGGTTATAGAGTATCAAAGATAGGAGAGACACCACTCAACTATAGGAAAATAGCTGAAAAATAATTGTATTTCTTGGCACTAATCACCTGATAATTCTGCAAACAGTGCCACTAAAAAGTGAATTATAGAAAAGCTACACGTCACTATTTTCAACAAAGTCAAAAATACACTTTATCAGATAGAAAGTCATAAAATAATATGGAAAAGACAGGACAAATTAGCTACAACAATAATAAGGAATGCCAGACATTCAGAAGATAGTATTCCTTCATAATGCTAAGACAGTCATAGAGACAGAAAATTTGGCTCCCAGCGGTCCTGCAGTGGTGACTTATTTGTCTTTTTCCTTTCTGTTCCTACTACAGATTTACAGCAAAAACAAACCTAGCAGATTTTTATATTATCAGCCCTTCCCCAGAACAACTCTGCTTCAGAACCACTCATTAGGCTGGAATTGGCAAAACCCAAGTTCCAGTCTTTTTCTTCAGCCACAGGTCCACACTTCCCTCTTCTTATCTGTCTCCTGGTAATCTCTCTCCTACGTTGTCTCATGAGAGAGGGAAACATAAAAAAGAATTTTTTAGCTTTTCTCAAAACTTTTTCACTTTCATAGACAGATAATGCATGGTATCCTTAGCCCCAAAAGAGGCAACTGCTTTCTGGGTGTGATGAGCCATTCGCAGATCAACAGAAAGCTTTCATGGGGGGAAGGGCTGTTTGTGGGGTTTTACTCCCATCTGTCAGCAGCAGTGATGGTACCGAATGAAGTCTTCCTGCTCATTCAGCATCTGTGGTCTAATATTTGCCAGAAGTTTGATCTCGACCTCTTGGTTTCTGCATACAGTACCCAGGATTCCCAGGAGGTCTCACAGCCAAACGTTAGCCTAGTTTAGGATTGCTGAGCCTGCAGAATCAGTCCACCATAGACTATGTTTTGATGATACAGTGTATACTAGCAAAACCTAGAACACCAATATTTCTTAGATTCTTCCAATGCTCTGCTTACAGTCCAATAAGATTAGGTTTTGCAGCTTTGGGGAAAGAAAGCAAGCAATTCTTATCAAAATACAGCGATCTGGGAAGTTAAAAAAAAAAAGGAAAACCAAAGATGAACAGGTGGTAAAACTATATCTGTAATTTTTTCCTCTAATTACCTAATATGCCAGCCATCCCAGACCAACTCATTTTTACTCTGTATCATGCTGGACAAAGTGAAACATCCAGAAAAACATCATGAGAGAAATATAATTTTAGGGCCAATCCTAATTATGGATGTGCAGGTCTAAAATAATTGTAGATGATGTGCATATATTAAGTAAGGTTAAAAACTAGAGGATAGTATGTATATTGTCTAGGAGTTCAATTTAATTTTTATATGCACTGTTTCCCCCATATCCTTATTGTCGCCTATAGAATCCTCCACTTATTAATTCCACAATTCATACAATCATGCAACAAAAACATGGTTATGTTGCATATGGTTACGTAGCAGAATGTCTGTGAAATAAAGTACACCATGCAATTAAAAACTCAACACTAATATCGCGGTTACAATACTTGTAAAAAATGCATCTATGCAGAAAGCTAAAAAGTTGGAATGAATATGACAGCCTGATCTCTTACTGTACAGATGTACAATAATTCTTAATCTGTTCTTGCCTGGGCAGGTAAGAGGTTGTGTCCTATTCAAGATTAATTAGAAGGAACACATGTTCCTTGTGAATGATGTCATGTCTAGTAATATACATAAATTAATTCATGTCAGCATTGGCCATGTTGTGTCATATTTTTTTTTCCCCCAGGTACAGGAAGTACTAATTTTTGACCAAGCTTACTATAGCTTGTCTATGGATTTTACAGTCTCTGTAGAGAAATATTATGTACTTTTATAAAGCACCAGGAAATACGTAAGTTGGTTTTTTGCTGGTTTTTCTGTTTAGTTTGATCTTTGCCAACTAACTGGGCTAAGAGAAGTCATATGACATGAACAGATTATATTCTGTTTGGGCATCTATAACGTTAACAGAGAGTGGTTATCACACAGGTTCAGTAATAGCTACCTATTCTGAGCTTATCGCCTTGAGGAAACAGCACTGTCTCCAACACCAAAAACAAAATAACATCACATTAAACATGCAAAATCCAAAAAGGTTTCAGCTTTAAGTGTCCTTTGATCTTTCATAACAGAAGGAAGTGTAAACCAAGATCAAGTTTATTAAGTACAGATCAAAGTGCAGTCTAGTTCCTTCCTTTCCAACAGCAATTAAAGATTGGAAGTAAATTTCAAGAGAAAGTTATTTTGATATTTATAGGTTATTTTTGCAAACACAGAATCATAGAATGTGCTATTCTAATTTAAAAAAACAACTTCTGGACACTATGACCCGTATTTCTCCTAGTTCTAACTTGGAAATTGCTCTTCTTCCCCTGACATTAGGGTGTGTGTTAATTGGCAGCATGGATATGTAGCACTCATACTAGGAGCTAACAAAGTTGTTGCAGCAATACAGGAAAACTTAGAGGTCTGAGCATTATTTTAAAATATATCTTATCCACAAAAGACATCGTTCCAACTGATTCAGCTTTTACTGCGAGAGATCTGTGGTACAGGTTATTTGAAAACTCATTGACTATAAAAAAAAAAATAGATTTCTCCAACCTTGGAAGCACCTTGGAAATTGCCTTCTGTTCCTAGCACCATGTGCATTCATAACTTAAGTGCACTGCACAACAAAAAACTATAGTGCATTTGGATTTCACATTTAGGAGCAGTTTAGTCACTTCTTATACTCCAAGAATTCTAATTCTTTACAACAGTGGCAGCTTGAAATGCATTATAGTGCCTAATTCTTTTGAAACTTAATTGTAGAATGCTCTTAATATGGCCTTTAAAATAAAGCACAATCTAAGTACCATAAAAACCTTACAGCTTCTTCCACAATTAAATTCCTTCAGTGAAAAGCAGTATCTTGTAGTTTTGCAAGTCAAAGCAGCAGCTGCATATGCTAAAGCACAACTCAGTGTAAGCAGATGCCATTAATGATTGAGACTTTTATGACTGAACCTTTTTTTCCAAGTATGAGCCAGTATGAAACCAAGGTATCTGTGAATGACATGCTTTTTTGTGTATTCATACAAATATATCAGTCTTGAAAGAGGACAAATATTTTCATTCCAAGTTTGATCATTCTCACAGCAGTCAGCAGGAGGTTTGACGTACTGTTCCTACTGATATCAGTAGCATAAGATTGGCTTCTTGTAAGGCATCGCCACCCTCAGCTTCCATCGCACTGTTAGCTCACCTAAAACTTAACACGCCCTAAAGTAGACTTTGTTTCTTAAAAGATCAGTTGACAGACAAGTGATAACAGCTAAAATTCAGACTACCTTCTTAATTAAAACTAAGACAGCCCCGTCTCTTCAAATTAACACTTTCACTCCCTCTTCTCCAGCTCTTCCCCAAGACCCTCTGCTACATTCCAGTACCACCAGACCCCACATATCAATGGCAGGATTGTGTCCAGGGTTCGTCGTCTTATAGCTGGTTTCAAAACCACAAGACAGAATGTCATTTATCCATATTAGACGCCCAGCTATCATTACCATAGCTCAGCTCTTTCTTAGCTTATTTGTCAAGTGCTTCTCAGTATAAAGAGTTGGGTTTTTTTAAAAAACATTCTCAAAACTACAGCCAATACAGAGACGTTTCC
>NW_008825430.1:1165645-1203920 GCF_000699105.1 Pygoscelis adeliae
AGTTGCATAATGCTGCTACCCTTTTGTAAAGATAGATCACACTGGCACTTCAGAAATGGCTGCAATTTCCAAGTGATGACAGAATTTCACATCCCCACCCTATTCCCACCGAGTGCCAGGATCCTTTCCAATGCCTGCAGCAATGCTTTGAAGTAGGTGCAATTGCAGCAAATGCAAAAGATTAAAGGATTCTGGAGTTCACCAAGAGAGGTGCAGAGCTCACTATCACCTACAAGATTCAACTAAACATTTAAATTTTTTATTTAACGAATTTCATCATAAGAAGAGTTACACCATAATACCTTTCCCCAGGATATATTTTACATAACTGTTTATGTTGCCTGTGACTAAATCCTTAGATGCATATAAATGGACGTACATTCAGCCTGCCACCATCATTCTCTGAGATAGTGTAGGATCTCACGCACAGACAACAGCATACCAAGAACTGAAAGGTTGAAATACATTCAAAATAGACAGCAATATTACCTCAACTTTTTCTTTTTTAAGCAGCTTTCACATAGAATGTTTGAAGGAGAAGTTTCACATTTAAAACATCCTCCTACAGGGGGAAGCTGCAATATTTCTCTGACAGACATTTTTCTTTTTGTTAGGCATTTCACTTATTCAGTATCCTGTCACTTTAGAAACTAGGAGTCAGGGCTTTAAGAGTCAGGGCTTTCAAAAAGCAACTGATGACACCTGAGCTCCAACCATTTTGTGTCACTCCAAAGGTGGCTTACCAAATACTATTTCTTTTAAAGCAAGGATTTTTTTTCCTCTTTTTATTATTTTTGTTATCAACCCTTCAAATCACAACTGTTAACCAAGTCAAAATTGAAGACTCAAGCAATGAAGGTTTCCACATCACTAGCCATTTCTGAATATCCTGGCACATGCACTGCTAACAAAACTGCATGCCCACATGGTAACATGAAATCTGTTCACTAAGACATATTGACATCTGCTTCTAGAGGGTGCAGTATAACACAGGGTCCAGCAGATTTAAGTCTAATTTATAGTAACATGCAATAGAAGACTCCCTAAAACTTTCTGATGAGTATACAAACAGTTGCAAATAAAAATCAGTGCAACTGATCTGCTTTATTTCTGTTGTTGTTTAGAGATACAGATGACAGATGTGGGAACAGGACTAGTCTTCGATTATAGGCCTCAAATAGTGCTGAGAAGCAAAAGTCTCTTCTGTTACTCCACTACTACTATTTAACTCTGGGTTTGTCTGCCCAAACCTCATCCTCAGACTTGAGCTCCAGCCTCTTCTTTTCCCTGATGGAACATCTTGCCATCCCCAGTCAGGACCTCAACATGTCCTCCAGTCCTTAATACCACATAGCCCCGTACTCCCAACCCACCACAACGTCTTTCACTTCCTGCCCATCTATGCTCCTCTTCCTTACCCTTTTTCCTGACTCTGCAGATCCCAACATTGCCTTAGGTGATGCAGAGCACATGGCTGAGCAAACAGCAGCAGTGCCTTCAGGCAGGAACATGTTGGAGGTATCTACAGTAGTTGAGCTGTCATAACTACAGCAAGCTGCTTCTACATTTACTGCTGAGGTCCTGAGCTCTGTCATCCACAGTTCCCACGAATCAGCATGGAAGGCATGTGAAGTGTGCTGGAACTCTCCTACCTTATGGCTGGCCCAAATGGACGCTAGTCAAACTGCTATTACTGATGCACTTTCATTTTAGAATCAACGCAAAAAAGGTTGAGTTTGGATTTTTGCCAATGAAAGACCAGTGTTGCTGGGATGAAGATTTTTGCAGATCTTAGTTTCTCCTCCTGGACTTGCTATGCACTTTTACCATAAGGTATTTTGTATTATTTTCTTGTACTTGTCCCTCTCCCTCCCCCATCCTAGGCAGAACTGCTGAAACACTTTACATAGGCATTACCAACCTGAGCGTCCACGTGTAAGATCTCTTCTTTTTGAGCTGTTTCCCATTGCTTTATTAATATTTAAGAAAAAGAGCAAGAGTGGGAAAAGTGAAGGAGTATCGGTTGTGTAGTTTGAATACCTAGAACTGCTGCAAGGTAAAGAACACAGTAAAACTAGTAGAAATATTTGTAAAGATAAGTTTAAAGGCCTAACACATAAACAGTACTCTGAGTTACAGCACTTTATGCTTAACAGAGTCAGCATGAGAGCCCTAAGGCTACAGTAAAGTTAACAAGCATGAAGAACAGAATTGCCAACACCAGGACACAGTTTATACGTATCCTGTGCACATGCTTTTTCAGATGTAACTAATTTTCACTGAAGATAAATAGGAATACTAATGAAAATACTAGCCTGTGGCACTGGATTGGCTAGGTATCACGCACAATGAGAAAGCACAACAAAATTAAGAACTTTTAAAAATATATTAGCAGTAACAGTAATATTTAGCTTCTTGCTGTTTTGCCTTACATTTTCAGTGAGGCCTAATGAAGTCATTAGACTCATTTAATGATTTAAAACTTCTTTACTTGTGTAGAGCTTTCCAGGCATTTCTAAGAAGGTTGGTGCCAAAAGACTTGCATTTGGTCCCTCTTCTTTCCAAGCTGGATGGCCATTTGCTCTCCCCTAACCCCTATACTGTGTAGTCATGCTAGGGTGCAACACTGCCTAAACTGATATATCCTCAGACCCCCTCTGGGCTTTAGGAGTTAAATTTATCATTTTCCACCAATACAGTAGGTACCTATAAGCCCCAAGGAGTGAACAGCTAGCACTCTGTTTAATCTAGTCTGCCCCCAACTTTTTCTTTTTGGACAAACCTTTAATAACCCAGAAGTGTGAAGAGATGAAAGCAATACAGAAAAAGCCAACGACTCAAAATAAAAAATAACTCTATTCCCTGACTGGTTTCCATGGTCGGTCCTCAAAGGATCTTGCAGAGACCAGGAGCCCTTGTCTGATGGAATTCAACATCAGTAACTTCAAAGCCACGCTCTGCAGGCATGATAGGGAAATCAGTCCAACCATGATACACAGTGATTAGATCAGCCATTGCCACTCAGAAAAGAAATCTGTGGACTGTCCTGTGGAAGTATCAGCTTGGTGTTCATCAACAAAGGAAAAGTGAATCAAACAGAGGAGCAATCCTCCAAGGAGCAAAGAATGAAGTATAAAACACCTTCATGTGTCTGTCACTACAAACCTATGGTGGCATACAAGTTTTGTTTTGCTTTTTAAAACTGTTCAGTTCTGCTTCTAATCCCAAAAGAGCACTGGAGATGAGGAAATTCTAGATACAAAATGTCACCAACGCTGGAAGAAACTAGAACTATGATACTCTTTCAGACTGGGAAAAAGGTGATTTAGATGGGAATGCAGTATCACAACACAGTCCTAGAGTTAAAAAATTCTCCTCAGCACTAGAACATTTCTTCAAAGCACAACTCAGAAGACCCAATTTAGAGCCAGGTTGCCATTGGCAGATCCTCAATTCACAATCCCCAGTCAAAAGGTCATTTGAAGTTGCACACAGCAGGAAAAAAAAAAAAAAAAAAAAATTGTACAGTGTACTCCCCACCACCACCTCAGCCAGAGGACAGGACCAAACCAGGCTTATTCAATGTTTCTACCAGATGGTGTGTGCCAAGAGGCTCCTACAGAGCGCTGGCTAGAATCTAAAGCTGCCCTAAAGATAACATGCAATCTGAAATTGGAGATTGTGCAAAGATGCCACCTGCTCTCCCTTGCAATGTAAGTAAGCCTCTGGATGGGAGCCAGTCCCAGGGGCATAGAGTACTGCTGCTTGTTCACACATACATGCATATGAGATTGAATGTGTTTCTTCTTAGCGCAGAATTTTTATTCCAGAAAACATAGGGGAGTTGGGTATTTTCCCACTCCCCCCTCTGTAGATGCAGTGTAGTCTGGAGAGAAGAAAGAGGATGAGAAAAGTCTATACCGTCTTAAAACTTCTCTTTAAATGAATTTAACTCTCTCCACCGCCTTAAGCAGCAGATTCAAGTCAAGATGAACATGCATTATCATACTTTCAAACAGTTCTCATCAAGTCCAGACTTACAAATACAGTCCAGAAGGAACACAATCAATGTTTCCCTATAACATGGCCTGTCCCATTCTGGAAGGCTTTTCATACAAGTAATTTCATGCAAAGAGACCCCTCACTCTTTGAAATTTAAAACCAAGAATTTTTGCCAGAAACTGTTCAGCAATTTTCACCAAATAGGAAACCAAACCCACAAGCTCCTGATACAAGCAGCTGTGTTCTCCCCTCCACATCTCCAGTGTAATACCAAATCTTACATTGTAATCCAGCACTTTTCTGTATGATTGTCTTTGCGAATGGTAAACACAGCCTTTCTTGAGGCCTTTGCATCAGAAAAATATTATAGAGACCAAAGCCAGTGTCCACTTGTGTAAGAGAGATGACCATGAGAGAAACACACACCACCAGAACTAAACTGTTATTGAAGTGATCACCCTTTTCTTTTATAAAGGAAAGAGACGAGCCTGCGAGCATGGTAATTATTACCTGACAGATCTAGTTCACAGGAATAGCAGCTCTGAGACTCAGAGAATTGCAACATACTAGGCTGAAGAAAATGGAAAGTAAATGCTTCAAATACTGCTACAACACTTATTTGATAATTCAGACACTGAGCAGTGCTTCGATAGAAGGATAGTCTAAAGGTCTCTTTAAATCACCACTCCACTGCTCTGGGACTTGTCCTGTGGACCAAACTTCAGCATAACTTTGGATGTTCCCTGAAGCATCCTGCACCATATACCTAGATTTTGTACGTTTGACCTCCTCCAGGAAACAGCAGCTGCCCTGCCTTGGATGGCAACAGGCTATTAAGGTTTCCACAAGCCATTACATTTAATAAATTTAAGTTGGGGTTTGGGGTTTTTTTGAGGGGAGGACTGGGGGCAGATGCATAAGTGACAGGAGCAGTGTGTCAACTTGTACCCTTCTGGCTGGCAGTCTCCCAAGTTGCAGATCTCAGGAAAAGGCGTTGAAGTGTCGTATGGTTTTCCTTCTGCAGCTTCCCACCCCATTAAAATGCTCTGCAAAGGTCTAGTGTTTGAACAGGAGGAAGCATCACCTCTTGAATCTTTACACTGCTCACTCCTGCTTTGACAGTGCTTGATTATAAACTACAGTGTAAAAATCAGATGCATTTGCCTGCCTGCATTGCAGAGTGAAGATATTTAGCAGATACGTGGTATAAGCTTTCAGAGTTATATCCAGCTATTAAACTGCAGAAAAATATTCTGTTGTCACTTTCAGCTAAAACTATGAGAGGATTATTTTAACAGTCTCAAAGCTACTTATTACTGCGGAAGAGACAGAAAACAGGCATATCTGGAAGACAGCAAGATCCAACAATACAAAAATACAAACTCATGACATGGAGGACAGCTGTGCAAAACAAAATTAGCAATGCTTTCACTGCTCAGAGCACATACTGAAATGATAACTAGAAACCCAGAGTGATATTATTATGCTTTTGTTATATGACCTTGTCAGAACTTCACTTGGCTGGAGAGAGTCCTGTAGCTTTGTTCTTTCATTTCACCCCTAGAGCCAAGTATCACTTAGATACATTTATTTTCCCAGCATGTCATTTCAGGAAGTTGTAATTTTATTCAATACATGAAATTGTTCATATGTTCTTAAAAAAGAGCCTCTACCCAAACTCATCCATTGTGCATCTAAACAGTAAGTAAAATCATTGCACTGAGAAAGCATTTCATTATCAACCATTCAGACCACATCTTTGCTGGAAAATTGTAATGAATAGCACATTTATACTACAGGCTTCCCTATGTTCTAAACTATTTTGACCACAATATCCACACTCTAAAACCTTCCTGTCCACTCTTGCAAGTGCTACAATTGCTACAGTGTGGGGTGAAATTCTTATTTTGCTTTCAAGTGGAATTTCTAAACATACACACGTGCAGCATAAGTCCCGCCAAAATACTGGGAGACAGAGCCATAAGGGCCTATACATTTGCTCTTACTGTATCCACATACCCTATGCTACTTTCTGTTTACCTGGTTAATAGCTATCTCTTTCCTTCTGTGAAAGCTGCTGTATGGTCTAAGTAAATGAACGCATGGCATTTCCCCATCACACTTCCAGTTGCCCAAGGAGCAATCTAGAACTGTAGCTAAACTTATCATTCCCCTGTATTCATTGCAGAAGTCCAGAGCAGCGTTTGAAAGGCGCTAGAATGAAAACACCTAGAAGAGGCTGGTAGAATTAAGGGCCAGTTATGACCGAGAGCACAAAGGACGACTGCCACAGATGCAGCACTTATCGCTTAAGTTTAAAGAACTAACTGTTCTCAGCACCACAGCCAGTGCCAAGTCCTGCCAAACAGGCCACCAAGAATGACTGCACCTAAGCAAACAGCATCATTTGCATGACCCAGCAATGGGCCCTTGCCGCAAAGAAGGCCAATGGTATCCTGGGCTGCATTAGACAGAGTATTGCCAGCAGGTTGAGGGAAGCAAAAACTTCCCCTCTACTCAGCCCTGCAAAGAGGACCGAGCCAGACTCTCTTCAGTGGTGACAGGACAAGAGGCATTGAGCACAAACTGAAACACAGGAGGTTCCATCTCAACATCAGGAAACACTTTTTCACTGTGAGAGTGACTGAGCACTGGCACAGTTTGCCCAGGGAGTTGTTGTGGAGTCTCTACCCTTGGAGATACTCAAAAGCCATCTGGACATGGTCCTGGGCAACCGGCTGTAAGTGGCCCTGCTTGAGCAGGGGGGTTGGGCCAGATGACCTCTGGAGGTCCCTTCTGACCTCAACCATTCTGCGATTTCTAGGCCATAATCAGCAAGTTCAGCAATGGCAATGTGATACAGCAATAGGTCTCCTTTATTATCTCTTTCTTTGGCCTTGCAAGCGTATGTGCTGCCTAACAATATAACTAAACTGTCCACTGCTAAACACGATATGGTCCAGCCACATCATGAGCCACCACAAGATAACATAAGTTATCAGAAGGAATAAAGCAGAAAGTCATGTCCAAAGGTCAACTCCTATTTGCTACCACCTGCCTTCCTCAGCAGGTACTCACGGCCCTGCTTTTTCCTCACCCACAGAATAGTGAACAGCTTTTATAATCTTCAAATACGCATGTGCACCTTGCAGCAAATGAATTCAGGGAACCAAAGTACCACTGCAGGCTCGAGCAGGGTTTGGGCAGCCTGTTCTTTCAAAGGCAAGCATCCAGTCACACTGAGCACATTCACCAGTCATTAAAAACATATATATAAACCAATTGCCTCTCCAACTGACCTACCAACAGGTTAGGCCATGACACTCCAGGGTTGACAACTCCCAAGTAACAATAGCAAGTCCTGAATTTCCACAGGCTCCCTGACCCTTACCTGGAAAAGCCGACCGCACACACAATTTCCACATCCACGGTGACAACATCAGTATGCGATCCCAGCCACATGTCACTGACTACATACCTGCTTCAGGAGCAGCAATCTAAACTGTGAGTTTTACCAAGTGCCTTCATTCTGCCAGGAATTAATTTCTCCCTCAAGACCTCCTGACATTTCCATGGATCAGAAACCATTACTGAAATGCCTTCAGTCATCTCCCTTAACCCTATTTGCATCCTGAATGCAACACCAGTACAGCTGCAAGCAGGAACAGTTCATCTGATACAGGATTCCTGCCTTGCTCCCAGCTGGAATTGGCCAAAGCAGGGAGCAGACAGAGCTGAACTCATTCGTGAGTCCCCAGGACCCTTCTCCAGAATCATGATGGGCAAGGGAGTCCTTACACCAACCTAGTATAGAAGTCATGGTGCTATTAAGATCCTTGAGGAACACATACAGAGAATCTAGCTACAATTACTAGGTGGTGTATCGCTGTGGGTACATAGACATCAATCATGTGGCTCTTCACTTGGAGACTTGCAGTTGTGCTTTGTGGACTTCAACTCACACACAGGGAGCCTGAAAACTAGTGCAGATGCCTTAAACCACCACACTGAAAAGGAAAATTTCCAACTTCATTCCAAGATGATAGTTTTCTGATAGATTTTTGTCTCATGTATACTGAAAGCTTTTGCTCTGCTGGAGATTTTTCTTTTTTTTAGTATTAATGTATTTTGCTTAGGTGCACAGGAGAAGTACTTTAAGAAAGTCTGCTCCTTTAACAGTTTGCTTAAGTGGATGCTATTGCAATGAATTATCTTTCTTTAGCCACAGCTGCCTCCCAATGGATTTCTTCTGTTTCTTACAGGGAATTTTACAGCAGTCTCTCCAATCCAACAGAACTGACAAACTACTTAGTTTAGCGAGGCTCCATGCTGGGTGACTCCCAGAACCTCCTATTCTTTACAAACAGCATTTCTTTTAAAAAGGTGCAGAGAGTTTGTTTCCATATGCTCACAATTTCTCAATACTGCTGTTCTTACAAACTAGTAAATGAATGCCTCCAGCTAGCAGTAACATTTCTATCAATGTAACAGCCCAGCCCACAGGGATCTAATTTACTGAAACTGGTTAAGTGCTACACAAACATCATCTAGAGAGATTAATTGGCTGTTAAAGTTTGATTGCTTTGCAATCCCTTGGTGATGGTTGGAAAATGAAAAAGTGATCTTTTGTCATTACGTAAATACCTTAAGGTATAGTATATACGCAGGGCTTTGTTGATATTTTCTAAACACAGCAAGTCTTCAGTGGGAAGGAGAGCCATGACCCATTTATTTATACTGAAGTTTATTTAGTATATTCATTATGGATGACATTTTCCTGAAGTTTATTTAGAAGTAAAATCTTCCCAGGCTGTAATTATTCCAAATTAAAACACATTTATGCTGATCATTAAAGCAATTTGTTGCAGACAAGTTTCCATTTGATCATTTCCCAAGGTCTGTATTACTGTATTCTGAATCTTCCATTTCTTACGTGCAACTTTTCATTTCTCCTAAAAAAAATACCACAAGCCAGATACCCCTGCGCCTGGAATTTTTCCACTCAGAGGTTCCCTGAAGTTATAGGGGAATTTGGTATCATTCTTCCTATTACTTAGTTTTCTCCATTTCTGGTTTGTGAAACCCTTGACTTAACCAAGTTTTACAACCCTAGTTTTCTCAGGGGGGTAGAGCCCTAATCAAACGTGAGAAAGTTTACAGAACAGCTCAAAGCTCTGTTCACTGACCATGCTACAAGACTATGTGAGGAATCAGAACTGGAGACACCAGCCAAATGAGTGTGATCATTTCATATAACTTCAGCAAATAAAAATAGCTGATTTACACAGTGCAATCCCATGGATACAAGAAACTACTTTTCCTTGACAAACTACCATCATTTTTTCCACAAGCTACCTCATTGACAACACTTGTATCTACAATGCCCACCGAAACCTACAGGCAGGCCCAAAGGGACAGATGCCCCTCATTATTGTTAGTATCAACATAGAGGATGATCCAGTAAGTACCAGAAATACATAGGCAATGGAGTAAGAACAACTGCTAGTAAGATCAAAATGGAATTACTTAAATCACTATTAGCAATGTGAATAAGAAACACATTGTCTTTCAGATGCAGGGGAATTTGAAGCCCTTCCATATAGTAGGAAAAAGCCTTTTCTTTCTTAGGTTCAGAAAAATCTGATCAGAAATCAGACACAGCAATATAAAACCCTCAACATATCATATTCAATTTCTCTTCCACTGATACATGACTAAACATCCATAATAGTTCAGCATCTGGGTTGCATGCAAAGCTCTAACACAGAGAGGGTGGGGGAAAAACTAAGAACCATACCACAGATTTCATATAAAACAGTTCTAAAATAGACTTCCAAGGCAGGGCACAAAGAATTTAAACAATTTGCAGATAGCGATACATTTTTAGTCTGGATATATGAACAAAAAAACCCCAAACACACTTAACTGTATGGTGTGTGTGCCAGCCCATTTACCGAGGAATTTGCACAGTTCTGAAAGAAGGTAATCTGAATAAACCATCTCCTCCAGTTTGGGTGTAGGGCAAGGGAGTGAGTGTTAATCTGTAGTGAAGTCCCCAGCTGGTACAGGAAAATAGGTAATGGCCTTTTGGGAAAAGTAATGGAAAAACATGATTCTATACATTAGCAGAGGCTCTAAAGTTACCAATGCAAAACAAAGTGCTCAGATACCATGGTAATGAGCATGTTATAAAAACAAAGAAAGAGTGCCAGCTTATACAGTAAAAGATTCTAACAGAACTGGCCATTAAATGGGCACAGATATCGTTAGCTCAAAAAAAACCCCACCAAAAACCACCAACACAACCTCAGGAAAGGCACCTCTTGGCACAGGAGGTGCCTAGCTAGGTCCTTTGGAGTGTCTTACCAGCATTGTCGATCACAGTTTTGAACTTGCCTTTGGCCACTGCATTAGAACTTGAGGAAAATAAAAAAGTTTGAAGTCTGGAAACCAAGTTTTCCCTGCCTAGATGCAAATGTTAACTCTGCAGTTGTTTGCAAAAGCTGTTGCACTGACAAACACATACTTCCCGTTCCCACCCACCTTCTCCCCCACCACCGTTCCACGATGCCTGGAGAACCACGCACCTACCCAGGAACACTTAGTCCAAGAGATGTCACTTGCATCCAAAAGATTACCACTGGATTTGGTAAGTGAGAGATGCTGGAGGCGAAGATCAGCAGGGGAAGAGGGGACGCACCATTTGGAGCTGTTAATTATCATCTACCAAGCAGGTCTTTGGCAACACTGCCTGGGCAACTGTATTGGAAGCCTGAATTTGCACGCTGCACTATGGGTGAACACACCAACCCCTACTTTGAATCATTTAAAACTAGCATACAGCTGGCTCGGATCATGTTTGTGCGAAATAGCCTACTCAAAACCTCAGATTGTTTCTCCTGTTGAGATTACATTCCCTCGCTCATTGCTATATTTAAATGAAACTGTTTCAAAATAGGCACCTATATCACTTAGGAAAAAAAATACACTTTAAAAGAAGTAATAAAACTGTCTTCTTCCTGCAGTGGAAAGGATCCTAATTTCCTTACGCTTACCAACACCTCCAAGATTTATGGTGCCAGTTGGATTCATCTCCCTCATATCCCATTAAGAGTGGCTATTTCCTGTCAAAGATACACTGAACAGACCCCGTGCTCATGCTCTAACCAGCAGATAACAAGAATGGCAGCTCCCTTATTTACACTGTAGTCCTCTGGCAGTAACACTGTTTGCCTCTTTACTGCAGCTGTGCACGTTGGGATCAGCACTTCAAGGATTTTTATGTTCACTTGAAAGTGTCTTTCCTGGGCAGCACGCTCTGGAATCTCACCCATTATATATGATGTTTTAAACTGCCTGTTAGGCTTACACACACACACACCCCATTTATAGCTTCCTAACTGACTGTGTTTTGCAATTTATGAGCAAAAACTTAAATGATCTGAATCTCCTGTATCTAATTGTAGTGAGGGAGGTCTCATTTGTTGTGCCTTTTCATTGATTTCTAACCTTGAAATCCTTGCTTTGTATAGCATTACCAGAGGCAATTACAGTATACAAGTAAAGCCTGGATACCACCACAGATCCTAAGCCGTCACACTATGGTCCCTCCATAACCTTTAAGGCTTATTGATGGTTCCGATTCATTTCCTGAATTTGGCCCCCTCGAGCCATCTCACCCCCCAAGTATATTGGGTTGTTGGGGTTTTTTTTTGTTTTAAATGAAACTAATACACTATTTTCTTAAGATCTTTAAAGATTTTAAGCATATTCAAGACAGGATTTTTGTTTTCTGGCTTCTATCAAGAACAGCAAGACTGATGGCAAAAGAGCTACCAGCGCTTTATAATACTCAGCATCATCTTTATGCAACTTTCCTCGGAGCTTTCATGATTCTGGAAGGATCTCTTTGGCTTTTCATACTCCTTTGTAGCCTGCCAATGGGACTGGTTGATACTTCAGCAAGTAAACAGTTAATCGTATGACATTTTTTCCAAGTGTTTTCTCATTTGGGCCATTAAAATTCACTTAAACTTTAAAACAGCTTCTAAGACTTTCCACATGAATGACATCAAACAGTGCAGTCTAAAGTTTTCCAGTATGTTACTTGACCCTCTCAAATGAAGGCGTTATGTTAGTCACATTCTAGACCTCAGGAATCTCTTAAACTGAGCATTTTTATTATTTTTATTTATTTGTTTTAAAGTCTGCTTAAAGCTTTTAATCTCCATTTCCCCATGCAATACTGGTAGATACCGGTTATGCTTGCCACATATTACTTACCATTTCTATTATCTCGAAACAATTCCTGTGTTGTTTTTGTGGTAGAAATGAATCTGAATGATGAATAAAAGACATCTTTGCATTTCTAGCATATAGTTACTGCACCTGCAAATCTTTCCTCAGAAGTCTGAATCATTTTCTCATATTTTTCAATCATTGCTTTCTCACTGAAGAAGTTACCAGACTGCCTTGCACTACATTTTGGGCTTCTAAATCTAAAGTAATAAGAGAAAGTTATTCTACTTCCATAGGGAGCCCAGTAAAGGACTCCCTCAGTCCCTCAATCTAATAGCATCCACTGCTTATTAATTTGTTTAAGCAGTGACTAAATTGAAACCATATACTGAATACTTTTTTCAGTTAAGGAAAAATTCTTCTATAGCATAACAAGTTTAACTTTAAGGTTGAAAAAGTCAGACATCACAAGAGCTTATGAATATTTTTACTTTCATAGATCCTAACTTGGCATACTACTTTTCTTCTATGATTTTTAACCTAATGCCTGCATTCATGCTATCACAGCCACATGAAACTTGAAATATTGTCAACTCTGTGCTCATCCCAACTATTTGGCATTTAATTCACATTTATATGTGCTATATATTGTGTAAAAGCTTAATAGCCTTCCAGCGCTTTGTACTGAAATTTAAAAAAAACCACACAACATGAAACACCACACTTGTCATTTTTCCATTTAGATGTACTTTCTTTAGGTCTCTTCTGGTGAAGGAAGAATTGCCCACTTTTTAAAGTAACAGGGGATTTAAATTACAGAAGGCCAATTTTTAAGCTGTCTGCTCACGTGAGAGAGCAACACAGCTACGTGGTGTTGGAGAAGACTGAGAAAGAAATAGATTAAGCAAAGCGCTGCATGGGGTCTCCATTTTCAGTTTTATTAAGAGCAGCACATAGAGAGATAAGTTACACCATTTTACCCGGGAGATAGAGAAAGAAGGTGTGGGAGAGAAGGGCTGAACAAGGCTATTGACAAACACGTTTTCTTTATTCATTCCTACGTATTTTCAACACAACACAGACCCACTGAGTATTGTTTGGGTTTTGCCACAGTACCATAGAAAGGAATAATGCTCTGCATATCAAGGAGCCCTGTTGAGCAGTGTTTGCACGACATACCCTATATCAGAGCACTTATGTCAAAGTGTTAGTAAAGGGACAGATAAGTTTTGTTTCCACAGAAATAAAATAATGACAGCACATATCATCCCCAGCTCTTTCCCACCCAATTCTCCTCATGACTTTTCAAGCCAGAACAGTAACCTCATTCGCATATGCCAGAATAAGCACAAAGAGTGTTGGTACAGCCCATTTTGTTCATTTTTTCTTACTAAATTCTGACATACAAAGACCAAACCCAAACCAAATATGCACACGCTCCACATCAGTCATTGTGGACCTGACTTCCCCTAGCAAGCATCTATATCTAAACATGGTGAAATGTTAAATAATCAGTCAACATCACCAACACGTTGACTGCCTGAAGAAAGGAGTTCCTTCCCTTTTCATGTCAAAAAACCCCCAAACCCACAAACCAACATAATCAACCCAAATTTGGGGTAAAGGGGTTCTTAGGTTGATCCTTTGCAGAACAAACTTTCAAGATATCAGACGCTAACTAAATCTGAATATTCCTATAAACATTTCAAAACAAGCTTTCTAAATGTAGCCCTGACAGCAATGCTGGGATTATAATTCTAACAGTATCTGGAGATGCTGATCAACTTCTAAAACAGCCAGCCCTGGCACTGTCTTTAAAACAGCCATCTCTGCAAGCAGGAAGTATTCATCTCTTAGCACAGCCTCAGTATTATCGCATTTCTTGCCTTTCCTGAAGGAATTGCTCTAATATACTTGACACTGTATTTTTGTGGCACATACAGGAATACAGAGCACTAATGCAGACTTCCAGGTAATTTGGTCTGTGCCTTTATTATCTTGTTTTCACTAGACAGTTGCAAATGTCTGACTCTAGTATTATAATGCCTAATCCATTCATATCAACTTTACTGAATACCGCAACTCTACTGATGTGTCACTCTGGAGGATCCATAGCTCCATTAGCCCAAGGTACTTTTCAACTATTTACGAAATCAATGTTTAGAAAGGAAAAAAAACACACACACACAACCAGAAGAAAAAAAAAAAAGAACAAATCAAGAGTTCTCAGGAGACTGGTTAATGAGACTGAATTTAATAGCAATTGTAGACCATACAGTAAAGCTCTCCCCCCCCCCAAGTGATTGCTGTAATTTCTTCCAGGAGAGTACAAATAGCATTTAAAATAAGTTTAATTCAACTGAAATGTCTGACTATGATTTCTTTCCCTTCCCTCAGCGATTTAAAAAAAATATTCCAAACTCTGAAATGCATCAAAAGTTTTGCAGATAAGTTGGTTCAAAACATTTGTTCATGTCTCAGTTTACAGAGAAAGTCTTTGCATCATTTGCACTAGTGTGGTAATATTATAAAGGCATATTAATATTCCCTTTAAAATTCTCAATACTTGAAGTTGAATATCACAGCCCTTTCAAATTACATAGAAAACAACTTGGCATGAACTTAATATGGATGTGGGGTTTTGGTTATTTTTTAACAAGTATTTCAAGCACTTTTTTCTCTCTCGCCATGCAGCAAGAACTAAGAACACTGAAGTGGTTAACATTCTGATGCAATTTTAACTGCCACGTGAATATCTAATTGGGCAATCTCTCGCCTTAATGGACTGTTTCAAAGTGCTCTGTCCTCAAAGCTAATGACTGATTTAGCACTGCATCAACCCACTTTTACAGTAGAACTAACTCAGATTACAGTTCTTAGCATTTTTAATTCTTACGATCTTATAATGAGTTCCTTTAGAAAGTTTAACCATTTACCAGGTTCCTGGAAGTAGGTATTTCTCACATATTACCGGGGGGGGAGGGGGGAGAGGGTATTAAGACCTGCTTAAAGCATTAGGTGTTATGAAAGCCAAACAACATTTAGGTAAAAAAAATTCTCCCCACCACTACTGTTTTTTTCTTTTTAAAGTACTCAGGCAAGTGACTGCTAGTTAAATACCACAAAAATGATCATGATGCTACACAAACTGTAGCATACCCCATAAATTTCACTGCATTGTAATATGCAAAAATGATGGGTATATTTTAAATTTCACATAATCCCATTATCTAGCAACAGAGAATACAGACAACTATATAATTTCCAAAGACAGGCTCTTGGCATATGAAAAAAGTTATCTCCTTACTAATAAATTAAACAAGTTCATCATGAAACAAAGAGATTGCTCTCTGCCAAGGTTAGGCATAAATTTATGGGCTCAGAGTAACAAAGAAAATGTTATCTGTTCAGAAGATAATCTTAGCACGCACAAGACATCTCCATTCATTTTCATGATCAGCCTTCTGTTCTGGTCTCCTCATGAAGATCTGCGGTTTCTTGCCATCGTTGGTTCATAAATGCACCTTGCTTTTATAAATAAGGAATACGCAGGGGCTCAGCTGACATCAGTGAGAGTTCATCACTTAGCTTTGAACCTGACCCATTGATAGTTTTGAAGAATACCAAGCACAGCGGACACATCCAGCAGTCCTTCATATCTAAAGTAGTACATGTCAGTAGGTCAGTTAAAGTCAGTAATGACCTTTAAATGAAGGCTAGAGGGAAGAGAGACCCAGCACCAGGACTTGGAATTGGCCAGAGGCCGCGAGAACCTAAATAACTGCTCAGGAACCACACCTAATCACTCAGCACAAGATCATTCTGTTCATTGCTTTGCTGAACCAGATCTATAGTCTGCCTGCCATGTAAAAATGTGTGAAAAGGCCTGTGAATGTATACGGGTTAAGACCAAACCGTGTATTCGCTACAGATTCAAACTTAATTATGTTCTATAGAAGTGTTGTGGCCCAAAATGAATGGCAAAGAAAGTTAATTTTTCTTAATGGCTTCGTCATGACTCTAGAAACAGCTTCTTCTCTCATGAAGACACTTCATATTCTATTGAGTGACCCGGCCTAATCATGACATACATTTAAAAATCCATTAAATGCTGTCAACAGTAGTGCAATAGAAGGGAAAAGGAGAAAGACTGACAGTTAGCTGAAGTCTAACCAGATTGAAAACACTACAAGATTTAGTTTGCGCTGAAGTTTAAGGGGGAATACAAAGCTTTGTTTTCTTAAGAGAGTTTTTAATTGTCGTTTGTCTTCTGGGTTTAGGAGTTGGGGTCAAAAGTGGAATTATCTCTTTGTTCTGAGCCACAACAGTGTATTCTTACTTAAACTCTTTCTGGAAAATACTGAATAAAGTCCACTTAAAAACAATCTTTGTTTATTATATTCACTCAGATACTCTTATACCTGCACCAAAACAAGTTTTGTGTTTCTTGCGTATCTGCCATCTTCATCTGAACTCAGGCTACCGCTGCTGGTTCCAACATCACAAACCCAGAGCAATGGCAGCAGAGCCCACGAAGAGAGATGCGGTCATGAACAAGTTAATAAGCACAGACAAAGCATCTGCAGGCAACATTATACTCCAAGCTTCAGTGGTTTCCTTTTTGTTTGCACTAGTACTTGTATTTTTACTATGTGGCAAAAATACCTAGAGGCATTGGTTGGAGGGGTTTTAATCTATGATTCGTTTAACTTCAAAACAATAAATAAAAAATAAAAATCAATTAGAGCAGTCAGGAAGAGAGAGCTGCTTTTGTTGGCTGCAAATGAAGGAGTCGGATATATCCTTTCATAAACAAATCTCCTCTGTACTAAGGTTTCTTGTAAGAACAGGCAGGCTTCAAAAGTGGTTCAGAGGTTTGGTTTAAGATAGGAACCCAAAAGTTCAGAAAATTCAGTTGTCTGCAAAGCAGAGCTGGAAATCTCGAGAGAACAGCTTGAGTGAGACTTTCTGGTACTTACCATGTCTGTTCAAGCATGAATGGTAATGTAAAAACAACCTCTCAGGGTGCTTTTCAAAAATTTGAAAGAAACAACACATTTCCTGCGAACCCAGCCAAAACCCATTAATTTCAATACACAAAATGATGAAAAGAGAAGTTAGCTGCCCTCAAAGGTAAACAGAAGTCAAGTTGGAGCTTGGCAAGCAGCTATTTTTTGGCTAAAAAAGTGCCCTAAAAAAAAGGTTGTTTCATGCAAAACTACTCAAATTTAAAAAAATAATTTACATAAAGAGTTTATAAACTCTTCTTTTCATCTTCCAGGAATAATCCAGTAGATGAGTTTATTGGCAGGAACATCAGCAGATCAGGACACTTTTAGGGAAAAACAAAAAACATGATTTGTATGTCTAATAAAAATGAAACCATAATATTCAGTTTCAATCTGACCAACCAACTGTATATATACCTGTCCAAATAAGAGAGACCTACAAGCCTCTGTAGATTTTATTTGGCCTCAAACAATTGCAAGTTATCTGCCATTAGTCAGCAATGAGAAGATGAGCTCAAAAGTCAGTAAATAAATCTTTACCAACATCCAGAGAAGAATCTGCAGGAAATCTCACGCAAATTGGTTTGCTATTCTGTGATCCACAGTGCTACATCTTTTGCAGTTGTAACAGCCTCCATGTTTAGACACCCAGGAAAGGGGATGGGTACACTTATTGCAATGGAAAAAATGACAAACATGTTCTTTCAAACATACATTCATGTTGTTACAAGTAAACAAGAGCCTTGAGACGGACAAACCTCCTTCACAGGCCTCAATTAGTAATCCGCTGAATCAGTACAGGTGCTCAAAACTAGTATTTGCAGGCCTCCTGCTTCTGAGCATATAAATGGAGTTAATAAAACTACCAGGACTGGGGCAGTGAGAAGTTTTCCTCTTCTTTCCTTCCCACCCTCTGGACATTCCCATTCTAATTGCTGCTTAACCCTACATACATCTTTGCTCCTCTCCCAGTGTTTTTAGTTTTTTCCAGCCCCTTCTTAGCCCCAAGGCAAGACAGAGAAGGCGAGGACTGTCAGAGAAAAGGAAGGAAGAGTGGGAGGGAATGCTTTCCCCTGCAGCCTGGGACTGAGGTAAACAGGTTTTCAGAAATCCCCTGCTTTCTTATCTCAAGCAGTGCCAGAGCAAATAGCTAGGGAGAGCAATCACCTGAACCCATGGCCAGACTCCCCCTTACACACCCCGCTGGCCTTTGCTTGCCAGCAGATGTGATCAAACATGTTCCTAGCTCCAAGGGATCCCCAACTGACAAATTTTACACATAAGTCTTCCAAAAAAATAGAATGTAATCAATCACAAGTGTTATTCATTATACAATCCTAAGAATCCGCTGCTTATGATGCCACTGGCTTGCTGATGGACACAGCAAGGGAGCTGGAGGTGGATTTTAATTGCATCACCCAAAGGATACCTATCTACCATCTTTATGGAGCACAGGCTGATCAGAGGAATCTAGCTACACCTATGGCCCACAGAAGCTTTGGAATGATGTAAATCAAAATCTCCTTGCCTTAGAAAAACATTAAAAATAGATACTTTGCTTTCACTTAGAAATAAGAGGCATGTTTTGACCCAGACAAGTCCAGGCTAGATTGCCCCGACCTTGACTAATCTTTTCTTGGCATGTTTTTTGTGTGCATCATCTCCCTAGAGCACAGCACATAGAGAACTTCCAATTCCTAATGCAGGTCATCTTTCCCAAAAATGCCCAGATGAAGAGTTGGAAGCCAAATTTTCCATGAAACTTATTGTCATAAGGCCTTTAAGGGCAAGGGAAGACTAGAGGATTGAAGCCAAGATATTTAGAGGAAGAGACAGGGGAGCAAGGAGAAGAGGGTAAAATTGAAGATCCGGGTTCTAAAGGAGAATGGATAAGTTCCCAGAGGGGAGACTAGAACAAGGAAAAGAGCGGTGATGCTAGGAAGAATAGGAAAGAAAACAAGAAAGCACTGGTATACGTATCACCCCCCAGGAGAAGTCCTGCATCCTAGGAGTAAATGAATGAGGGTTTCTCCTGGAAGGAAGGGTGCTGTGGCTCTGTCATGCAGCAAAATATTTGCTTCTGGCTCTGCACCTTCCTGACCTCCACTACAAGAGCACTTGGAACCACTGGTCGGAAGGGCTTTAAGTGTTTCAGCCCTTGGTATTTATAGTTTGGTCTTTCTTAGTCAAGATCACAATATTCTTTTTTTGCAAAATCTAAATCTATTAGGTGTGACTGAATGTGTATCCCTCAAATTATTACAGTGACACATGTCCAAAGAAGTGCCTGTCATACAAGAGGACACAGCAACATTTAGATCACCCAGGTCAGTTAAGCAACAAGGAAGAATTGGAGTCACAGTGCTCTGGTGCCTTCAGAAGGGGTGTAATAAGCTGCCCTGGCCAAAAACCCTCATCCCTGCCCTAGAGCTATAGTTCATCAGATACCTTAATTAACATTCATACAGCAACTTTTGTCCTATGATCCCAAAACCATTTTATAGGCCATACATCCAGCATAATTTACATATTCATACAAACTCTCCAACAGATGCAGCCACACCAAAGTCAGAAGTAATATTCCATTTTCACCAAGATGTAAAGATGTGAGGCATTTTCTTAAGTCAAGTTCCCTCTGCTAACCAGAGAAACACCACGTGCTAAGTGATAGGAATTTTCTTATACTGAAACAAGATCCTAATTATTGCTTAATTTTGCCAGTTCCTATGAATCACCAGGAAAAGATTAAAGCAAAAGTAAATATTGGTTCCTTGTCCTATTTAGAGTAATCTCAAACAATAAAGTAACTTGAGTCACTACATTATTAAAAGGTGTATATGATTATATTTTTCTGATTAAGTTTGCAGAGAAATCCCTGCAAACAAGAAGTGTTTGTCTGAAGAATTGCTGAAGTCTAAGAACCAGCTGTGCCCATCCTACCAATCCAATGCAATTTTTCTGAAAATTCATATGCAAGCTGTTCCCAATGATAGACATGAGTAGAGTGGCAGTGGGGAGCTGAGTATTACAGAGAAACAGCAGACTGTAAGCCTTACATAGATCAACAGCCTTACATTTATCAGCAGCTAAGGATTTTCACAGTGTGGCAAATAAGTGAAAAACTCCAGCACCCCCCACTCCTCTTTCAAAACACACTTCTGCTGAAAAGTGGCTACTAAATTATTTTTCCAGGAGAGTCTAAGTATCTAGAGTAAATAACACTACACTATATCCTTCTGGCATTCCTTTCATCCCAGAGGATACTACACATTTAAATCAAATACTTATGTGTTTTCATTTTCACTTTTTTTAATGTCCAGATGTTTGAGTGCTACTATCACTGGTTAGAAGAGAACAGAGCCAGAGAAGCAGGATGAATAGCGTGAGGATGAGTGGGCACCATTTCAAGAAGTCTGTGCTTTAAATCCATTAGTATTCAAGAGGTTTAAGTGTCACGATGCTCAATTTGTTTTATCACAATGACTTAAATAGCCTGTTCTGCCACTGTAAGTCAGATAATCAAGGGCATGAGCATTTTAGTTATAAAAGCTTACACAGCTACAACACCAGTTGTTAATTATAGGTGTGCAATTTTATGCAAATAAAGATTTCTTTAAATGCAAAGCCTAGATTTTTCTTCCTTTAGCACGGCTATTTTATTTACTGAAAATGAAAGTAAAACATGCTATTTCCCCAAAAAGTTTTCCATTTACAATAATACTACCTCACAAAGAGATACTCCAGTCATACATGTACTGGCCTTTGAAACAAAAACCTCCATTCAAGTGAAAAAACCCAAACAGTTCACACACAAATACACTCGACAGTACGAGTCCTTCAACTCGGAATTCCAGAAACACTGGAATTGTAATCACAAAAAGGCATTTTGGTGTAATCTCACTATCTGCCTGATCCGAGTGTCAGAAAGAGAAAGCAGAAAGTTAAAGCTCAAAGATATATTATTTAGACTTTAAGTAAGCCAGATTTGAAGTCCTTCATTATAAAGGACCTCAAAGCTCTTTGCTGGTTTTCTGTATAAATTCCACTTCACCCTTTGCCTAGAAGCAACCAACTCTCCAATGGAATGTGGCAGCTTCCATTGTGGCAGTAACAATATTGGGGCAAAAACTGAATGCCATATGCAACCAGATTTACAAAGGAAAAAATATTGCCATATTAGAGTTCAGGCAAGATGAAGGCTAGCTCAACTCTCCTCCTAAAGCAAAAAAAAACCCCAAACACCACAAAAAGACCCCCACCAAAACTCTCTTGAGTTGAGAATGAATGACCGAAGAGGTTTTTTGATCTGTGAAATGCCAGCAAGACATAGTCCCGCCCTAAGTGCAATGCATGGACGCTAGCTTACTCCCAAGCCTTGGAAAAACTTCACAGGCTGAAGACAGCCACAGAAACACAAAGTGCTCTTCTGTGGCAATCTGTTTTGTGCCATGGGGTTTCTTATGCAAAAAAATGTAAAAAATAAGTCAAAGCACACAAATAATTGTAGATTGAAGAGGAAAATGGAGAACACCACATTTCAGTTCTGTCAGATCCTATGGAAAGTCTGATCCCAAAGATCTTAAGCCAGATGATGACACAAATATGACCCATCATCCAGTTTATAATTCCCTAACAATATGACAAGCTGGCTTGACAGCACTGCTTGCAGAAGATACCACCTTATATCAACGTATGCACAGGCTTGCGCATACACACTTCCACAAAAGGTCACACAAAGAAAGAGTGAGCAATGCAACATTTTTCCTTGTCATCAGCATGGAACTCCACCAAAAAGCAAGAGTGAGTGCTAAAGCAACAATATTAAAAATAGTTTTTGTAGCTTTTTGCTGCATTTTAAAGCAAGCAATAGAATCTGAGTTGCAGTAAGGTCTCCCCAGTACACTCTCGTTTTTCACAAGCCTTTTCTGCTATGTCTGAGGCTTGGCTGTTTGCTCCCTGCCCTTTGCATAAGATCCTCACAGTCACTTTTAAGTAGCCTCTTCTGCCACTCCTTATCTACCACATCCCACAGTTTGCAAATCTCTCCTGTGACTGCATTCAGTAGATCACTTCTTCCCCTCGTGAACTTTCTCCCTCCTTCCAGAGCATTCACCCAGTCATTCCTTTAGAGAAACTGTCCCAAGCCAAAACCAAACAGCTGTCCATCACTGCTGGAAAGGGCAGCTTGAAATCAGAACACAACAGCTCCCTTGACCTCTGGCTTCAATGGGTCTCTGGGAGGCCATCTGAGAAAAGGTAGCCTTCCACTGACTGAAGGGGTTGCAATTTTTTAGTTTACTTCAAGAGCAGCACTGGCATCCAAACACTATGCCAGTGGTGTGAGGGAAAATATAACTGGTGCGAGTTGTAGAAGACACCAGAATAGCAGAGAGTCTTACCACAGATGTTGCTTCTGCGTTACCTTAGTTTCCAGAAGACGTAGCTATCTTGAATGGTACATACCAGTGCCACATAGTTCCCATTTCCCAAGCATGATTTATAAAAAAGTTTAAGCCAGCTTTTCTCCTCTGTTCATGATCTCTGACCTCTTCTGAATTCATCCAACTGCTTGCTTACATGTGAGATTACGAGGAATAGGGAGTTTTATTTCACCCGGTTACAAATCAAAGCCTGATCGGTACTACTCCTGAAGTTCAATCAATATTTCAAACCTGCCTTTTCAGTCATTAAGTAGCAATAAATAGGAACAGTATTACCCCAACCATGAACATTGTCATAACAAAGTGTCCAAAGCTACCTAGTTTCATCATATTAAAGTGATTAAAAGGAATGTTCTTCTGAACCATTTCCTTGGATACATTCCATTCTTCTTCTGTTGAGTCCCCATACAATGCTTTTTAAATGACTACCAAGTTAAAGAGCAAATGTTGCTCTGAGTATAACTAGGAGGGTTATCAGTAACTCCTTTTCCGTTTTTTGAAAGTAAATTACAATATTAATAAAAAGACCTACTGGAAGAAACAACATGCAGTTGTGAAAGGTGTTTGATCTTGTGCAGTAATTGCCACAACATGTTTAGCAAAGTGATTTATGATCAGACAAAATTCACAACTCTACATACTCCAGTCTCAGGCACTCGTTAAGGCGATTGGCACAACCCTAAGTGTCATGCCATAGAAAATATTTTCTAAATAAACTTGAAAAACAGGACTCCACCACTCAGTGACAGCAGTAATGGTCTTCAGACATCTCAACTTGCTAGACAGTTTTTTCAATGCTATCTTTGCTCCCGAATACTTTGCAGCCTTAAGTAGTTTGGTGTCTACACACACCAAGCACCTCAGCAGCAGCACATTTCCATAATCCGACACCATGAAAAACTGCTGAATTACATCAGCTTCCTGCTCTCTGCATGGATCTGAACCCTTTGACCAGCCCATCCTTTCTTCTAATGAATTTTTTAGGTAAGAGTGGTTTCTGCTCTCAGAATCACCCCTTTCAAACATTCATGATGAGACTTTAAATGCTTCAGCACAGAATGTCTTAGGTTGGCTTACAGCCACTTTAACTTTTTTTTTTTTTTAAATAAAAAACACTACCTTCAACTGATCCATCAAAATTTTGGTTGTTTGATAGAGCTGATCAAACTTTAGAATCAACTGCTAGCAAATGTTTTCAATGATACAAGCATTGGCTCTGCTGCTCTTTGTTGCTCATTGGTAAGGTGGTGACAGGATACTTGAAGTATTTCCAAACAAGAAAAGTTCTACAGATATCAGTATTCCACAAGATGTACCATTTACTTAAAGTTATCTTGAAATGCTTTGCACGATCTATTTGTAACTGGTCATTTAGGAAAACAATCAAGCAGTAAAGAAGAAAAAACCTCTGCCATCCATCCAGAAATAACTCATATGCTGTGTGCACCAAGTGACAAGGCATCCACCACAAAGAGTGGATAGTGGAAGAGAATAGTTAACAAGCAGTTCACGGTGAAAATAAAACATGCTTGTGACTAAAGCAGTGCATAGCAGCTGTGATAGCAGTCAAGTTTCATTTGCAATTGGAAAAAGGGACAGTATTTGCCAGCTCTGGCCCTAGGCATCACCACCTTTGATTGAAACTTGATCTAAAAATCACCTAAGCAGCTCCAAATTCAAGTATGTTACTACATCATCTCTAATAAAACATCTAAATAGTATCAGTGCTTCATTCACAGCTCTCTTCACAGCCAACTATTATAATTTAAAAGAATAGTAATTGGCACAACTTTTTCCTACCTGCTGAGCATGAAGTTTTACAGGAAAAGCTCAAACACTTCCTTAAGCCTGTATATTCTTAAGTCCAGTGCTGCTCCCAATTAGGCCAGGACAGAAGCCTGTAATAACTCAGACCTTAACTGGATTTAGGCTATTTCCTGCTTTTTCATCCAAGGCTGGGCAGGCCTGTA
The DNA here is from genome assembly GCF_000699105.1 of Pygoscelis adeliae. NCBI lineage: Eukaryota > Metazoa > Chordata > Aves > Sphenisciformes > Spheniscidae > Pygoscelis > Pygoscelis adeliae. The sequence continues at coordinate 1,190,306 of NW_008825430.1, forward strand.
TTTTAATGTACCAGCAGCAGTCCTACCGGCAGATCCACTAATGAATCAGCAGAAGCCCATCAATCCAAGTAAAACTCAGAACCATTTGACACCGATTTAAACTTCTCTGTCTAGCCTTCAAACCTTATTTTCTCTAAGATATTGTTTGAATGTTTCTTTCCAGCATCACTTGATTGGGTCCAGACATTGCATTGCGTTTCAAATGAGATGTTGCTCTGCCCGTGGCAGACAGGGTGCTGATCACGGGCATAAACATTAGGAGTTAAAATACCTGGTGACACCTCCAAAGCAGAACACTCCCAGATGTGTTCAAAGAACAGAAGAGAACAAGGCAGTTGTTCAGAAGGTGAGTGCTGAGCACATTGACAAAGCAGAATCAGACAATTCAAAATACTTTCAAATACTTCTGTTTCCTTACCAACAAATATCAAATAAAAAAACCCCAACCAACCAAACAAAAAAAAACCCCCAAGATGTTTTCCCTTTTCCTACAGGCCAGCACAAAGCTACAGACTTTCCTCTGTTAAAACTCTTGCCCAGTTGCAGTGAAATAGATAAAAGAAGAATGGAAGACTAAGGACTTACTCTCTTATATTAGGAATATTATCAACAATACTTGCACTGAGGTAAAACCAGATAACAGCAGGATGAACGCCAGCCAAACAGTGAAATAGTAAAGATGTGGAAAATTACATCTTGAATTCATCAGTCTGCTATTACATCAGCCTTTGGCCACTAACAGGCAACAATTTTCTCTGGAAATGGCAAATTTGCACTTTTGGCATATGCATGCCCGGACGGAGAGTCAGAATGCAATATTGTTATGTTTTAGAGAGTGTTTTGTTGGGGTTTTATGCACAAACACCCTTTACTGTAATCCTAACTGAGGAATGAAATTTGCAGTGAAGAAACAACTGCTATGCACTTCTTAAAATACAGCCCACCAGATACTTACCCTAAAAACAAGTTTTCCCAGAATAGAGGTGAAAAGATTTATAAACACTTTATCTTGCCCAGAGCTTAAATCAGTACTGTTATATTTCAAGCTGTAAATTATGCCAGTTATACTGTCTGCTCCAGTCTGTTGCTATAACAGATCATTATTAATGGTCACCACCATTCTGCTCTTCCTTTACATCTCCTGTCTGGAAATATCATTCTTTAAAAATAAGTAAATAAGCCGTTCCTGAGGTATCCTTCTCAACTGCAGTAACCTATTATCTGCTTTACAACATGGCTTAGATGGCCCCACCAGGGAGAGGGACCACATTGTCCTAGGCACTGTGCAAACAAACCAGAAGAGACAATCCCTGCCCCAAAGCATCTTAGCATAAGCAATAAAGAATCTGAATGACAAAATCAAGTTGGAACGGACTCCTGCATAGAGGCCAAATAAAAGGAGGACTTCACTGGGTCAAAGGCCTTCAGCAAACTTTCTGCCCTAGGATGAGTTTTTCTGTATTAACATAGCTAATTTTTTAAAATAAATATTGACTATTTGATGCTGTCATGGATAAAATATGCCCTCATATGAAGTCAGATAAGTAGCTTCTTATTTTATGTAATGAAAACCACTAGACAAAGATAAAAAAACAAATTTAAATGCACTCATTTAGTTTTAATCCTAAAGTATCATATCTTCCTAGTATAGACACAACCTATGTGACACAAACAAAAAAGATACAGAGTTGGTACTAATGATCTTACATCTATAACACAGAGGGTTTCCAATGCTGACAGTAGCATTGCGTAGGCCAAAGAGGTGTCCCTAGACATCATGCTTGCCTCTATAAGGTCTGCTGTGACATGTAAGGATGTGTATCAAAAGCAATATCCTCCTCTGTGCTCTCCCACGTGACAGTCTTGGGCCCTGTGTGCTCCAAGGTGCACTCCTACCTGAAGATCTGTTCAAGATCTTCATAAAAGCGGCATGTATCCTCAGTCAGCCCTCACTGATGCCATGCAACCAATCCCACGTGACAGACACTGAAGATTACAGCATGCTAAGAAGAGAAAGGGTGTGGTAAAAATCCTTCAGCAGCTCAAGGACATGCCTTTGGTGCACAAGTGCTCAGTACACATTGGAGAAGTTTCTGAGGGGTGGGACGCTGGTTCAGACCCCTGTGTCAACATCAGGGTTGGGTTAGAGGTCTTAGGTGGGCAGCTGCAGCAGATGTCCTGGAAATAATCGTGCTTTTTCTAGAAGAAAGGAATCACATTCCACATGCACTGGGAGCAATCCATGATCCATGCTAATGCATAGTAAACTGGTAAACTCAAAAAAATACATTATCACTTTGAACTAGACACTTGCATAGATGATACCTCAGAAACTATCATCTAATCCTGCAATGAACTAAATCCTGCTTTAACCTCCCCTGAGGTCATTTAAGTGTTGTTGAGAGATAACCAGCCAAGGCAGTCAGTACTGGCAAAGACTGCAAATGAGGAAGTGATTCCTCCTTCCACATCTCACATCTTCAACCCATGAGGGCGTTTTGGGTTTGTTTTTTTAAACATACTTGAAATAAATAGTCTGCATTTAGAAACATAGATTAAACTTTAGTATCTCCAATGCAACAAGAATCCCAGTTGGTGGCACAGAGTTGTCTATAGCTACTTATGCAATTTCAGTGCCATTTCCTCAAAACAAAAATATTAAAAAGCAATAGGAGTTTTTAAAAAAGAAAATAACATAGCCCATATCACTAGTAAAAGGCTCTTGAATATTTATTTTGACCTTTTTAATTAAAAAGACTCAATTTTGCCACAACTACAGAGGCCAAAAGAAGAATGATCTTCAAATCACAGATCTGACTGCAGAAATATAAGCAGGAAAACAGGTTTCTCTCTTTTGTGAGGTGCCAAAATCTTGATAGAAAGGTGGAAAACTCAGTTAGAATGAAACATGAGGTCAAGCATTCAGAATGCAAATAATCCACCCAGACCTAGGGGTTTATATCCACAGTAACCACATTGAGCTATCTGCCAAAGTTCAGTTGAAGCTCAAATTTCAGGGGGAAAAAAAAGCACAACAGAAGACATCCATTTAAACTGGAAAAGGGCAGCTCTAAAAGATGCAAGAACAACAATATTTTAGTACTAGAAACTGAGTTTTCTTTAGTAATACACAGCTTCCCATGAATAATAAAAGAGTACTCTCAATGTTTTATGAAGTATAGCTTAGTCATGAAGACTATCTGCAGGACTTGTTTATAACATACTGATGCTTTTGCATTAAAAAGATCACAGTAATATTCAACTAACTAATCTAAGGCAACCACATACTACAACAGCCGCCACAGGAAGCAAAATCAAAAAGGACATTCTAAGAAATGGATGGGGAGCTAAAAAATACTTTATTATTTCTTCACATTACTGTAGTATCCAGGAGTCCTAATGAGCCCAGACCCCACTGTGCTAGACGCTACTGTACAACCAATTTATGAACCAGACATGCTTCTCAATGAACAAAAGAAAGTACATGCTAATAATGTTATTACAGCATCAGGGCAGCAGCATCTTAGACAATGAGAAATGTGGAATTTTTATATGCTTGCTTTATTGTTGTTAAAAGTAGCACTGTTACCTTGGCAACTGCTGAATCACTTGGGAATTTGTTAAAGAAACCCAAATGTTACTTATACTTGCACATTTGCAGTCAATTTAGGGAAAACAATTGGGGTTTTGTTTGGTTCTTTTTTTTTTTTTAAGCAAATTACACATTTTTTCCTTGTGAGGACTATGACCCTGCAAATTTCAACTTTTTTTAAATAAATCAGTTCTTGGGATTGAATTAAGGCAGATCATGTCTCATTTCCACCCAAAGTAATCTGCACTTTCATACACAATACGAGCCTAATAATCCATCTAGGATCTTGGTCAGAAATAGCACAGACACGATGCAGTGCACACAAAAATACACATCGGCAAGCTTCCTATCTACTGTGCAGGTACCGGGCGGAGGGACAGGCGTTTCAGCTGGGGGAGGGGCAGGGAAAAAGGGAATCCCAAACCACCATTTTGTAAGGGCCCAGACAACACCCCCAGGTATAAAAACACACAAGTGGGCAAAGGTGGGTGCACAGTATCCCTAACACACTGTGCAGCCAAATCTCCAATTTGGAGATTGAAGCTTTTAGCTTCCAAGCATTGGTATCCCCCCCCCCCCCCCTTTTTTTTTTTTTAAATCCTTCCTTAGCAGTATCTATTGCTTTTAAGATAAGAACGGGGTGCATGAAGATAATGGGAAACTGCAGGACAATCAGTCTGTGAGATGTGGTGATTGTGTGGGATGCCTGTTTTCTTTCTAGTTTTCATCAACATATTATTCCCCAAGTACAGGCCAGCCCGACAGCAATGAAAAGCAGAACACTGGCAAATCCCAGCTTTTCTGTGAAGGAACCTCATGAAACTCAACCAGGCTATGAAAAAGAGGGGCTGATTTTGGATAATCTCAATTTTTGAAATTGAGAATTGCCACACACAATCTCTGTGTGACAGTACCCCAAGCAAAACGCCCATTTTCCTTAAAATAAACACAGCCAAATGCACGGCAGGCTCCTTAAGATTTTATCAACTCTAAGGTGTACTGAGTGAACTGGATTAAAATTCAAGGGTTAAATACAAATCATCCTGACCCATACTTGCAGGACTGGTCCTTAGCTTCAGTCTAACTATTGGTGTCTCACAGCAAATATTATACAGTCACAGCTGAGTCCTCAGGAGGTCATCCTCCTTTCTATCACCTCTGAAGCTTGCCTTGGGGTTAAACCTCTCACTCAGCAATCCCTGGGCTGAATTGCTGCTGCAGGCTCCCTACTCGCTCACCTCCGTGGGCACCTCCCAAAAGCCTCCCTCCCTGCAAGCCACAAAGCAACCTGCCCAGTTAAATCCCAGGGTTTCACCTGCCTCCCAGAGAAGCTGTACGGGCAAGACAAGCAAACTGCAGCAATCATAACAGGACATAATATACCATACATCTCCTCAACTGCAAACACACAGAGCGAGCCGTTAAGCATCACCAAACATAGTAGAACTATGTGTCTCTTGAGCTAAATTGCAAAGGGACACGTGGACAACAGGATGCAGTTTCACAAAGGAAGCATTTTCCAAATGCTTTCCAGAGTGAAAGTTAGGTTTTCTTTCTCTAAAATTACAAAGATCTTTTCATTCTCCCTGTTAGTTGTTTATCACACTACACTTGGAGGCTCAACTTAAATCAGAGCCAGAGGAACTCCTGTTTTAAATGACTTACTAGTGAGAGAACTGTTATTGAAACCCACCCTCCAGAAAACATGAATACTCACAAGACTGAGGAAGACCAGAATTCAACTGTATTTAAACACAAATTAATTGTTTCAATATGAATGTTGAATAGCAACAGAGTTCCTATTATTGCTATTGCATTAGAACCTAATTTGGCAAAAGGATAAATATAGGGCTATTGGCACCTCCACCATAGGGATGAGTTATACTTATGGGCCAACATTTACTATAATATTTGCTATATGCTATTATTAAGAACTGAACAATTTAATTGCTCAGAGCATTTGAACCTTAAACACATAGTACTGTACATTTGTTTACAAGTATATAAGTCTGAGACAATGACTCAGACAGATACAACCTTAACTCTGAATTGCCTTTCATTTAAGCCTCTAATGAGATGATAACACAAGGGCCTTAGTGTTTTGTTTTACAAGGTTGTGGTAGAACTTAATAGCAACTGAAGATTTTTCCCCTGAATTTGTTCTTTAAAAGGTACAGCAGAGAAGTATTTAAATGTGTGTTTGCCTCCAAGATTAAAATATCCTCCTTGAACCTACTTAAATAGTTAAGAAATGGCTCACATTAAGAAGAAATAATATAGATCAGACTATTTATTCACACACTCACATTCCAATACCCCAGACATGTTTCAGCAAAAAAAAAACAAGATCTGCGCAAAGACCTGTATGCTCAGGCCGTATTTAGAGTTCCATATTTTCTCTCACACCAACATCTCAGTTTGTTCCGTCAATCCCCACTCTCGGGGGTGACCTTCCTGCCTGCAATATTCCTGTGTGCTGGGGCTGTAAGTACAACAGTCCTTTGACCTGAGGTCGTTAGCCATTACCATGTCATCTACGTGTAAGAGCGGTGAGGTTAAATCACTTTTTCCAGTCAGAATTACAGTATGGAGGAGGAAGATTAGAATGGAAAGCGTGACAGCATGGAGGAAGTAACTTTAAAAACTGCCCTCTTCCAGAAAGAGCAAGCAAGAGGTTGAGATAAATAAGAAATAGCACTGGGACAACTGTGCTGGGATACAGAGCGATAAGACATGCTCGCCAAACCGGCACAGACTTGAATTACTTTCAGATTCCTTTTTAGACCCAAATGCTGTGAACCCTAGTCAAAACCAAAACCAATGCTGTATAAGACAAGGATTTCAACAATGCCAGCAAAAAAATGTTATATACAGACAGCAAGAATTGTTATGACTTCAAAATTGTTCCTCCCAGTAACAATTCAAAAGAGGGTTGGCACTGACTCACACAAGTGTCCCAGAGAGGATGTAGGTAAGAGGCTGTAATGAGAGAGGGAGGAACAAAGTGAAGCCTTGCTGTTGCCTATGGAGCAGTGCTTCCCACTTTGATCTAGATGGGATGCTTAGGGCCATATTCTGATACAAATTCCCCCAAGTAGGAGCTGCTAACTACAGCCCCCAGTCAGGTGCTCAGTAGGCACAGCAAATGCTGCCATAGCCCTCCAGGCTGGCACCTCTCCGCTGACGAGGCCTGAAAACAGAGGGAAAATTTGTATATGGTTCTCAGGGTATGAAAACAATAGCTATTGCTTACAAGCTGTAAGACTCTGCTTACATAACCGTCTCCTGAGAGGATTTGCAGCATTCACCCACATTACATTTTGGGGAGCCACTGGGAGGAAGAGAGGCAGCCATTTCCTCCTCACCACACACCCCTCACAAGGAGCAGGGGGAAGGCGTATGAGACAAGATGGCTGCCACGGACACTCTCCTCAGAGCACTGTGCAAGAAGACAGTGGTGAAGAGAGAGAGTGAAAGAATTAGAAAGCCGCCACGAATGCATTTTGTTTGTGTTTTAATTATTCATACTAACCTAAGTCCTATTAGGCTAGTTTGTGTTTACCCAGTTTCACATGGCACTATCACAGCACCCAAGGCAATTACCTCTGTTTACAGGACATAATGAATAAATAGCTTTCCATACATAGTGTCTGGCCTCAAAGCTACCATACACTCCAAGATCACCTCCAAAAAAGGGCCAAGCTGAGCATTTAGTTGTGTTTCCCAGAGGTGAGCAGCTACCTTTAAAAACACATCATCATCATGGGGAAGGTAATAATTACAGACTTCCACACCAGAGAGAATAACATTCTCTTTTTGCTCTGTCCCTTTTTACACCCCCTCCAAAGAGAGGGCAGGGAGAAGGTCACAGGTAAAAGCACTCGTACAGCAAGACTGCTGCAGAAAGGTGGTGTACTTGTACACTCCCTCCTGTGTCGCCATATTTCCTATACAGCAGGATGCAGGACAGCATCTCCATTTTCTTCTCCAGCTTTTCTGACCCTCCCGCTTAAACTGCTTGTCATTTTGAGGACATTGCCATCTGCTAGCCGACTTTTCCTTATTCCAAAGTCCCACAAGTGAACACATGAACCCCTTCAAATATTCCCAAAATAGTGCAGTAATTTTCAGACATCACTTTAAGTAACATCCTAGAAGTCTTTTTCTTAAATTAAAAAAAAAAGAAAAAGGAACACACATCAGGCAAGACTGCCTAGCAGAAAAGGAACCCCATGAATAGGGAACAGGACAAAATTTCCTCTTGCACTTTAATGATGTGCAACCTCCACATTATTATACATATTGTTCTTCACTCAGGTTTTCTCCCTCTGTGTACCTCAACTCTAACACAAAACCAGAATAAATTAAAAAAAAGGGGGATAAAGACTAGAAGAAGAAATGTTTTGCTGCATCTGCTTACAAAAAACCTCAACATTCTTTAAGCTCTAGCTGCTCTGCACAAGGCAATTCATAGCAGCTAAAAAGACAGGAGAGAGCTCTTGCTAACCAGTGAATACAAGCAATTAGCCAAGAGAAGAGCATAAGCGACTCGTTCTTTGCTTTCATGCAGCTTATCAAGTTTATTCTGTACTGTTACATTTTTGTAATTTATATAAAAAGCCAGCAGCTATTTGGCAAGATTTACATCGAGAAACAGCAATTTAATAACATATGAGAGATCGGGGGAACTGGATGCCTCAGGACATTGCAAACTTCTCACCTCCCACTAACCTGCCTGAAACTTGCCTTGGTCATGTTAAATGTTAACTAAAAATAACTTTTAAATATCTGTTTCTTTATTAGGCTCACCTCTCTAAACAGAGGCATGAAATTTATTCAAGTTATCACGTGAATTATTGAATGCTTGCACAGCAGAAACAAGCAGCTTGCAAGTTCAGCAGTCTTCCCTCTGCAGTGATGTAACTGCTCTAACAAAGCAAAATTCCTAGTGATTTCTTGGCCTGGCAGAAACAAGTTGAATGGCAGATGTTAGAGATTTCATAATGAAAAAACCTCCAAAAGCAGACTGTCAAACATGACTTTGCTCCCTAAAATAATCAAATGAACGCATTCACATGCAACCTACATGCTGTAGCTTATCCCATCAAATCTAGGCTACCCTCTCCTGTTGTTTCAACATTACATTTCGGACGTTTTAATATTGAACAGCAGTTATACTTACCAAATACATCACCTTTGAAGCCTGACCTCAAAGTGTCCTAAAGTATCAAATGCCAGCATTATGACTAGATAAGTGTCTGATTTGAGGCAATCCTGTATTTATTGCTGTTATACAAATAACAAAGCTCTTAATCAGCCAGGCCTCTCAGGAACCTCAGTTCTTTCTTCGTTAAAAACCTCTTGATGGGCAAACAACCAGAAGTTATTTACTTACACATTTAGAACAAGTTTCTGAGCATCAGTCAGCATGTGCCTGCATTACAAACACAGTAGTTGCAACAGGTACCTTTCATGAACTCTTGAGGACTGGGGTCAAGAACAGAAGGGGTATTAAGATGGCATTAGCTTCTCAGACATAGCATTAATTGCCCCCCTATCAAAGCTTATAGAAAGCATGGACAGCTTGCTGAGATGCACTTGATCTGTGAGTAAACCTCTCTCGCTTTGTCAATATTCCACTTCAGAGGAGGATGGAAATTCATAGTTGAAAAAAGGAAAATAAATTTAGTGTCCAATGTATAGCAAAGCTTTCCCCAGTAAGCCAAAAAAAATGACATAATTCTGCCACTTAATTGGTACTCTACTTAGAAAGCAAAAATACATTTCATACATAAGCAGTTACCCTCCATTAATCCTCCTCTTCAAAATGAAGAATCTTTGGAAGCTGTAGCCTGGGAGATATTTTTTGTTTATTTTTTAAACAGTCATTTAGCTGTTTCTTCTAAAATACAAGCAAGACCAGCATAGTGGAGAGTTTCTGTAGAGTCCATGAGGCTGCAGAGAAATTTCAAGTGCAGAAGCTAATGTACATCTTAATGCCAAGAATGGTGGGGCATTATACAATTTCATCATCCAATACCTATGCCAAGGCTAAACCTCACTTCCTCCTATGTTCAGCTGTTTGCCAAACATGACATTATCTCACCAGCAGCAAAACACATGGTGCTTCAGCATCCCAGGTTTCCAACACCTGCCCAGGCCTTTCGGCATGCTCTTTAGCCCACATTTATAATCAGACTTTTCTTGAAAAAAAAAAAATCTGATACAATTGAATCCAGTTACATTTAGGAGGGAGTAAAAGAGTAGATATTCAGGCTAAATAGTTTAAATTGGGAGCTCAGTAACAGCTGTCCTGTTTAAGATAAACTGGAAGTAATTGAGAAAGCAGAGGCATTCCCACTATGAGTTTATTATATTCCACTTCAAGTAAGCAACTCAATCCATCCAATTTACAATAATAATTCTACAAAAAGTCATAATAGGATCAATCTTTTTTCCACAAGCATAACTGAAATCTTAGAGCAGGGGTTCTATATTGCAATTTTTTATTATTTTCTTAAATCATGCCACAGCTAACCAGCTCTTTGCTCATTTTCTTTCATCTTCGAAACACGAAAGGATTCTCACAATCATCCTATTTAAAAACAAACCTGATTTAAAACAACAGTTGTAAACATTAATACGTTTAAACCATAATGATGACTCGCCTGCAGTTCCATCTGTAGCAAAATCTATGTTAATTCACAGCAGAATTTCTAGCTAATTTATGTGATGCCACAAGGAACCACAGGAGCTGTGCTCGATTAGTGTGCCCGGTAAACTATCAAGATACAGAAAACTACATTTCTAAATAGACATTGCCTTTTATTATGAATAAAATACATGCCTAAAATTAATTTATCCACCAAAAGGCTGTCACTTTCCAGTAATTTAAGATAGGGGAGTTGGATGTATTCTGAGATAAGAATGCTAAAGAAGAATCCTTTATTCCTATGAAGCTGCTGTTTCACATGGAGTGAAACAGTGACACAGTATGTCTCAGCCTTGGAAGCTACCTGTGCAAGCTTTTCTTCCGCTCCACATTGCTTTGGGCTTTTTCCATTGGCAGGTTTCATTTGTCAGATAACAACTATTTCTAATCTGACCAGTGTAGAAAGGTAGCAAGTCTACCCTGTTTTCCCTGACCAACCATTTGCACTAGAGACAAGGGATTTTAAACACACACACACCCCCCCCCCCAAAAAAAAAAAACACCCAAAAAATCCAGCAGCTCATGCTCTCTGTTTTTCTCTTTCACTATCTTCTCCCTCTACCTCAAGTTAGCCAGAAAAGGGCAGTTATTTCTTGCCATCTTAAACACATTTATCAATTTTTTTTTCCCCCAAATCATTATGTCCAACAACATTTCAGATTCTTGATTCTCAATCATTGTTTGCAGGCACCTTTGGAAAATTGTAATCCCAAAGGCAAAGTACCCATAACAGGACAAAGTTATTCCACACTGATCTACTGAGACAGCTAAAATGTAACAGCCAACATTGCCTTTTTATAGCCATCTAAAAACCATAACGCAAGAAAAGAGTTTAAAAAGAAAAAAAAAGGAAACATTTAGGGAGTTTATAACCTAGAAGCAAGACCAGTGTGCATTTTATAATAGATAAGGGGAATTGTATAATATGCAAAATTCTTCTGTACTTCTTCATACTTCTCACATTACTTTCCACTAACATGGTCTATTTCCAAGATGTTTCAGTAATAAGAATATTTAATTTGGTAATGCATTAAAAAAGAAACAAGCTGCAGAGAAGTTTAAATTGCTCCAAAGTTTTTGAATTAAAGATACACTTCAGTTCTGCATAATTGTGCTGTGCAGGTTTGCTGTCAGAATAGTTTGCAGGATCACATGTAAATCTGAAAGTGTGGTTAATGGAAAGTAAAGAAGAAGTATTACTTCAACCAGATAGACCATGCTGTAACTAACAGCAGTTTGGGGAGGGAAACAATAAATATGTTCTCTCCAAAGGACACAATCACACTATATAGGCAATGGGCATTTGTTCTGAAATACACCAGATTTACCCCACCCATTCTGATATCGTCATTCATTTGATTTAAATAGAGAATTAACAGCTCTTCTCTTCCCCCTTCCACAGAGTGACCAGCTGATAGATTCTTATTATGGATGAGAGGGTGAAAATTATAGTTTTCACAGACCTTTGAACAGAAGAGCCATGTAATCCACACAAAATTCATATCATATCTGAACGAAGGCCTTTATTTGAATTGGGCATAAAACTCTCCCTGAGATTTTCCCATTATTTGTGTAAGTTATTCATCCTTCTACTTACGCTGGCACAAGGAACAAGAAAAAAACCAAACACATACCTGTAACAGGTTAGGAACAAGTATAAACAGAGAAACACTTTTAGACCAAAAATATTTTAGAATTATTAAAAAAAAAATCCTTGTGCATTGAGGGAGAAATAATGCCTTCTCCCTCCACCCCCAGTCTTAGCTTTCTCTAAGCTTCAGCAACATAAAACAGTCTAATGCTTTTATGTATTTCATACGTAGGTCATCCAGAACATTTACATAGTCTACCAAAAGTCATTTTCTGCAATAAATGTATTAAGATACAGAGAATGTAAAATTATAGTTCTCTTACAAGAAAGCTATTTCTAAGTGAAACATGCAGTGTTCTAAACTTTTCCTAACAATAATCTTTCTGCCTAATAAGTTTGTCTTGTAAAAATTACACCAAACATTATTTGAACTGTTATAAGATACCAAATAAAAAAAATAAATAAATCAGACCTATAATTAAGTACCAATTTAGAACTCAAATGTGTGCTTTCTAGGTTTATTTTCAAATTCATTTTGGTAATTTACCACAGTTCTTTCCAAACCTGGCCTCTAGTTAATAAGGCTTCTACACATATGGTCTGACTTTCTAAAGGGCCTATTAGGAAAGAAAGGAAAAAAAAAAAAGAAAAGAAATTCCATTACTGTTTTCATGCTTTTTCATTGAGCCATCACTGCATTCGCTTGCAATAACTCTAAAGGAGGATTATAAAAGTGCTTTCCCAGAATGCGTACTAAAAGGAAAGGAGCTCCAAACCTGGAGAATATCTGAAAGGGGCCTCTTGTGAAGTGAATTCTCCCATGCAGCCCTTTGAAACCCTTTGCCTGGTCGAGCTGCTGGGCTCCACATACAATTAGCTATTACTGTAGCTTATCCCAAATACTTTCACCAGCCCATTGCAGCAGTGATTAGGAAAAAAGTTATTGCATGTCTTCATGTTGGTAATGGATCCATTATCAGGATCCTGCTTCAGCTGAGAACAAGTTGAAACAATTTTCACTTTCTTAACACATCTTCACTGCATGTGGGCTTTTGAAGAGCCACATGTTAGTTACTTCTCCACCATAAAGGTTCTCTCCAGATATTCAGGCTTTAGTGATCACAGTTTTATTTTGCAGTCCTGATTTGACAAATATGAAATATTTTCAGCTTGTTAACAGCACGCATGTAAAGCAAGGCTCTGTTAAAAATCGTTAATTTCGTACACTAGAAGAGGTAGAAGTAAAGCAAATTACCATGTTTACTGTTAGACAACATTTATTATCTTATCAATGCAATTTCAAAATGACTAGCCAAAAAGAACATTTTGAATAAGTATACAGGGGAGATGGAATTGGCTACAGTGTGGGGCAGAAGCTTTTTCGCTCCTAAGACAGTGATGTAGCAAGTCTCTTATTTCTCTACTTATCACCCCAAATATATCATCCCCTTTGATGGTATTTATTTTTATGAGCATGTCCCAACCACCCCATTACTGGTATTTTACTTGAACATAATAGTTGTGTATCACCATCTACCCATACCATAGGGAATCCCAAATAACCTTATTTGCTTATTCACGCAAGGGAATACAACGGAGAAAGACAGGCAACGTTGTCATATATCCAAGGAGTCCTAAGGACCATGAATGAAACCAGAAATCCAGAAGAGAACAAGGTCCCTGCACCTTTTCAGTTTTTGAGACAAAAATCTTCAGGAAT
>NW_008825430.1:1203931-1240970 GCF_000699105.1 Pygoscelis adeliae
ACACATTAATTCAGGGAAAAAAAAAACACACTAACAAAAAAAACCCACAAACCACAATTTGACAATTGCACTGCATCTGAAAAGCAGAACTGGAAAATCCACAGAGGCTGAAGACATGCCAAGGGAAACAGTGGAATTTGCTAGAAGCTTTGAATTGCAAATGCAAGGGGAAATCCTCTTCTGGAAAATATATTCAAATTGTATATACAGAGCCCATGAATGCCAAAAGAAATCTGACACCTTTCTCTCTCTTTTCACCTTTTGTCTTTTACCCTCTTTTTCTGTTTTGCTACTTCACCTTTCCTTCTCTCTTTTTTTTCCCCCTTTATTAGCTGTGCCTTGTCATTGCCGTAACTTTTTCTTACTGAGAGAAGCAATCACAAAATGTTTGTTCTGCAGACCATCCCAAAGAGGAAGGGCTCTGTTTTCCCCAGGGGACAGGGAAAGCCCTGAAAGTTCACCCATATTAGCAATGGCCCCACAAAGTTCTTCCTTATATTCAGATCTCTGATGTTTTTGTTTACCCTGCCATGTGAGGCTTCATTTGTTTTTTTCCCAGTTGAGGTTATCCATCACTATCCATCTCACCCCTGCAATGGCAGGGGGCATTCACAGAACAATGCTACAGCCCAGACATAGCCCAGAGAAGTGCTACTGCTGCATGCTACCACCACTCTGCTTTTGCACCCCAGTCCCAAGTGCCAGTTGCAGCTGGTTGGAAAGCTCCAGAAACCAGAGAGAATCTGCAGTACAAGCCCCAACAACCCTGACTGAAGCTATGAATATGGATATAAATAAGTGATGAATGAACCATTTGTTTAGCTTAATCTCAAGACCTAATATTAGTTATATATAGTCCAACATAACTAAAATAGACAGCAGACTAGGTTCCTTCTTCAACAAGATGGTAGCACCATGCTAAGCTCACACCTATAAATTAGTAATTAGGGTCTGATCCCACACCAAAGAGGTCAATGACAGCCTTCAAATTAACATCACTAAATGCAAAATCCTTGAACCACAACCAGGCATTCTAAAACTGCAACCCAACACAATTGCACATGTGTTTCCCATTAATGTCTAATGGTTACCTTGTCACTGTGAAAACTTGTTTGCAGGTTTTAACCGGGCTTGGGAAAGGAGAAGGAGCTTTCTACTGCTGCATTTACAGGACAAGCAGTTGTCTGAGCATTTTGTGAGCCACGTTGCATTTGTAGGCACACAATTCATTAAATCCTATTGTGGTATCATGTCCCCTTTGAATGATAAATTCTACACAAAATTTCAGTTAAATAAGTTTAAACCAAGTAACTAGTAGAGAATTTAGCATATGGCTCCTTGTGAAATCAGAGTACAAGTGCAATGCACTCCAACATTAGTAACTAACAGGCTGCTCCTGGCAGACACTAAGGGTTCTCCCAATCACAGCATACCACCAGAAAGGCACCTGAAAACAAACCAATTCTTCCTTTGCCCAAACATCTTAAGAACCAAAACTTCAATCTTGCCTTAGTATCTGGATGTAGAGACCTGAAAAACATCCAAGGCTTTTATCACATATAAAACTGGTGGGAGACTCATAGGCTGTAGCAGTCAAACCTGGATTAACTAGACATTATTGCTTGGTTTTTTGATCAGAAGAACCAGGATAAAACTCTACCTGCCAATAAGAAAGAGCTCATCCAGGTAGTTGATGAAGCCATTCCTTCTGCTTTCCTAACAGCTTTAGTATTACACACACAAATGGATTTCTAGTATGGTAGAAAAGGAGAACAAGGACCACAGTGGTATTAATTTCCTCAGCCCCTAAATTCTGAAAATCTTTTTTTTATTGTTTTTAAGAAAGAAAGATTGTTACAGAAGGGAAATTTGTACACTGTCTGGGAGAAGAATTAAGAGGAGTTTGGCTTCTGCAAACACTTCCCAACCGATGTAGGTTTGTAAACTAGAGCAGAAGTCACTTTCCAGAGTAACCAGACGCATGGCCAGCTTCTCAGATCATTACCCATACATAATTTTTCTAATCAAACGTATTAGACACTGCAGAGAAGCTTACAGCATTTTCACAGCAAATGAGTTTTAAATTGCAAAAAGGCCCCGAGAGTACCCACAGGCGATCTCTTCATAACATATTTTGGGCACAAAACCCACAAACTTTTCTATCTACATAGCTCAAGGCCTCACCCTTCCCAGAGCAAAAGGATTAATTCCATATACCAAAAACCAGAGAGCCATGGGCTATACCCCCCTGCAGACCCCACTCATTGTTCGCCTCTTCCGCTCTCCTCCAGGCTGATAGGGGAGAAGAGCCCAGCCCAGCCCCTCTCCACTTCTAACTTCAGCACGCAAATACCTGGTGAGCAGCAGAGAAATTTGTGCCTCTCCTTCACACTGCATCCTGCCTCCTCCATTTTCCCTCTGGAGGCTCCTGTGGCAGCCCCATACCTCTGCCTCCTACCCCAGTTTGACTGGGGCAGTCAGAGCTGCAGCAGCAGCAGCTTCTAATCAGCTACTCCAGCCTAAGCAATTAGGCCCTTCATTAGCTCTTTGCAGAGGATTGCTGCTGTGTGACACACCTGTACCCCATCCCATCACCAAACACCAAACAGCCCGTGTTAGGCATGGCAAATTACTTCCATTGGAGTCAGCTGTAGTCTTTAAAATGTTAAGCCTTTCTGAAGCAGCCACCTTCTCCAAAAGAGTCTAGCAAAAGGCAAATAGTTCAGGCCGTGACAAAATTGCCCTCTGCCCTATCTGCTTCCCATGAGGAATGCAGAAGCGCTTCACACGTGCGCCTGTGAAGGTCAGCACGGAAGGTGGATGTGGGCCATGATTATCCTTCCTTGCTCGTATGAGGATTACACCAACCGGAAAATTAATTTAATCATTTTATATTTAGTTGCACTTTCATCCAAAGATCTTAAAGCAGTTCTCAAACAGCAATTAATTAACCTCCACATCCCCCCTGCGAGGTGTGTACATGTAAGTAGGGGAGCGGTTTTACATGTGAATTACAAGCAGCCCGGGGAGCAGCTGTGAGGCAGCACAGCCTCCTCCTCCCCACGCCTGTGTACAGCCCTGCAGCGTGTCTACATATAGCCCAATTTAGAGATGACGGAAACAGACACTGGGAGATTACACATCATAAAACACATATGCAGCAAAGCCAAAAAGCAGGTCATAGTGTATTGGGAATGCAATACTAATTAAAAATAATAAGCCAGCTCCATGCTTTAACTTTCTCTGTGCTTCTGCTGAGGAGTGTGAAAATGAGAGTTTGTATTTCTGCAAGCACAAGACTGTTCTCAGTTTCCGCACCTCTAAGGAAGACTTCCATTATTTGCTCTCTTTTTTAAAAACACTGAATTCCTGCGATAAACATGTATCTATGTGCCAAATTCAGGTAGGCAAACTATGCACCTTGCTGGGGTAGATTAACATGGTATCTTTTCAAAAAGGATGAGTACTGTGCATAATAGTACCAAAGGCTTTAGGACAAGCATAACACAGCCAAGTGAAACTACAGGGGCAGGGCACGTTAAGATAAGGATTCAGAAGGTGACTGAGCTGATCTAACAACTCACTGCTACCAAAAGGATTAATCCTGCTCCTCTCTGCTTAGCAACGTGGTCCAATCCCCCGCCTGCGCTCAGCCCTGGCACTTGTCTCACCCCAGAAAGCCAGTTCAGCTCTCTAAACCTGCAGACAACCATTCTCCATTTTGCTGTAGCAGTTTTAGCAGCAGTGCCCTGCTCAGGACCTGGGCCATTCAATGGAACAGCCTCAAACATTTTTGTGGATATTTCCTACTCAGGAGAAGACTTAATTTGAAGTTGTCACTCCTGATTATAACACCTACAGTCATAACTAGAAAGGGTAGGACTATGCTATAGTCCGTGGCTTTTCAGCTAAAAATGAAAAACAGGTTTTCATGTGCTTTCTTTCCAGCTCCCATTCTCTTTCTCTGGCTTCCTGAGATATATTTGTTAGGTAATGCACGATAATCACCAGTTTCCAAGATAATTGTCATCTACGTACTCTGGATAATTTCTAACTATCTTTTCAACCTTTGCCACTTCTCTGCATGCATACAGGTGTTTAGTAGCTTGTACATAATGTCTCTTTTTGGTTTGCTATCACATGGGACATGATGCAGGTGTGGGAAGGGAATTCAAACCAGTCTTCTTGTGGCTGTGGTGCACCTCAATTTTTATTTTGTATGAGTCTTTCTCAGCAGGCTGTCAACACAAGACAAAATTGAGTGGCAGACTGTGGGGCAAATGCATCCTATACACTGTGCTGCAGTGCTACAGAACCTTCATTTCACTTTGGTTGTTCTTGTGCACCACTGTAAATGATGGGACATGCAGAGTCCAACCAGCCCCAATGCTCAGACTGCGTACTTCTGTATTTTCTTTAGATTTTCCCTTTCAGAAGGTAGTTTACTCGGACAAAGAGGTGTCTTTGTCTCACCCTCGGTTATGAAATTCAAATGACAGCCCTTTGCCTTAGGTGCTGCTTCTGCTTTTCCTCTCTACTTCTTTCATTTCTCCTCCCTGCTGCTACACTGGAGTGAATAATGCATTTTTTAGCGAATTTCCATGGATTAGGCTTCCAATTAATTCAAGCCAGTTTTACAGACTCTGCCAATTCAGGTTGCTAAAATTCACTTGGAATTATTGGGGTAGGGTGAGGGGGTTTCCCATAAATTTTTTCCAGATTAACTACAAGAATTCAGTGGAAAGAAATTAATCATTTTTACACGTGAGTATATACCATCAGTATGTGCAGGATTTGTTTCAGCCCAAACTGAAAGCACAAATTACACTCTCTTCCTTTTTAAAAGGCCCAAACATGGTTTCACACCAACTGACAGTGGTAGTAATTAATGTGAAGGATCCCTGGGGTCTTTTAACCTCCTTTCTCAGCTTTTGATGCCTGACAGCCACAACCTGTGTGCCATTTAACTATCTATAAAACTGAGGGGGGAAAAGCATTTAAACATGACATTGGGTTTTCTTTAAACCCTCTAATGAGCTCTAGATAAAGCAGAGAGGCTTTTACTGAGGATTTTAAGAAACACTTTTTTCCCCTCAATTCTTCTCCCTAGGGCAGAGCATTTCTGTCTCCTCACAGACAGACGAAATCCAGGAACAGCTCCCACAAAAACCAGGATCACCGATTGTGTCAAACAGGATAGCATGGTAAAGATGTGCTGTAGGACTGCTTTACCCCTTTCATCAGCTTGGTGCAGTCTGCCATGTCTGTATTCACACGTAAAATTGTGACAAGAGTTTTTCCTTTGCTTTTTTGTTTGTTTGTTTGCTGCAGATTTGCCAGCTACTCCAGGGTAGTCCAGAATTATTAGCTCATTCAAATAATTCAGCTTTATGACACTTTACTTAAATCAACTAATCCCTAAGAGAGGTAGCAATAACTATTGGTTGGACCTGGGGTTGAGAGCTAAATTTTGCCACCAAACTGTGATATTGGACAAATCAGTCAACCTTCTCAAACCCAGATCTCTGCTACCTCAGAAAGGAAGCATCCCCTCGGCAAAGCACTTCAATATCCTCTAACAATGGAGCTTGTTGGAAGTGTAGTAGGATATTAAAGGACCAGAGAGAATTTGCTTTTAGCTTGATTTCCAGTTCAGGGATTTCAAGTTACCAGTGTAGGAGTGGCTCCTTGTTAAACATTCCAATACACTGTATGGTACATTACAAAACAACCTCTCCAAAATACATACCTTAAAGAGATACTGCAGGTGCAAAATGATGCACTCGTATGCTTGAACTAAGCCTGCCTATATCAGAGCTCTGCCAGACAGACCTCTGAGCAGGCAGCCAGCAGCTGAACCCTGCTCTACCCCGTGTCCACCTCCAGAGCCACGTAGCAGGATGAGATGGGTTTCTGCTTAGAAGTGACATTTTGTCTTAAACTGCCAAAGAAGGTGGGTTGCACTTGGACACCAGGCTGAACTGCAGAGACAACAGGCATATGTCTCTCCTGCTTCATTGCAGGAGCGAGGAGTGCCTACAAAGATCGGGAAGGGACAGCACAAAGCAAATAGCCAAGGATGGTGGTGCTTCATGTTGCCACCCAAGCGTGTTTAGCAGAGCCCTGGGTTTCACTTGTCCCCTTGAGTGTCTGCTCATGCATGACCACAAGGCCTCATCATACCAGATTCGGTGAACCGGTTCAGATGGAGCAAGAGCTATACCAGAACAGATGTACTTTCACTTCATTTCTTTCCATGTTTTGTCAAGTCTCTGAAATTCTTGGTTCGGGCCGGAACCAGAAGCAGAGCACAAGAATCTTTTTAAAATATAGCAGTCTGACTGATAATGAGAACAGTGAAGCAGCTGTGCTCTGAGCTCTATTCCTTTTATTTACCTAATGCTCTGATTTACCAAAACTGCTTTACAGAAAATTTTGACAGCCTTACCCTGGAGGAGATCAGAATTTAAGATCCAACATCTGAAGCTAATTAACCATATAAGAAACAGCAAGTGAATAAATTGATTTTCCCATTTTGTGGTTTAGGGAAAAAAAAAGAGGAAAAAAATTTATGTGAAACAGAAATGTTTCTGGCTTTTTGACAGATTTAAAAAAAAAAAAATCAGCTACATCCTTCAACCCAAAGTGAAATATTTTGAAACAGTCTGAAAAATTTCCATCTATAAAATAAAATGTTTTGATATGTTAAAATGTTACTCTACTTCTAAGTTTTGGCTGAAATAATTCCCCAGATTTACCCTTTTTTTTTTTAATATTTCAGTCTCTTCATTTCCCAGTGAAGTCACTTCACTTGGAAAACTTTTATCCAGTTCTGTATCAGAGCACTCCTTTTAATGTTAGTGAAATTACTCCTAGGCACTGACACTGTTAAACCATTTATCATTTATTTACTGTGATCTACACGTTCCAAAGAGACTAGTGTTTCAACTGTTCAGTTTGAGATATCTTACAGAGACCTAGCTTTCAGAAATTCAGAAAACTTTCCTTATGAGAAATCAGACCCAGCTGATCTGTGCCTTCGTGGGTGTTTTGGTTTGCAACAGCGGAGCAGCTCTGAAGCAAGCCCCCACCTGAACCCAGTCACCGCGTGCTGGTCGGATTGACAGAGCAATTCTGTTTGATTCCTTTCAGAGAGGACTGAACTGTCTTCAGGTGTTAACCAACTTACAGGGACATAAGGGTTTGAACCAATAGCTGCTCCTTTGGACAGCTTCATACCATGTTTGTGATATGGAAGTTTAGCCCAGGAGACCAGACTGAATTTATTCTGAAGAAAAATCTCCAAAGAACATGTAGTGTGGATGCAGAAGCCTCAGCACCAGCTTCTTTAGTCAGCCAATCTGCCCCTATTGTGCTGATTTGTTTGCTAATGTAGCCATAGTGTAGGACATCTCATGGCGAATGTCAGAAAGTACTATCAAATCACAAACAGTTCCTGAAATTAAAAGCAATAAAAGAGAGCAATTTGCAAGATGAATTGAAAGGAAACAGGAAGGACACAGCAGTAAGCTCATGAAAATATTGAACTTACATTTCTTCACAGTGGTTTCTTGGTCAGGGCAGGAATTAATATCTCCTGTGTCAGTACAAAGACAGAGACTTCCCAGTCGCTTTTAGGTGATATTAGGTAATCTTTTCATAGAAAAACACCTTACAGCAAACGAAATTCTGTATCTAAGAGACAGAAAGTGCCAGCACTCTAATGGTAAACTACTATTTTTCTGTAAGCATCCTTTTAAAAGTTAGCAAGATAGTGGCTTTCCATAAAATTCTAGGTATATCAAAGTTAAACATAACCTTTCATTCCCTGGGGAGCAGACAGGTCTGCACTGTGAGGTGAAGCTGGTAACGGCAAGCCCATTGGCCCACTATTTTCTATAACCATTAAAACTGTAGCTCAATACCAGGCAATCATATCATTTGTATATTGATTTTTGTAGTTACTTTGTGCCGTTTCAAATAGAAACCAGGCTTTTCTCCTGCCATGCCTAATAAAACATTAAAATGCAATGGTTTAAGCCCAACAACCAAATAGATCTACAGAAGTATTTGGGGGGGGTGGGGGTGGAGAGAGAGAAGAGGGAAGTAGAAAAGACACCTTCAGAAGGATTATGAATAAAGTAAATGTAATGAGTTTTGCAGTCCTGTATTTCAGGGCCAGAAGACTTTATGGTTTCCTGTGGAGTGTCATGTCACCTTCCAGAGTCCCATAATTCTCCACATGCATACTGGAAGAATGTAGTTTGGGACAGCTGGAATGAGTATTTCAGCTAACGCTTTAATATTAGCTACCAGAAACTTGGGTCCTTTCCTAAGTGTTTATGAAAACATGAGCAAGTGTTCTTGAGAGTATTCCAAGTTCAAGTTTATTTACTTTACTGATTAGAATTAGATGTGCAGAGAATGGTTCTTGCACGATAGGGGTGGGGGCATGGTGTTATAAAACAGAACAGCTTTTTAGCATTTACAGATCAAAGATGAGGGCTGAATCCACAACAAGCCTCTCTAAAATCCTAAAAACAGCATTTGGTGAGCCTGTAGCATTCCAAATCTCCAGCTCATGCTCTCACCTTAAGTAATTGATCAATACTAAACTATGAAGTCTCCAATTATTCTAAATATGCTTTGTTCTTGACAAGGTGCAATATATTATTAAAGGATTACAGGCTTTTCATATGAAGAAACTGCAAACTTCTGAGATTTCAAAGCTTATCATTCTAATTGTGCGCAGAGGCAGACCGGGTCTGGAGGCTGGGTAACGTTGTTTTGAGAAACCTGTGTAGTCAGTCATAACCGTGGTGGGTGTTTGTTCCTGAAGACAATCTAACACATAGCATATTTGGGCAAACTGCTTAAAGAATGAAGAGAGGAGAAAATGGGCTTTTAAAGAAGTTGCTAGCAGATATAAGGAAACTCTAGTTAGGACTACCTTTCATGACCTAGTTCACAATTGAAGAGATACAGATGTTGATGAAACCTTTGTAAACGTGAAAAAATTAGCTAAATACTGGACTAAGATGTACTGTCTGACTAATTGGGATCCTGGTTTTAATGCAGCTTTCCAAGGTTTTAGGAAAACAATTGTGTCAGTCTCCTTCATGTGTGAAAGGAAACATCAATTCATTTTCCTCTGTGTGATAGATAATCAGCGAGATGAGAGGATCCTATATATTACTAATGATACGTTGCAAATGATAAAGTGTACCTATACGCCAGACAATTATACAAAGCATAGCATTAAAATTTGTTAAAAGTAAAGGTGATGGTATTAGTCAGGAGACAAGGACATGGAAGTTCTGACAGAAAGAACTGGATCACTGAAAATGCAATGTTCAGTGTGAGAGATGAAAGTGAAGCATCTGCAGAAAATCTCTTACCTTTCTGAAAAGGGAAGATTCTCACAAAAAATTAATATCTTGCTGATGTGGATCCTAAGAGATACTAATTCTGGCTTTATTTTAAAACCAGAAGGTTAAAACTTAAAAATTAGAGAATTTTCCAGAGCATATGGACCTGAAAAAGCAAAGCCAAATAAACTTTTCACTTATATATGTCACTTTTTTGTAATTGTATTTTTGTACATTTCACTAACCTTTATAAACTTGAGGGAAAGGTGCCATTTCATTGTAATGATACGACTGACTTCCTTACTAATTTGGAAATACATGTATTTCACACAACACATCAGTCAGTCACGTTAAGAAGGTGGTATGTGTTCCACACAACGCATCAGTCAGTCATGTTAAGAAGGTGGTATGGTTCCAGAGGTAGTATGAATAAATTATTACATGCAGTTGCCCTGGTAACTCCTAATTTGTTACTGCATAACAGAATTACTTGCGTTTAAATGGCTATATAACTTTTCTGGAGGCTGTTATAAAAACATACATTTGTCATTTCCTTTTACTTTTCAAACTGAATACATGGATCTGCGTGTGTATATGTAAGTATTAAATAGGAAAGATGCTTTTCCAGCTTAAATTTACCTTTCTTATAGCTACATATTCTCAGGCTCTCATCATGGAAAGCATCTTCTCCATGCAAAGGAAACAATGATCCTTGTTGCTCTGGAAGAGAAGTCCTCCAGAACTAGCAGCTCCCCTCTTCAGGCACTAGCTTTGTAAAACACCTCATAGGAGTTTTTAAAATTCCACTTTAGTGGTCTCTATTAGACATTAGGAAGAAAATATAAAGCAAGTGTAGGATTTTTATCCTATTTATCCCAATTCTGATAGAAAACCAGAATGATTTCACAAAGCTATTAAGTGAAATAAATGGTCCCACACTTATCACTCACTGACTGTGAATAAGACTTTTTTAAACATTTGTTTCATGGTTTAAAATAAACAGTAATAGATAAAACTAATTTAAAATACATATGCACCTCCTTATTAAAAAAAAACAACCTTTAAAGTTGCTTCTTTCAATGCTTCTTAACAGAAAAACCCAAAACCGAGAAAATGTTTTCATCAAATTTAACAAATAAAAAAGAACCTAATTTTAATCCAGTGACAATCTCAGAGTCTAACAATGAAGTAAAGCATCCATAATTCTATTTAACTCTGCTTGATGTGAAGGTTTTATTTTGTGATCATTTTAGTGCATAAACCCTGATGAATAATGGAATTTTAGAAAAAGAACCCCTATTGAGTCAAGCTTCATTGACATCTGACTGGTAGTCTAAAAGCCTGCAGAGAGGGTCCAAAGCAATGCATCATAGCCTCCCAGCAGGTCATTAAGGCATTACCCAATTAGAAAGCAAGGCTACGGAGCGACATTGTTCACAGCAGAGCAAACATAATTGATTTTTATTTCAACAAGGGGGAGAACCTCCTTACTAAAGAGCTTTAGCATAATTTCTTATTTAGGAGAGGTTTAAAGAGATTTGTGCTGGAGTATTTAATTCCAAACCCTGGGACAGTCTCTGGCAATGTGTATAAATTAAGGGGCAGTTGACTTCACTCATTCATATTCAAAATAGAGACTCGCTTGTTGCTCAAAAGTAGCATGAAGATTTCTGAGCCATGGCATCCAACACCAGCTGTGCAGGGGCACAGCGCTTGGACCCTCACAACCTTTATATAGTTCATGTAGCTATCAGCAAGCCAGTTTCCTGCTTTAAGACTTCTCTCCTAGGCTTTTGAACATGCTAATACACTGTATGTAGTCAACAGCTCTTTAAGAGCACCGTGCAGATGGAATTTACCCCCAAGACATCTTCATCACCATCGATCTCCTTCTCGTCTTACTGTTTCCCAACTGGTTATTTTTGATCCCACTGTTCACGGGCACCACTGGGTGGGAATGTTCAGCGACAGCCAGCCTATAGCAAGAACGGCTCCTAATGAACGACGGCTTGGATTTTCCCAATTTACTGTATTACAGTAACACAGTGGAAAATGTTACCCCTGTTATCTCCCATAAGAAACCCGAGTTTCCTTTTACAGATGATTAACATGATGCCTTTTCTCATTGCAAGCCATGCAAGCTAAAAAAAAAAAAAAAAAAAAAAGTCCTTTTGCAAGCACCACACTCCAGCTTTGAAAGCAATCAAATCATAAATTATACAAAGAATGTTTGTTTTAATTTACTAACAGTCAGTGTTTCAGTGGCAACAAGTAACTTTTCAGGAGAGGTTTTTTTCTGTAGTCGTTGCAATTAAGGTCCACTGGAGAACAGATAAGCTGGAAAATGCTGTAAAATCCTCACTTTTTACAAGACCCAAAGCAACACAACAAAAGTTTTTACTGTAAATATTTGTAGATTACTATCTCCAAACTATGTATACGGTAGACTGGAAAAAATATTTTCCTCTGTTCCTTTTACTTGAATCACTTAAAAAAAAAAATTAAAGGATTTCTCAGCTGCAAAGGCAGCAGTCCAAGCAGTGAACTTCATACGCTGGGTCTATACCTAAGAATCATGTGACTCATCTGTCTCTAATTTTCTGTTTTCCATCATGTTTCCAACAAAAATAATTATCAAGTCAACTTGACTTATGCCTTAAAAACTCATTTTCTTATTCTTAGTTAAAGAAAAATAGGGAAAAAAATTTTACATGGCACTTTCATTTCAAAGTCTGCCAGCAACACAGTGACAATTTTGTTCCCCTTGGTTGTTCACAAGCCTACTTCTCTATCTTGGTTAAGTACTATCTTGAAATACAAGGAAAGCAAAGATATGGTGTAAATAATTTTTATAAACACTTATGTACTCAGGTATATCACAAAGCTAGCAGCAGCGAGGGCAATTTAACAGTCGTTTGTCTTACCATGGCACTTACGAGTCCCAGACACAGATTGCTACCCCTTAGTGTTAGTCACAACGCCAACACACGTCAAAGAAACAATCGCTGCTCCTGAAAACTTCTGTAAAATTTGTGCCCAAGACCAGCTGATTTATCCATATACTCCAAATTTTGTTCCCCTTTTTTAATGTTAGGATCAAAATCAATTTTTACTGTTGCGCAGATCAACACAAGTATAAAATTTCAGGAGTGGCAGCAATGTATTGTGCACTGCTGCTTAGTCAAGTAGCAATGGAGCTAGTAAGTTTTTCTGAGGGCTGCCAAGTCACGTCCAGCATCCATTTCACGGTAAGACCAGCATTCTCTCTTCCTCTTCTGTTAGAAGGACTACAGCTAAAATCAGCTTCTATGGACCCTTTACCACACATAAATTTACTGTCAACTGGCAGTCAATCAGATTATTCAAATCCACACATATTTAACTGACTAAAGGATCCGCTCCTTCCGTCACATCAATGCTTTAAAAAAACTTTTAAACTAATTGCGACGGAAACCATCAGTGCATGAAGTGGTGTGGTCATTTTTGTTAGTTACTACTACAGACTTACTACCTTACTACCCAAACTGTTTCAACTGCAGTGATTCCTGGGAAATTATCTTTGCTGGCAAAGAAGCTCCCACCAACAGACCAGCTGAAAAACTGCAAAGCCATCAGTAAAACACATAGTTTCTAAGAAATAAGCTAGATCCACAAACATCCAAAAATTATTCAGGATTAAGCTGATCCTTACTTTGAAAATTAATTATCTGGGTCAGTGGTTCTCTACCCTTCTCTGTTTGTGAACACCTAAATTTTTTCTAGCTGTAGTGAAGACCCCGTATCATATAATAATAATCTTTCTTTTTCTGAGGCTTGTTATAACTGTCATGTACCTCTTGAAAGTAGTCATTGACAATTAGGGGTTTGTAGCCCCAAGTTTAGCAATCATGGGTCAGGTAGTACACTTAAAGTATGGAAAGTGAGCACATATTCATCAAATATCTTGAAAGCATGTTGGAGAAAGTTAAAAACTTTGAACTTGCTGAACTCCTCAAGTGTAGACATGCCTTTACTGTGCACCAGCTGCACAACTGAAGCAACAAACCTTCAGGGGTGCACTGTGCAATGGGCAGGCCAGAGAATGTGGAAGAAAGAGATCACATGCTAAAAGCCAGATGCAGGTACAGGAAAATACCCTTTCCAGCTTCGAGAAGGATAAGTGGAATGGTTTACATCTGGAATTAATAGGTCTCTTGACTTAACGAAAATAGGCAATACTTGGTTTTGTATGCTAGGTTAGAGTGTTTTCATTTGTAATGAGGAAAGAAAGTGTAGAGTACACTGTACGTGGCCATGTTCTCCCACAGGTGTGTGATGTGTAGGCTGGAGAAAATGGGCTAATTTTAGAACTTTCACCTTGTTAAATTTTTCTGGAGTTTAACTTTATAATAGGAGACATGCTGATATTATAGTCCTTGAACATTCCTCACCAGTGAGAAAACAGAGGAAAATGGTGGGAAAATTTAGTGCTTGAAATGATAACTATAAATTATACTGTAACATCAGTGATTTTAAAATGTTTATTTTACTGGAATATGTTGAGCAAGGCTGTGTTTTTCTCCGAGGAAGAAACGCTGTAGTTCACCACAGTAAATCTGTATGCTGGCACTTAAGTTCATGAACAACCATTATTTAGTCTATAAAATGCTTCTCCAATATTCAGTGAATCGTGTGTTGTTGAATTCTTAAATGCTCTGATTTTACATCTTATATAATATCTTATATATTAGTTCATCTTCTATAACCTTTATTTATATGCTTACTGGCTAGCTGTATGTTCAATGTTTAACATGAATGGACATAGTATAGTTACACACATTGTATGTAGTATGTTTGTTTGTATCTGTACTAATTGAGAGACTTATTTACAGAAAGAGAGACAAGAGCACGAAGAGTCACTTGAACATGAAAAAGCTCTAAGGGTCGTTGACTAGGAAAGGAGCAAATTTCTGAGTGTTAGAAGAACTTGTGAAGGTTCACCTCTAACAGAGCCCCTCTGCCTAGTGCTTCGAAAGTAACCCTGGAGGCAGAAAGCCGGAGCCGGAGACCTGAGTTGTATTACACAAACTTATTTCATGTCTTTGCTGTAGTTTTGGTAAGCTTTTTGCCTGAAATAGAAAAAGCAACCACAATTCTTCAAATCAAAGCCCAGAGGGTTTTCCTGATCTAAATGTATCCGCGGGTCCCAAACTCTCTATCCAGTTTTCTTCTCTGGAAATTAGAGTAACAGGTAGGACCTCTGATCATAGACCAAGGTGCTTTTGTAGTGGATGTCATACTGATACAGAACAAAAAGGACTTACGATGTAAATAATGGGACAACACAGAAAATATCTCCTAAGCAGAATCTTAGTTTTCCTTCGGTGTCCTTCGAAACACCAACAAAAAAATCATAGAATCATAGAATAGTTTGGGTTGGAAGCCACCTCTAAAGGTCATCTAGTCCAGCCCCCCTGCCATGGGCAGGGACATCTTCAACTAGATCAGGCTGCTCAGAGCCAATCAAAATCATCAAATGAGCCAGCAAAAAAACTGACAAGAAAAAGGAATGTCATTGGGTTGAAGGCTGTGTGCTTAATCGATGTTACTAGATCATAAAGCTTTTGAGAAAAGTCACTGTCACCTCTTCCTCCTTCTCCACTACATCTTCCCCTAGCGATGATGCAAACATGAATTTTCTGTTAATTTTGGCTGGGGGTAGGGTAGGTGTGGTGGGTGGATGTCTCTCTTCTTTCTGGAGGCCTTTCTAATAGCAAAAAAATGCCACCAGAAATTTTTGGTTTGTTTGAGCTCTTCAAAACTTTGTAATAATTCTTCAAATGAATAAAACTGGAAGCAAGCAAATGCCGACATGGAAAAAAGCACTATTTGATGGCTGCTAACTCCCCTCCACAACCACTGCAAACCTCCTTAGACTTCCCACCTCTCAGAAATCATAAACTGGCATTTACATATGAAGAAATGAGGTTTCATGAAACAGGTACAATCCTATATTACATGAGGAAAACATATATATTCTGCTTTTTAAAACAAAACAGGATTAGATTTTGAGGAGCTGAAGTAAATGGATTTTCTAATAAAATTCCATTCTGAAGGTAAATACAATAATCTGATTGCCTTAACTCATGTTTTTATGGGTTTTTGAGTATTCTATATTCAAAGACACAAACAGTACAGCAAAGACTTCTTCAACACCTATCTAGTAGCTTTGGGAAACAGGCAGTTTACTTCAAGCTGAGCTTTTCCTGAAGTGAAGTAGAAAACAGAAGGGGTAAGTATAGAGTATGTTAGGCAGTTTCTGTAGCAATCCTACCATTGCAACAAACCAGTTCACATTAAGTTTACGTACTTTGAACAGGTCGGCAGGCTGTCAATATTTTCACCATTTGTGACAATGTTTTGAGTTCAAGCATTTATCCGGCCTTGTGATGGTTACATTCACAGATACCAGTAAAAAGAAATGTTAAGGTTCGTTTTTCTCTGCAGCGTTTCATGACTAAGATCTTGGTGTTGACCCGTTCAAACTTTACTGACTTAGGAGACGTGCTGCGTCCAACAGTTTTGTAGAGAGCAAGAACCTGCAAGCTCTGTTGACTATTTAACTCCACATCAAGAAAAGGTGCAAATAATGAGGTCTAATTACACAATACTAGCAGTAATAAAGTGGAAAAGCAGTCTGTTCTTTAGCTTAGTACAGTATAATCAAGGAAGAGATATATGTCACTGAGGAGCATTTCTGATCATGCAGTCCAAGTCCCTTTAAATGGTACAATAAGGTCTATCCTGTAGCCCTATGGAAAGCAGATGGCACACTAATGACCCAGGCCTGCAAGCGCTTGAACCTGCAGTGCCATGTTCAAAGTTCATTGATGTCAAGGCACATCTGCCATGTGCCCTGACTTTAAACGAGGTCCATAAAAAACATCAAGCATGAAAGTGGTCAGGAGTCAGATAGGGTCTTTCTTGTGAATGAAGATAGTCAAGAATATGTTTGCTGGAAATCATTTCAAGTCTGAGTTCATGGAAGAAGGCCAGACTTTACTAAAGCGTTTATCAGAAAATGGTGCACCATTCTTAGCATCTACAAGCATGCTCACCGATACAGTTTCAGAAACTCGCACATTATAACAAATTTTATCTAAAAGTAGAAGAGGGAGAAAGCAAGGCAGAAAACTTAATTTTTCCAAATTCCTGGCTCTTCCTAAATTTTCACATTACAGTTTTGCAACTTTTCCCTTTATATAGTTATATAAACATTTTAATCATTTGCCACTGTAAAGAGATGGTCATAAATAGCCATTTTTATTTGTGCAACTTTTTTTATATTTTATGCTTTCCATGTGCCCCCAGAAATTTCAGAAATACACATGGGAGGATATCTGGGGGGAATAGATTTTAACAAACTAAGACCTGTGAAAAATGTTACACATTTTTCAACTTCCAAGCACAGGGAGTGAGTTATGCCCGTCTGATAAGAACTACACCATGTCCCTGAGAGGTCTATTCATTTACACCCCAAGAAGTATTGAAAAAATATCTTTAAGCTGTAAATACCTACAAAGACACTCATGAAACTTGCTACTGTGTCTGGCCAATTTATTGAAACTCATATATTTCAATAAATTATTCATTAGGATTTATTTTCCATAACTAAGTATCACACATAAATTACTGATAAATGCTAGCGAAATCTGACAGCTGAAAACATCTGTCCTCCCATGCTTATACATCTTAATTTTCTTCCTTCAGGTTGTCTTTATTTCTCAAAATTAACTATGCCAAATGGCTTAAGGATACACTATATTTGATTGATGCCATACAAAACAGAGCTGCATGGCATACTATACACGTAGAAAGGATACAGAACATAGTTCCCAAGGCTGGAATTGTCTCAGTAAGAACACCAGCTTTTTATGCCTATGGCTAATGAATTTATCTTCTGAAATAAATGTATCTTTTGGACTTGGATCAATGCATGCCTTAATTAAAACCATGTTTCTGTATAAGCATCTAACAGGAACACATGAAGGCCCTATTTAAATTGGAAGAGAACAGTATAAACCAGTATGGCTTTTAAAACTAACTGCTTCCAGGTGCAAAGAGAATGGAAGTTTAGTGCTGTTTCCAACTTAATGCTTGGATGCCTTTGTTCTTGAAAGTGTAAGGTTTCCCTCATTCTCAGTTTTATGACTGCAGGTTTCTATGTTGCATAACACCCTATAACGGAGCACCAAAGGGCTTAGGTTTATTGTTTTGTTTCACTTTATTGACTGCATGTTTTATTCAGCTAATATGTGCTGTAGAGGCAGGCAGTAACATCTCAATTACAACGCCAGTGCTCTTCCTTCTCTGTAAATGACCAGCTTCAGTCTGCACCTTATTATATTCACATGCAGATGTTAAAAAGCAGGAGAGGAGGGATGAGGGAAGTCAGAGTTGAAACAGACCTTTTAAAGCATTACAACTGGAGAGGCTTTTTTCTCAGGTAAACCTCTAAAGCTAAACACGTTCTAGTATATGATATTTATGCTGTGGCAAGCCACCAAGCACCAGCAACTATTGCATAGAAATGGGTGTGAGAAAGTTCAAATCTAAATAAAAAACTCCTCCAGAGTTTGATCAGAGCTGGATCTGGTATTTCACTTTACTCATTTCTACTATTGTGCATCCCTGTTGGAGAGCCAAAGAGACTTTGGCAATGCAACAAGTATACAAGCAAGAAATTGGCACTCACTACAGCTTATTCAATGTCCTGAATATTAAAGCTTGTTTTACTAAAAAGGGGAATGCTGAACAGGATGACATTAGGAGTCTTCATGGTTCCTTTTGTAATGCCATTGGATTTTTTCATTCCCACAAGGCCAAAGAGACAGACTGGGTTAACATTAGAGACAGATACAATCTTCTCCTGTTAATCAAAAGTATGCTGAGCTGGCGGGGGAGGTTGGAGGAACAGAGGGAAGAAAATGAGAAAAAAAAAATCCAAAGTTTCATTAATTAAAGAGAAACAAGGCATTCCTTTGCAGGTGGAGCTGTAATTGGAGTAAAAAAAAAAAGCCCTCCCTTATTTTATCTGAAGGACGCCAACTCTGATAATACAGCAGCATCAATCAGTTCAGCACATGAGCCCAAGTGCTGCTAATGGACTTGAAAGTTTATTGTCTGGTTTTCTGGCCATTGATAAATAGTCAGATACCAACAACTACCAGAAATCACTGTGTCTGTAACCAGCAGATATGGGATACTGAATGCTGTAAGGAATGGCTCTTTCTCTGCCTTCCCATAGGAAGTGCCTGTGAGCCAGCAACTGATTGTTCCTGTGGAGGCAGAGGCAGGGACAGTGGCGTTTTCTAGCTACAGACAAGGAAATAATCTTTACAGTGTTTCAGAGATTATTAATAAATACTTTACTTTAGCTGAATTGTTTATACTGCACTGTAAGCCTTCTGGAAAATGATGATAATTTCATCTTGTGTTTATAAAGAACTCAAATATTCAATATCTAGCTCAGTTAAAGGCAACTGGAAACAGCTAGATGTATTCATAGTGATACTTCGGGCCAATTTGACAACAATAAGAAAGAATGATTTCTTTTTAGTCTGGTATAAAGGATAGCTTATTACACAGACATTTCCCTGTCTTCAAAGGGCAAAAACCTGGCTCAGCTTTTTCACATTTCTCCCACATCCTGATTTTAGCATATGTCATTCTTATCCTATATCGGTCATTTTCATCAAATTCATGTTTCCAAGTATAAGTGACCTGCTCAAGATCATTCCTAGTAGCACAGTCACACAACTAAGTCCAAACGCCAACATATATCCCCCTGTATAGGGCACTTTAAACCTGTTGCTCCACTCACTGGCTACATCCAGTGGATTTACTGCATGGGGAAAGGGGAAAGACTTTGCAGACCGGTCCTGCAAGATGTGTGTCTTTCCTGCAAGGTGCTACAGGCCTTTGCTCCTGTGGTGACACCAGGAATCAACATTTGGGCTGACACCTTACAGGAGCAGAGTATTCCCTGATGTTCTTACCCCCCTCACCAACTGAGCAAGCCCGGGGGTGACGCTTACGTCTGAGGAGAAGCTGGATGGGAAACTTTTGTAACTCGTAACAGGTTCAATTTGTTATATGATACTAAGCTTGAGAAATTTTCCACATAACCTTCCAATTCCTTCTTTCTTAATTCATATCAAGTACATGGACAACTACCCGTGGTGGCAGCACTTGAGCTACGGCACCCTTCCCTCCATTCTGAAAGCTGGTCTGCTCCTCACACCCGTGGGAACGATACAACAATCCCAGCTGTTTTGGCTTGAAAAACATTCAGCTTCAGGTGCAGAATGAGCAGCCTGACCCCAGAAGGGACAATGAAAAATTGCTTTTAGCAGCAGGCAGAAATCAATCCCTTCCTTTAAGCTGGGGATTCCTAAATCTGTCAGAGAAAAGAAAAAGAGAGCAGGCTGGAGCACCCTATAAAGCCCCTGTAGAGCCGGGCAGAGGCCAGCAGCTGCTCCTGCGGTCCATAGGCGGTATGTATAGAAGCAGCAGCCAGGAGAGATGTGGCAGCACTGGGACCCAGGACGAGATGGGTGTCATCTTCCAAGCCCCATCCAGGATAGCTGCGTAGATCACGTTACCCTGACTTTATTGTTATTTTTTATTATTATTTATTGAGCATCAACAGCATGCCTGGAACTATATGAGGGACAAATAGAGAGAGTCCCTTCCCAAAAATAGAAACAATCAGGCTTTGTGTGGGAATCCTGAAACCCACCTAAACTAGAAGGCTTCAGTCTCCAGGGCTGTTAATTCAGCACATATCATGAGCAATAAATTCACTTGGAAAAAGTTTTAGAAAGCAGTGTTTGTTTGGTCTTTGACAGCTTGCTCTGAACCAGAAGTTAGAAGTCAAAGACCAAAAAGTAAACACACTTCTCCCTCAATCCCCTAGTTTCTTTTTTGCCAAAGTATATTAGAATATAGTCAATATCTCTGATATCCTGATGATTTCTTCCATGACTTTTATGGCCATATAAAGATACTGCCTTTGACAGTTGGGCTGGATGCTTTCCTGATGTAAATCAGGGTCACACCACTAAAGTCAGTGCAACTACATAGAACGAAACCATGGAACGATCTGGACCTACATGTATATTTATTTTCCGAATGGGGAACAGGGTAGCAAGGCTTAATGATCCAACACATTTATTTCCTCCTGAGAGAAAAAACTATCATTCTAACTGTACATATTAAATTATTGTTATTGAACTTTCATGTTAAATCCCCAGTAATCTGAGTTCTGCTCTGTGGTGAAAACTATACTACAGCTCTGCTACTGATAACATCATAAATACAGCATTACAACAACTAATGCTGCCCTCCTATGACACACTGCAAATTAAGAACATTATTAACAAAACCTGAAGTGGATGTATATGTCGAGTCTTGCTAGATGAATGTATTTTTTCACTGTTTAGTCCCTTGACTATATCACAAAAACACCATTTTTCAGTTCTGTACAACCATACTGTATATTTTTAATATTATATTAATTGAAAAACTGTTACTGTATCTAGCCCTTGGTACATATGAAATCTCTTTAACAACCACAGTATTCACTATATAGGGTATGATTTGGGAACAAAAAAATCTTTTGTTAGTATTCCTCTCTAAATGGTGACTTCTTTATGTGGGTTTCATGAAGCAAATCTATCTTTAAACAAGAAAAGCTCAGTGATGCCCCTACTTCTGCCAGAAGAATCTCTTCAAGTCAATCTTCCTGTCCAATTACATGGAAAAAAAGACCAAGCCACAAACCCTGATTTCTCATAGCACAGGAGCCCACGTGCAGCTGTAGTGTGAATGAGTATTAAACCTGAATTTCTTTAAGAATCAACAATGCACGCAACTTGTACCAGGGGGAGAAGGGAATCTGTCATTCTGTCCCAAGACCGCAGTAGGACCAACGTCACTTCCCTGCACATGAGCACAATGTGGGGCACTTAGCATCCAGAAACAACCCCACACACTCATTTATACCACCGCGGAGTTTCATTTCACTCTGTCGAGGCAGGAAAAGAAAATTGTATTACCAAAGGACTTCCAAGCTATTGACATTCGAACATGAGAAGGAGAGAAACCCTTGGAAGAAGCATCAACAGAAAGCTAAAGCTTCTCCCATTTTGGACCCTCCTTTGTTTGTGCAAAGCACACTAGTAAATGTTGCTTTCACCAGCGCACCAGCCAACCACAAAACTATCTGGCTTATTTGGCGAGATCCAGCAGAAGTTGTTTTCATGGGAGTTTCATCTGTTGGAACTAAAGCGCAACGGACAATGATCGCTGCTTAAACATGTAAATAACCTCCACGTGAAGGGCATACATAATGCCCTTCAGAAGGGGATCTGCACAGGCACGTTTTACATTCATCACACTGTTCTCATATCTGAGGCTGCCTTGAGAAGGAGGCTACAATACACTTTTGTGGTGAAATTAGTGCGTTCAGCTTTGTTGCTGTTAAACATTTCTTTTTCTCTTTTTCTGGCTACTCCACTCCTGTAACAAGCAATATCCCTACGAGCGACCAGCCAAGAGCCCCACAAGAGCTCCCAGGCTCTGGGAGCAGCGCAACTGCTGCTCCCACTCCAGACTGTGTTTCATTCATTTCTGGTGAATTCTCTTGTTCTCCTTCCCTCCTCCCGAGACCTCAATGGAGGCCTGCAAGCAGAAAATGGGCTGGGACTCGGAGGGGCGGATAAGCCCCCGGCACCCCCCACAGCAGGTAAAGGTGTCAGAGTTAAACGAGAATCTCTTTGCTGTGGGAGCAGTTTGGGCCAAAATGATTATTAACCCCTGCCTCAGGTACTCTCCTCCTCCCTCTCACCCCACAAATTATATTTTGTATGTTCCCAGCCCGACTTTTCTTCATTTACTAGTGAGGTCAATAGTTCTTTTTTTAATGAAGCCTTGGCAAGCAGGCAGAGGCAGACAAGAAGCGATGTGGCTGGACAGCACTTTTTTTTTTTTAAGTGGATATCATCGTAACTGTCTTACTGCGAGGTGTGTAACTCTGCATGGGGGGAGTACGTACCAGCCAGTCAAGAAACATGGATTCATTAACTGACCTGGTTAAAGAAGTCACAGTGTCAGTTAACCCCAGCGACTAAGGCTGGAACAGAAACCTGGTAGAGCTGACTCTAAGCCTTCCTTTGGCCCAGGAAAAAGAAATAAAGGCTGGGACGAGACTTCTCTCTTACAAGAGACACATTTCCTCCACCCTACAGACACAGGCTGGTACCTGGAGGCCCTATTTGTAGCTATTGCCTGAAAGAAACATGCACACACAGCCGCCAATTCCTCTTTTATGATTAGTTATACATGCCCTTAAGTAGTCAGAAAGACAGCAGTGCAGCAAAGACCACTCAAATGCATCATGTGAATAGCTAGAGCTGTGAGCTTAATAAAAGCTCTTTACTACCACAAAGCATAGCTTATAACATCATGTTCAAAGTGTTTCTCCACGTACACTTCGGGTGAATTCTTGGTCCCACCAAAGACAGTGGGAGTTTTGCCCTTCGCTTCAGTGGGATGTATTTCACCTTTTGTGTTTAACTGCTAGTTGTTAGGGAAAGGAATAAATTACACTCCGTTAAATCCAGGCACAGTAATAATCAAGTTCTTTTTCAAAAAAGAAATGCTACCATGAGACCGCTTTATACCTAGCTGAAGTCTTAGAGAGTCCTTTTTAAGTGTTCTGAAAGTTATTTTCTGATACTTTTTTTGTATTCCTGGATGGTTTCACTGCATTTGCATCAAACCAACTGGATCAACAAGAAAAAACAAACAGGGAAAAGCCGTTAAGGGACAAAAGACAAGATTTAAAAGCCTTTCACAACCATCCACTTAAAAGACTGCACTGTTTAGCTAGCTTGTCCAAACTTACAGTGTAGCAAGAGCAATAATCTCCGTCAGTGCTGGTTATAACCCCTGCCAAGCTGAAAGCAATGTTCCCATTGACTTCAGTATGCAGATCAGATCCTGGAAAAGAGAGGTTGTATGCCAGAATCGGAACGGTTAGACAAATGAATGTAAACACTGAGATGGAGATATCCTTTCTCTTAGAGTTAAATTATTTTGCTGTGAACAGGACATTTAAAGTCTGTAACTCTATGGTATTGAGACGACCCATCTGTGTTTTAAAGCAGATTAGAGTGCATTGGGAAGCAAATGACACATTGCATTACTTAAGCCAAATGTTCAAAATTCCACTTGCTATTGGTACAAGCTACACACACTGTATCTTCAGTCATGTGTCTGAACGCATTCCTAGTGAGCTTAAGCAGAGTATAGTTAATTGAATCAGCCTGTGGAAACCTACCACACCATTGCAACCTGAAGTTGCTATTTCTATTTTAGAAGCCTTTGAGTAATTTCCATCAAGATCGCCTGACTTCTCCACTCCATCTCTGCACTATCTGTAACGATTACATCTTACTGATCCACCACAGTACCTTTATCTTCACTTAAATATCTTCATTTTATCATTGTCCTTTGTAGCGTTAAAAATGCTTCTGTTCTATCATCTCAGTATTATGAAACATGTCCGTGTTGGTGCAACATTCACCAATCCGATACACAAAAATACAAGCACAAAATATTGATCTAATCCATTCTTCCCAGGTTGCCTCTCTGCTACCTCTTCTCAAGAGTCTCACCATCCGGGTAGCAGTTATGTAGAGCTGCCAGAGGCTTTCCTGCCATCCAGCCCTTGGACAGTCCTGCTGCTGCTGCCTTATGGCCTTCTCCAGGAGACTTGAGAGCCAGTTTTCTAGATTTTACATATTTTATCAGTGAAAGCAACATATGCCATCAGCAAGAGAGAGGCTGGAAACGTGGCACTCCCTCATCAGTCAGCACTGACGCTCAGAATAATCATTCAACATGTTATTCATGTTTAACACATCAGTTCATTGAGCTGGCACTCTCACCCCACTTACAAAGGTAAATGAAGGCTAGAAGGGGTCTGTGAAACTCTAGAGCTAATGAAAATGATGCAGCTGGCTCCAAACTGTAATTCTGGCTCTGAGGTGCAAGATCTTGGCACCATCTGCTCCTTCCAGAGAGCTAATATTAATGAAAAACTCATCACACCCCTGCTGAGTGAGGGAATGCTAGCACACAGCTCCCGAAAGATGCCTGCAGCTTTCAGCCATATTTTAGCACTGCTGATACGTAGTTTCTGCCAGCTTTCTGGGATACAGAAATTCGAGACGTAGCATCCGTGTGAGTTCAGGTCGGTAGGCCTGGGCTGCAGCGTTTCTAACCAGGACATCCCAGGGAGTAACGCATCCGGATGCTCTGAGCAGAGCAGGCCCATCTCGCTGGGCATCTGGGCCACGTCAAGCTGCCTGGGCACACCGTCTATGCAGGGTACTGCATCTCCAGGATTTCCAGATATTTAAAACGCTCAAAAATCACCAAAGTCCTCAAATTCCAAACAAAATTTTCAGGTGGAAAAAGAAGGTCCAGGTAGCTCAGGTAGAGGGTAGTCCTTTGTTGACTATAAAGCAATACATCTATTTTAAACCAGGTTTCACAGTCTGGTGAAATATGACTGATACATGTCTGATCTCTTCCCTGCCCCACACCCTTTTCAATTCTATCCAAATGATGCCTTGCGGTCCCATTAGCCTACACATACCCATCATCCCGCCCTTATTTAGGAGATGCAAGACCCAGAAAGGCATGAGAGTCTGCTGAACACAAAATAGTAGTTCTGTGCCTCCAAATATCCAGTTACATAGCGCTGCCATTAGCACATGGGGAAAAAAAATAACGGTTTGTAATAACATCTAAAAATATAGAGGCAAATAATTCCTGTCTCGCTCCCACAAACCAGGGCTTCCCACCAATATTTTTTTCCACATAACAATTTTAAAGTATGTATTGTATTCTGCATGCCACTGAAACAAACGGCATTTTACTATTTTACTCAAAAAAATATTTGCATGATTAGTGTACTTTGAAACTCTGTGTAATCAGATTGCCCAGCTATTTGCTTAGTTGCACAAGAGATCCTAGGCTGCTAAACCCTCTTCAGAATTATCTTGCCCCCACCCCACTCCTCAGAAGAGTCTTCCAAAATAAAATAAATCATTGATCTACTGTCAGGAAAGCTGCCTTCTCAGTATTATCCAGTCCCAGTGTATTCTCTGTAGGACTGTTTCCTACAGATAATAGGGCTAACCCTGAGGCGTTTTATGGATCCATACACTAAATTTTACGCATAGCCTTTTGCACTAACATCCCCGTTATCAAAGATACGGGATCCCATGCCTGTTGGAATTCCCAACAGATTGACAGTAATAAAATTGTATGGACAAAATTAGTTTTCCATACCAAAAGTGCTGCAGGAATTCTAAGATATATGCAGTTGATGCTTAAATTGCCCAATTTAAAAATATGTACTTTGCACAAGAAAACTATCCCATAAGAACATTAAGGTTGCAAAGTGAAGTACTCAGAATTTCAGAGATGTCAGAATTAGGATTTCTCGGCACATAATTTATCCACTTTCTGCATATCCCTTCAATAAGACATAACCCCTGGAGGGCTAACTTGAGTTAGGTCCAGAATAGCCAGTGTGGCTGAAATTGCTTCTGGTTTTAGCTGCTAAATATACCAAAGCTGTTCCTATGGGACACATGCAAATTGTAAGCTGTGGAAATCCCTACAATTTAGCCAAATGTTCATAGATTAGAAACGGTAAGACGTATATCCCCGAGTAAAGAGCCAGACAATCCTTCCCGCACTGAATTTCAGGTCCTTGCTCCAAAGCATTGAGATATTTTACCTTTTCAAAGTTCACCACATTGTTTTGCCAGTGTATTGTTCGCCAGCTCTATTCTCAGGAATCATTTTGGCTGAAATTTTCCTAAAGAGTTTAGGGAGACACCCAGCAGAGAAAATTTCCTCCAAGTTTCGTTCAAAATGGTTCAAAAAGTTCAAAAATCTGGCAAAGTGTACGCCAATAAAAATGGGGGCTTGTAAGAGGCAATGTTACACCAGTCTTCACAGTAAGAGACACCAGCAGCTCCGCCTGTAATATTTTTGCCACTTACAATTAATATTCTGGAAAAAGGCATCTTGAGAAAGTAAAACAAGTAGCACAAAGAGGAGGAGGGTTTCCGAGCAACTGCTTCGTTTTCATTTTGAGCCCATGCTGCAGAAGTGTTAGCAGCAACTTAAGGGGCTAGTCTCATCCCCAGCCTGCAGGAGAGTGAAGAAACTAGGTTATAAACAGTAATTTCTTGCATATAACCTCAGATAAATATACGGTGGGGGGATCAAAAGGAACAGTATTTTAAATCATTGCGCCCACAGTTAATTTCTATATGCAATACATCACGCAGTCAGAAAATGTATTTGTATGGCCAAGTCACATTCCCACTGATTTTTGCAAATCCTGTGGTCCCCAGATCTTAAATTAATAGGGAGGGAAATTACAAAGAAAAAGCAAGCATAAGCACTGCCCTCTCTTAGCAGGCTCCTCCCGAAAAGCTCCCTTCCAAACTCTGTTTCCACGGGTGCTGGCTCAGCGTGCCACCTTCCGCTGCCCAAGCTTCGCTCACTCAGTCGTTGCTCACTTTTTTCTTGACCTCTTTGCTAAACTGTGTCTTGGAATTATCACAAGCCCAGTCCCAGCCTGCCATATTTCAAAATCAGGCACCTAAATAAATGATCTGATTTCCAGGAGCTGCTGAGTATTGTCAGCAAGACAAGAGGACTTGCAGGCGCCCTGAATGTCCTGGAAATCAGGCCACTTTCTTCTATGCTCCTACTTTCAGCTTTTTCAGTTTTTCCTCCACCCAGTGGCCACTAACAGAAACAAATCACCTCATAAAAACACACTGCACTACCATCCTATTACTGAAAAACTCTGTTAACATGGCAGTAGTCTGTTGTTGTCTGGATTGCTACTTACAAAATATCACTGTGTGCCTCTGTTATGGCATTGAGTACAGGATTACTGAGGATGTGCTGCGTTACGGAAAACGTAGTGATGATGTGCAAGTGATAGAAAGACATCCTGCATGAAACTGCGCTGTGTGTTGGGACGGGAACTTACACAGGACCAGCCAAAGATATTATATCCCCACAAGACCTGGAAATATAGCTGTGGTCAACAAAAGTAATTGCTACCATTGACAGGAGTAGGAAAAAAGGTCAAAACAAGTTGAAAACTATTGCCACAATCCAAAGCACAGAAATCTACGTTCTTTCATATAAATCAACCAACTGATGAAACCTCCTAACCAGTTTCCTGCTGGTACTGGAAAAACACAGATTTCTCGGATTGTCTGCCCCACCTGAGCAGATGTGATGAGCTGTGGATCCGGGCTTCAGAGTGGAGCTCCTGCAGGACACACCAGCGGGAGGAGTCCTCTTTGGTCTGGCTACAGACTGCCATGAAACCCTCTGGTAATTATAGTTTAATTTTGGATTTTAATATTCAGCCAGAGATTTGAAAAATGCTTTTCTTCTGTACATGATGAAAGCATGTTACCTTAGTCAGCTGGCAGAACTGTAAAAGTTGCATTTAGGTTTCATTACTAATAGCTATTGAATTAACTCTATAATTGATTCTTTAAGAGTATTTGCAAGATATATTCCATATGGTATACTATAAAACAGTTCTGCTAGACATTAGCAAGGCTAGGCCAAAACACAAACACATATATGCAGATTTACCTGCCTCTGTACAAACATTTACACCCCTACACATATATGCTGGATAGACATCTCCAGGAGGATTCAGGCCTATAAGAAGAGCTACCAGGTTAGACAATTTACAATCTAAGATATAAAAAAACTAGGGAGATTCTGAAAAGCATAATATATTATTGTTTGCTTATGGAAAAATACAATTTTATTTATTTTTTAAATTCATTCAATGTTTGGCCTACATCTATTTGACTGCATCACCAGTGCAGGACTGCTCACTCTCTGATCATGACACTAGTGAGCTGCTCCCCATTGCACACCATTTGCTCCCTCTTCACGGTCAGCCCCTTCTTCCACTTTTCGACCAAAAAAGATGATGTTTCAGCTGGACACCCGAACACGCGGGGTGCAAATGCACACTTCACCTAGCACCACAAGGCAGCACATTTCCACAGCTCGCAGCACTTTTCACTTTTGCCAGGACCTTTGAAGACTCCATTTGCTCAAGGCGAGCTCGCTGGAAACCCCACTGCCCCAGAGCATGAAAAGCAAATAAGGGCTGGAAATACCATCCCACAGATTAAACCTTTTTCTGTTTGAAAGAGTGATTGAGAAGACTTGCCGGAGTATTTGCCTAGGTCTGCCCATACAGATTTAAACTTGTTTGCTGTTTTCCCCTCACCTTGAGTCTGTAGTTTATGACAAGCAGGGTTGGTAGGTAGGGTGGGGGCAGCCAAGTAACTCAATGGTCCTCAGAGTGCTTTAAGGCAACATCATAAAA
Organism: Pygoscelis adeliae; assembly: GCF_000699105.1. Classification (NCBI taxonomy): domain Eukaryota; kingdom Metazoa; phylum Chordata; class Aves; order Sphenisciformes; family Spheniscidae; genus Pygoscelis; species Pygoscelis adeliae. The sequence goes on from NW_008825430.1 coordinate 1,232,810, forward strand.
GGGATCAGGGACAGAGCTCTTAGCCATGACCCCTCTCTGCAAACAAAGCAGGAATTACTGGGCAACAGTGTCATTCACAACATTTTCCCCTTGAAAGCACCTCTGCAAGAGCCACCGCGCTGGGCAGCGGCAGGCAGCTGGGCACATCCTCCGAGTAAACGAGCACAGCCATGGGTTCGCACAGCTCCGTGTCTGACCTGGCACGCTCACGCTGGCCTGTGGAGCTGCAGACCTGCCACAAAGATTCATGAATCATGTTGATTGAGTAATTTTCAGTATTTCTCTGGCTGACAGCAGCAGTGGTGCTCTGTCTGCCAGCTCTTGGCTAGACAAAGCAGATTTAGCGTCCCCCATCTGGTAGTTGAACTCTGCGTGCAATCTGCACAGGCCATAGCCAACACTCAAACTGGGACCTCATGGGGCCTTGGCAGCGCTGGCACCAGGTAAGCCAACACAAAAAGTGCTGTGGTAAACCTGTCTCCCTGGGAAGCGACTCTTTGCACCTGCGAGGAGCAGGAGTGGTGACAGAAATGTAACTCTAAAATATAGCTAGCCAGGACTGCAAAAAAGGAGCTTTAACGGCTATGCAGATTAGAGAAAACCCACAGAGTTGGCAACACTTCTGGGACTTGTTTACACTTAATAGTGAATACTGGTTACTACCAATATCTTTTTTAAAATACAAGGCTACTTAATAGGCAGCTATTGATAGTTTACTATCCTAAGGTGAAGGCATTATTGCCAGAATTTTGTATTTAAATAAGCCATCGTGCCCTACAAAAATCACAGCTTTTGCCTCTAGGCTGTTGATTTGAATCCAGCTCAAATCAGTAACGACCAAAACCAGTCACTCTGCGAAGATGCTCAGTGACCTGTATGCACCAAGCTCACAGGTACTGTACGTCTTGCTGCAGTTTGCACGCCTTGCCACGGGGCTGCCGCCCATCTCCACGGCTGTCCTTAAACCAGCTGTGTCACTCCACCGCCCCAGTGCCCCGGACACGCTTGTTAGCCTGATGTCACTTTCAACTCATGTGCTTGAGTCTGAGATGACCTGAAACTAGTGTTTCATCACAAAGAAACAAGTCACACTTTTTTTTTTTTCTTTTTTTTTTCCCCCTCTTTTCCCAAAGCGTCGGTCTGTTTAATTCATCCTCCTCTACTGTCCCCAGGCTGGGCAATGCCCTCGGTCCACACCGGCACCTCTCTGCCACCAACACGACCTTCACCTGCCAGTGCCCTGCCAATTGGGTCTCACTGGGACCCACTTTCACACAGCTGAGACTAGATGATATCCTGACATGGAAGTGAATTAATCTAATTTTGGACTATGGCCCCTTCTCCAACAAAATTGTTACAGAGTACTGAACCCGAATTAGCTCAGAAAGCCTTCTCCCTGCTCCCACATCTCGCCCCGCTGTTTCGCACTATCAGTGCGTTTTGGTTTCAATCTGCGCAACAACTTGTGAATCCATGTAACACTGGCCGAGCAAAACTGCTGTAAGTAAGGCTCTTTCCTAATCTTTCAAAAGCAGCCTGAACACCCACGGATGTGCTTTGCCCCTGCATTTCAACCCTGGCCTCCGCGCTGCGTGAGTGGTGCGGCTTTCCCTGTTTATGTTTGGCAGCACGGGGCAGCAAGGTGTGCAGGTTACCTACATGAGAAGATCCCTTCCAGCTGCTTATCATTTATCATTGCTTCATTCAGGCCTTCTCAGAGAGCACACGTAACCTGCGGGTACTCGTCAAGTGTGATGTTGCAATTAGAAGAAAAGAATTGCAGATCCTCTCATTTCAGCCCTATTTCAGATTTTCCAATTAATTCCAATTAATTCATGATTTTTCTTAAATTCATCACTAGCATATTGTACTTGGGTACACTGTCAGATTGACACAATGTAGGTATAGTTATAGAAGAACGTGCTGTCCTTCCTAATCAGGGTAGCGATGTGCACAGCCGTGGCCAGGTAGCACTGGAAGACAAGGCTGAAGGCTTATGCACACACAGCGGCAACCTTTGACACGGCTGTACACTGAAATCCTCTTTCATCTTCAGGGTCTCCTTCAGAGTCGATGACAGCCTGAGGTCTAAACACGTCCACAGAAGCAAACCATTAGCAGCTTGGGCATCTGAGTGACTAGATTACCACCATCCATCTCCAAATACTTACTGTCGTCTGTTTAACTCTTCCCCACCCTGAGTTTAAAGAAGCAGGTGATTTTTATGATATTTGCACACATGTGCACACACACCACAAAACACAACATTTTATTTTCTGTTCTTCTAGCTGAGAGGAACTCTTCCTTTGCTTACAAAAAGGCAGATTTAGGAGGCTGAAGTCTGCACGAGCCAGAGCAGTGCCCCTCTGCTGCCAGGCAGCAGCAGCCCTGCAGCCTCTGTGCTCTGGCTTAGCCAGCGCGCTGGGACTGCGCTGTCATTAGCGCAGCCAGAGCACCAGGCACTGAAAATCTATCATGCAATTTTATTCTGTGTGAGGTACCAAGCAGCTCTATCTGTGCAATGGAGCAAGCCCACCAGATAGGCAGGCAGAAAAGGAGGCAGCACTGGAGCCTCCACCGCTTCTTATCTCTAATTAGCTGAGGGATGATGGCTAGTATCATCAGGCTTTAAATAGATAGTCTGTCTGCCACGCCTATATAGTTTTAGGCCAGCAATAAAATGCAGGTATGAAAAACATACCAAAAAAAAAAATCTTTGCAGGATTCATAATAATAGCAAAAAATTAAAACCAAAATGGCAAGTGTTCCAGTATTCTACAGTCAGCACTTGTTCACTTGTTTCTTAATGTGAAACAATCAAACTTTTAAAATATGCAGGGACACACACACAATTTGTATGTATAAACATACATTATTTAGACCAGCTGAATTCTCAAGAGCTGCAAATAGTCCATGAATTATTCTGTAATTTATACTTCCCCATCTGAGAATATGCTTCCACCAAAAGATTTTTCTTTTTCAATTAAAATTCATTATGTTAACGTCCCAACCAAGCAGACAAAATAACACAGAGGGAATGCAAGGTGTGACCCATGGGCTTTGCACGTCAGTCTGCTCCCAGACATATTTTCCCCATAAGCCCCTCAAGGCATGAGTAGAAAGCAGGCTCTGAGCCAGACGAGCAGTTTTGTTTGCACACATCTCCCAGACAACAACTTTTTAGGAGGCACCTCAAACACAGCAGTAGATAGAGACCAGCAAGAGCCTCCTGCACACACGCCGTACGGCTGACCCAAAAATGAGCAACGAGTCAGATCGACTGCTCCCCACGCGCTTGCGGGCTCACTCCATCACCTGGCTGGTGTGAGGCTTTAGGTACCATTGGCATAATGGATGGGGTTTACTCTCCTCCTCTGTATACATTTGCATGCTAACCCACCACTCAGATCTGATTTCAAATGTAAAATGCCTGCTGCACATAAACATCCAAGTTCCCTTAGCTAGATCAGCCACAGAGTAATGGTTTCCTCTTTAACATGCCTGCTCAGCTACTAAATCCTGCATAGCTTTGGGACCATAGCTTGTGAAGCCACGTACTTCTGTATTTGTACTGAAGGTTGTGGGGTTTCTGCTCATTTCCCTTTTGCTCCTAACCTAGAGCTTCTGCAGTCTTCTCTTAGTAATTATTTTGAAAACAAAGAAATTAGGTTTTCCTCTTATTTGTGATGTATAAAATGACTTGAGAAGAAACCAAAAAATTATTGGGGGGGGGGATATTTTAAAAATAAAAATTAATACTTTGTCTATCCTAAAAAAACCCTACGAAAACTAATGTAATTATGACTGCAAAAGAAGATGAAAGCTGCACTACAGAGAAAGAAATGTCAAGTCAGGCTGGTTCAGGTCCAATATTCTGCTTGTTGCACTAACACCTGTTGGGTCCAAGCACTTAGAAGAAAGATCTTCTACAAACTAAATGCCTGTGACTCTCCAAGACATGTTTCACTTTCCTGTCCTTGAAATCCCCAAGGAGTTGTCCAGGGAAAGAAGGGGGAGGGGGAGAGCAGCAAAAGCAGACTTTGCATTCCACAAGCAGAAAGCTGGGAATATTTAAAGCTTCCCAGACCTTCGTACAACATTTTTAAAACCCAAAGGGAAAAACAAAACAAAAAGGAGCGGTAGAAGCCAATTTTGAAGTTTCCTTTGCAGGTCACCTTTGAGATGAAGTCACAGATTTCCTCCACATAATATGGTCTGAAAATACATTATGATGATATTGATGGTTTCTGTGCTAAAACAGCAGTGCCAGAAATTGAATTAGAGCTCTCCTGCCTGCTTCCCCAAAGTACTGAGGAAGTGCCCAGTCTGAAGTCTTGCTTCCTTGTAAAAAATTATGACCAGAATAAGAACTCCTATCTCAAATACAAACACATCTAGCAGTTTTACCTGTTCGAATAAAATACCGCTATTAGTCCCACAGAGACCCTTTCTAACAATGCACATCAAGTTGTACTGCAGCCCCTCTGCACAGTGTGGGTGCTTGGCATTTTTGGCTACTCCTTATACGTACCCCGATGTATTTTGTGTGGCAGGAGCCCAGTCTGGACAAATGAACTTCTCTCTTTGGAGATACCCGAAAGCAATCTGAAGGGTTGACCCAGAACCCAGCAACGTTGTTCTTAACTTTATTTATATTTAAAGCCTCTGCTGAGGATTTGGTTAGAATTTCAGGTTCATTTAAAGAAAGAAATTCAATATGGATTCATATGGAACAATACAGTTACACTGAATCTAGCTTCGAAATCTCGCTGAATGAATGGTTTGCACTGACTGTGACAAACTTATTTATGTTTGCCCACAAACTGACAAGGCCGCTTTGCCCAACTTTCACATTTTGAATGAACTCCAAACCATTCAGACTCCACACAGCTCAATTCACATCCCTGTACTGCTTACAAAGCCAAAGCCACCTTGTAGGTGTCCCAGTGCATCTGCCTGCCCATGAGCCGATCTTCCAGCCCTGGATCAGATCATTGCTTAGCTACACTTCATATGCATTATGACAAGCATTCCTATATCAAATACAACTACTGTGTTTGAAAACATGACCAAAATTATGGGGGTTTTTTGTTGTTTTGGCAACCAACGTCAGTGAGCGTACAACAACTTGCATCATCAGGCTATTGGGTGAGAATTTGAACTAGATAACCAAAAGCGATACCTTGCGTTACCCAAAAATGTGATCTTTCACAACTCGCAGGAGCAATCAGGCAGCCAGACTGTGAAGGGGTCTGTATGCAAACCCCAAATCTTCCAGTTCTTCCCTGAAGATTTTTACGTTTATCCACTTTCCTTTGCTAAAGACCTTTCTGAGCAAAGCAGCCTGACTGGCTGAAGGCAGTTCAGATTCCCAACAAGCACCCGAAGTATGAATAGAAAACCCATCAATAGTAAGCACCCCTAGAAAGTATTCCTGTGCATTTGATGTCTTTACTCTTTATGAGATCAGATATAGAAACAGCTCCAGAAGAGGCAGGGAAGAATCCCCCCCTCCCCCCCAAAAAAAAAATTAAAAAAGAGAAAGAAAGCACTTTAACTCACAGCCTGAACATTTCCTTTTTATTTGTGTTCTGCTACTCCCCAGGACTGCCAGCAATGCCCAGCTGATCACATCTGTTCTATATAAAACACCGTCTTTACCTGACACTGTTTTGTCCGAGGGGAGCTCTCTAAATTAATTCCATAGACTTCTGAGAGCCTTGACAATTCCTTTTTGATCTTCTCTGCTGCTTCCCAACACTTTCAGGGATGGTTAAACCTAGTCAGAGCACCTTAAAATGTATGGCAACTCTTCTCATAACACTGTCCCTATTACTACGGCTACTGAATTCCCCTTACACAACTGCAGGCAAAATCAGGGCACTACACTGTCAAAATTAGCAGTATTGCAAATATTTCCTCCCCCTTAGCTGTCCATCTCTGGAAGACCTTGTTAGCCCATGTACCGCTAAGCCAATGCTTTGCAGCCTGCTCAAGTACAAGTAGAGAACTGGAAGGCAAGCGCCGCAAATGCACGAGACAGAGCTCCGGCTGCCGAGGAGCGCGAGACACAAGCCCAACGCGCACGCCTCCCATTTGGGTTGGGAGAGGTGACAGCACGAAGCCCGTTGTGGAGGGGCTGCAGCAGAGCCCTTCCCCGTGGTGCCAGCGTGGCTTTGCTTGTTCACAGGACTGGTATAGAAAGTATGCATTAGAAAAGCCTTGCCATGATAAGTTGTATCCGCACAATTTATATCTCTACCCTGACAAACCTTTTAAATTTTCAGGAAAACATCTCACGCACAGAAATTTAGGGTATAGCCACATTTCAGATATTCAAAATAAAAATAGCTGTTTCATCCAGGTAACCCCAGCCCCATCACAAAGTATTTCTCAGTGAATTAGACTTGTCTCCTGTGGGAAAAGCATGAAATACATTTTCCTGTTCTCACTCGGTTCAGGGTTGGGTTTTGTCTCATTTCAGACCCCCTTGAGGATTCATTAGGTTGCGGGTGGGAAGCACACAGTGCTTGAAAGCAAAGAATTTTCCTACTGAGGCTAATAGCCAGCATTTCCAAACTTGGGCTAGCCAGATCACAGTGGGCAATTACAGAATATCCATGACATGCTAGAGCAGGAGCTGAAGAAGTTCAGTTTAGCTGAATTTCACACCATGTCAGAGTCCTATTTGCAGCTTAGAAAATGAATTTAATAAAGCTTTTCTGCTGTAACATGGAGTGTCAGCTAGCAGATTCTCTGACACCTGCTGCTCTTTGAATCTGATACCATATTGCAGCATAATGTGGTCTAAAATTAGACTTCACACAACACACCAGGTTTCAATCTTTCAGAAAATAATCCTGTTCAGCACCTTTCATTCCCTAGCAGTGTTTTGGGACACGTGTCCTTTCTTTCCTGTCCCCTCCTGGACTAGCACTTGGAATTTTTAAGCAAGATATTGAATCAGTAGTAAAAATAAAAATAAAAACAAACGAAAACTGAAATAGTTTCATTTCCACATTATTGCAAATTATACCATGAAGAAATATACATGCCAATTTATACAGTTGCTTCCTACCTGCACCCCCACAGAACAGAGAGAGCATAAAGCTGGAAAGCTTTCAACTTTGGGTGCAGAGAATTATTGTCTGAGAAGGAAAAATATCCAAAGCTTAAATGACAGTTGGGTGTTTGAATATCTATTTGAAGTCTGAGAACCAGCTACAGGAAGAAGCCAATGACAGCTCCACAGGATAATGCAATTTTTCTGTATAAATTTCACTCATTACCAAAGAAAAGAATTAACCTGATCTATTTCTTTCTCTAATCAAGACACATTTTTGTATTACGAATTTAAATGCAATTAAGTGATAGTTTATTCCTTTTATAGAGAATTGACTGCAATTAATGCTACCGTTTATTCTAAATAGTAATTAGATTTTTTAAAATGTGCCTAGCCTTTAAAAGCTGAGTTGGCTCCAAAACCCAGCTCTCAGCTGAAATCGCATAGGAAGCTCCTTTCACAAGACAAATACCTGTCTTGTCTTTCCCAGCTACCCGCAAACTCTTTAAGACAATGTGGAGCTGATATACATAGCATGAATGACATCTTGCTGCCAAGAAATCTAGCACTGGTTGGTGCACTTAAACACAGACAATCAGTGTCTTCAAAAGAATTTAGAGGAGGTATAATTTAAAAACTAAAACATAAAAAAATTACAGATGTAGACATTAAAATGTATGGAATTCGCTATGGCAGAAAAGATACCGTCCTTTCACTGGCAAGAAATTGCTCTGAGATACCCAGCAGAATTAGTAACCATGCTCTCAATTTGGGAATTACAATCGATCTACTTTTTGTATCAAAATCAAATGGTTTCCAAACTTAGAATGCAACATCCTCCGTCAGCTTGCAAATGAGCTGGAATGGAAAAGTAAACAGCTCACAAACACTAAACTGTAAAAATATAAATAGCATGCAAATTGAAGCAAATAAGATGTCCAGTGAAAAAAAAGTAGCTTCCCTCATTTTAACTGAATGTCCAGAATATTGTTTTGTACAAGACACCACCCGTAAGAGTAAAACTGAATCTGATTGACTGCCTTAGTCAACTCATAAAACCTTCCTTCACCAAACGTGTTTAAGCAAGTGAGTATCCTT
>NW_008825430.1:1240996-1244323 GCF_000699105.1 Pygoscelis adeliae
CAGCACTGCAGAGTCCTGCCTTGGAGTATCGCTAAAGTAACCCTGAAACCGCATACGTAGGTGTGGGCTTTCCAAGTGTGTTCCAAGAGCAGCACTGCATACTGGTTGATAGGTAAACCCAAACAAAAGTTTTAAAATCGAGGTTGATAAATATTTGATTTTGACATTGTAACGTGAATTGAATTCTTTATGCACCAATAGCCCATTTTAGCTCAAGAACTACTCTAAAAGGAATGGGTTTACACCGATCAAGTTATGATCTCCTCACCCTTTCCACTCAAATATATTTTCATCAGATGTTGCTGTTTCCATTCAAAACATGGGTGCAGACTGAAATTGTGTTCTGCACCAATATGCTATAATCCCTACAAACTACTAACCTTTTCCCCAAAATTATATGGGTCTGAGCAGAAGCTGAAAAGAAAGGAGAACATAAAGCTTCTATACATCTCATTCATTTAAACTAGCTTCACTTCTTCTTGAAAATGCAATCTACATATTGAAACAAAGGAACCATCTTAATGGGTACATTACAATAACAGCTCCTCCCATCAATCTCCATTTACACCCATCCATATGGCAAAACACTGGTAATCTGAACAGAAAGAAAGTCCTCAAGCATTCCTGAAGTATTCTCAGGCTATTCAGCCCATCAAATTTACATCTATGAACATACTCACATCCCATTTTAGAGACAATATTCATTATGCTCATCAAAAATATTCGGTCTCATTTTTATGTTGGAGGTGCAGATGCTTATTTATAGCTCAATTATACTTTAAAAAAAAAAAATCCAAGTACTTTAAATTGCTGTGACCTGCCTGACTCAGAGGTATTCTGCAAGTACTGAAAATGCTGGTGCCAAAACCAAAAAATACCAATAATCCAGAATCTGCTAGTTTGGTAACCTGGCTGTAGACATGCCAGAGTTTTCCTTCATACCTTGCATGAGCTCTTGTTCTTTGTTGTCCCCTGTTGTATCTCTCAGTAAACCAAGGGTGTGACTAACCAGGCATACAGGTGGCTTGTGAGGGTTCATTAATAAAAACTTACATTCGTAAAATACCAAACATCATCTGTATGCCTATAAATCTTCAGATGCATATAAATGCAGTTATTTTAAAATTTGAAACTACCTGCGTAAGAATTACAGGTGACAAGATACGTTTGTCTAAGAAAGGCATATGGAGCACGTTGCAATCTGAGACACGTTCAGGGCCTGGAGAAGAGAACCAGACTCGGGCAGTCTGGCTACATGAATTCTTGAGGTTTGGGCGGTAGCTCGTTAGCATTTTATGGCCACCCAAATTTGATGAGGGACTTAGTCATAAATTATTTATCTTTTATTTTAATGTTATTTCACAAAAACCAGCTATTACATTCTGTTTTATTATGGTGCTGGTTTGCATTTTAATCTGTTTTAATCATTTTGCACTCTATGATTAAGAGAGAAAGAAATAAAGAGGGTAGATCAGGACAGGCACAATCTTATCATATATACCCTTAACTAAATTGAGCCTGGGATCCCAGGCTGAAGTCACGCTCATGTATTATGAAGTAGCCCCAGAGCAGTAAGAAAGATCTCACTGTCCTGAGGCACCAAACGCTTCCACTCGCCTCTCTCTCTCTCTCACCCTGCAGCTCAGACTACGATGGGTGATTCCCTGGGATACACAACTGCGTGAAGGAGCAGCTGGGTGATGGAGGACACAGCTGACTGCAGCCAACGCAAAGCCCCGCACGGTATTACTGCAGAAACGCACAGGAGAGAAAGTATACGTGGGGGCGGTGGGGAGAGGAAGTTGTGAAAGCTATTCAGAGGCATTGCCAGTGCAGAATATTTTTATATCCTTCTCAACTTTGAAACAAGTAATGTATTACTTGATGTATGTTCAATGTTCCCAAAACCAGGAGGACCTGAAAGCCAGCCCTGAAAGAGGGAAACCTGACTCAAGCACAAGCTGGCAGCAATGAAAGACATGCCCAGAAAACGCACAAGGACGTCTTTAAAGAAAGCGCGCGGCAGTGGCCTCCGAGACAGGAGGGACAGGCTTGCCTTCACACAAACATGGTCTCCTTTAGCTGTGGCAAGGAGGGAACCCGAGGGCCCACTCCAGAGGGACTCGTGGGGTTAAGGTGGACACTTTCCTTTGTTTGATAGGTCTTGACAAACCATTTGACATGCACATGGCCACAGGGAACCCTTTCCAAGATATGAAATAGGAATTCACCCATCTGGAAGGAATCACATGCAAACCCTGGCCCCAGTTTAGACCTGTATGCCCCGTTACCTGCTTAAATACCTATTCTGGCTGGATTCACAGGTAATGGGCAAACTCTAGTTTAATTCACATGCAGAGAGTTTGGATGAACAATGTTCTGCTACCTGAGTAGTAAATGGGAAGAGCTCCTGGTAATTCAAGATGCTAAAAAGCATACACGTAGGAGAAGCTAGGCAGGGAAAGCAGCTTTAACTGCAGACTCCGTGCTTTACACACAGCCAGTAAGTGGACTGTTAGGGGCTTTACGGCATCATAAGAAAGCTTTTCAGTTTTCTATTTTGATGGATACATGGCTCTGTACCTACGTACCAATCCAGGAGTAATTTAAATGAAGTCTTGTTTTAGAAAAAGGATGAAGTTGTAGTTATCAAAAGAAACAGAGATTGCTTCACAGGGGCTCTGTACCAGTACAACAGTGCAGGATAAAGCTGCAATTTGTTTTCTAGAAAAATGCTTAGACTGTCACCATTGCTACTAACCCCAGTATGCACCCAGTTGCAATAGCATAAGGATGCCTTAAGCCAGTATTAACTTTCTTCCGTGCTTGGGAATATACTAGAAGGTTACAATCAGGTCCACAATAGAGTGATAAAGTACCACTGGCATTATAGAGGACTTCAGAGCAAAACTGAACACATCAGACTCCACCACCTCGGTGATTTGCAATGATGATGCCTATTGTAGGTCTCTGCAGGTTGCCCAGCTTGAGGCATGCACTGGGGAGTGCAGCCTCTTCAACCCACACACAAGGGGGGCTCTGACCACATGCTGAGGCACCTTCCAGGGAGAGTGTTGTGGATCCAGCATCAGAGCAAGTGGGAAAACCTGAACAAGCCACATACTGCTTTTCTGAGCCAAAACAGAATAAAAAGTCCTTGCTTAATCACAACAGTCAAAACATGAACTAGAACAAGTAAACAGAATCTGTCATTGACTTGACTGAGCGACCACTGTAAACAATAGGAACTCAAATGATGCTCCATGTAGATAATCGGTTGTCTCTTGTTGAGTAACTGAGATTGAGGAACTGGTGAAAATATGTATG
>NW_008825430.1:1245189-1247711 GCF_000699105.1 Pygoscelis adeliae
TCCTGCTTGAAATGCTCGGCCTGTGGAAAACTGCCAAACTGTAGTGTACGTAGTCTAAGGTTTGCCTATTCCATCAGATTTGAGCATGAACAATGGGGGCTCAAACCTCTGGGTGGGTGGAAGTTAGTTATGATCTATGGGTCAGAATGGACAATAGGTCTGTGACGTACCAGCCATTTTCTCACTGGGTCCATAGCAAGTTTTCCCTAACTCACTGTTGCTAGGTAGTTAATAAAGATGTAGTCTAAAAAAGTTAAATGATCCTATAGTTCATAATTATTGGCTAAAATGTGTTTTCAGTAACCTGGCTATTTGCCTGGTCCATGATTTTTTTTCCTGAGATTCAGTCCATCAGGCTGTAACGAAGCCAAGAGTTAGAAGAGATGTCTGATTTTAGCAGAGGAGGAGGAACGCACTTCCCCGCTCCCCCTTACCGTAACTCCCGATTACCTTGACTTGCAGAAGGTTGATCCAGATGGTGAACACAAGACTGCAGGCAAGCATGCCTCAAACGAATTCTCAGTGTGGAAGGGTGGAATAAGCCATATGTTTTCACAAATTAGGGGTGACTCTCTAACGCCTGAGTGATGAAGCAGATCCAAGAGTAAGTTATGCATGATCCTCCCCGATGAGTGAAGAGAAATGTTTTATTCAGTGCCTCATGCTGTGAGCTATATTTATACCAAATGTATCTTTGTACATTTTAAAATGTTATCTATTAGAGGATATTGCAACTGCAACACAGGACTACGTACACTGCCATTTAAAACCCAAGAGCTATGGGACGGCTTTATATAGCCTTGACACCATCCAGCTGTGAAGTTACTTGTCCAGGTGACTCAGAAAGGCCAAAGACCTTAAAATCCAGCTAGCAAACTACCTTGGAGAAAGACTTTTTCCTCTGTGCAGAAGGTACGAAACCTCTGAAATCATCTGACTGGATGAGAACACAACTAGCACCTTGTTTTCCATTCTTTGCTATGGTAACTATCCAGTAGCACAATGTTTGAGGCTTTTTTTAAAAAAAAAAATCCCCAGCCTCTGGAAACCTTGGATTATGTTAGTACCTTACTTTTTTCTTCTTTCACTTAAAATCTCCCCGAAAGAGAAAATTAGACATCAAACTAAAATTAACCATTATTTTAATCTCAGCATTGTTGCGGAGAATTTATAAGCCTCCGGTAATAGAGAAGGCCGCTCAGGTAGAGCGGTGGGAGGGAGACAGCCCTTTGCGTGCCCCGTAGCCCCCAGGAGCAGCATCCCCAGGGAGCTCAGCCTGCACAGGGGGGCCAACCCCCCCGCCTCCCCGGGAGCTGCCGCTCTGCCTTCAGAGGCAGCTTACAGCAGAGAGGAGATGCAGCCAAACGGCAGTGCTCTCGCAGAAAGACTATATTTCAGATGGAAAGAGAATAATGGTAAAAACAAAAGCAAAGATCATTCTGACTGAAAATCCATAGCTACTCTTAAATGTAATAACTACAATCACACTTATTGACCAAGTTGCAGAGTGAGAGCCCATAGGCAAGCTCATCGGCTAAGATGAATCGCCACAGCACCATTAACTTTACCGTTCCACGCTTGATCTCGCCCACTGTGCTCCCAAAACGGCCATGGTATATTTTTTTCCTTTTATTGTACAAAAACGCCAGCCATTTTAAAAAGTACATTTGCTGTACAGCTTACATTTCACTTATTTTACACCTCACTGTAATTCATTCCCCAGCCTAATCTGTGTCTAAACACATGCAGCAATGCGGTCTACCGGCATCCCACTTATGAAATTCATGAACTGAAAAGACCATAGGAAAATTTTTGAAGCTATCTCCTGACCTTTTAATCAGTTGTTACCTTCTGCAACAGAATTTCTCAAAGCTCAGCTGCTCTGAATTCTTGCCTGTCTCATGTAATGAGCAGATGTGGCAAAGTAAGGATTTGTAACATGATGAAAGTTATGATGACAGGTCTTTCTCTGCCAGATTTTTATGTTTTTACAGGCTAACACTGAACTGCAGCACTTTTTTAATTCAGCTTCTGACAAGAGCACATAAAAAGCATATCAAAGGCAACAATAAATCCACTAAAATACTTCTCTCGACTCAAACAAATCTGCACTTTACAGGACCATGCAGATCGTACTCAGCTTGAATTTACTCATAAATATTGACCCCAACATCTCAGGACTCAGAGTGCCCTGCACGTCCCTTCTAGCGCCTAAAAATAACCCCATGTGTTACTTGGTGAGGGGAATCGAGATGATGATACGTAGGAATATTTAATTGGCAGAAAAAGGAAAAACCAAACCCAACGCCGAAGACAATGATAAAAAGAAAACAGTCCTCTCTCTCCCCTGGGCAGTAACGCAATTACGAGTGAGAAAGCTGCTCCATGGTTATTATTGCAGGCTGAAGTGAAAGCATTCTCCATGATTATCACAAATGTCTCCACTGGGAGGAGGGAAGTGGGAGGATTTACCAAGCAGCAAATCCTCGATTTCCCTCCCCCTATTCCCAGCGATTCCTGCT
>NW_008825430.1:1247757-1258264 GCF_000699105.1 Pygoscelis adeliae
AGACAGCTCCAGCAGATTTACACCCGTCTCCTAGCAGAGCCAGACCAGGACAGGGCAGCCGTGGGAACCCTTTCTGCATTGATCATCTCCTTGCCAGGCTCACCCAGAGCTAGTGAGGACCTCCAAGGGTCCCACAAAGCCTCTGGCTGAAAGCTGGGGCAACTTGGTATCCTTTCTAATATTTTTACATATGGCCTTTTATCCCCATTGCTTTGATTCAGGACACTTTGAGAACGTTTATGAAATGAAAATTCCAAGTTATTCTTCTCAAAAAAACGTTAGAATGCTTCATCTTAGTGTCAACGTTTCTAAGCGCTGTTACACAACTAAAACTTTGCTCAAAATATTTTGATGATAACAAGACAAAAATGGTAAGAGCGAAATAAAACATGTTGATAACATCTCTCTGGAGCCTGAAAGAAAGAAAAGAAAAGTTTTTAAAAAATCGGAGTTTCCATCTAGCTGCAAAATTAACCAACTTTGCCGACACCTACCAGATCCCCCTACCAAACAGGCTGGTAACTTCAAGCCTGGTCCCTACATGAAATGGGCCGAGAACTGCGTCTAGCTGTTAGGGGTACGCCTGTGCAGTGCTTTGCAGGCTGACACAAACTTGTTCTGCCAGCGTGCCAAACCAAAAGTAATCCAGAAAAAACTATAAAGCAAGTAGTTTGGCAGGATGCTGAGCCCAAGCCAATACGCTTTGCCACTTGGGCCGTGTAGGAGGGCCGTGTAGGAGGTCTACGCTGACCTGTAGGAGGTCAGGGCTGGCCCCACACTAACACCACTTCACAACTGCTGCCCTGTGAGAATTAGAGCGCAGATAACTCCTGAACGCCTGCTTTGCAGAACACTCCAGAAACATACTTCTAAATGTCTGCAATATAATTAGACTAACAATAAGGCCCACAAAGTTTAAAATACGTCATCATCCCTAGGACTACTTCCTCTAGAAGTGAAGTGTATTATTAGTGGGACAGAAGGGGAAATGGTCTGCATTGTCTAAGCAATACCTGGTCCATTAAGGGAAAATCTGCCTACCGGCCTGCTGCTTTAGTATTTTCCTGGCTAAACCGACATACGGTTCATTATTGTTGTGCATTACCATAGCCCCTAAGGAGCCCAGCTATATCAGGGCCTCAGTCTGCTAAGCACTTGTACAAACACAGGAAAAGAGCCCCTCCTCTGAAGAGCTTGCTGTCTAAACAGAGGAGACAGACAAAGGGCTGAGATGCTGTGTGAGGATTTGCAAAACTCATTTTGCATTCAGGGTTTTTTTTTCCCTCCAATTGGTTTTTCGCTTTGGTGAAAAGAGGATTTTCTTTTTCGAGAGACAAAGGAAAACGAAGGGAGGGACATAAAAAAAGGCTGAGGAGATGAACGGACAGCATGAAAACCAGGAACAGGGAGGTTAATGAGAAGAAACTGAGATATGAACAAATAGAGACAATTTTTACATTTCCAAGAGGAAGGGGAGCATCTTTTCACCACATGTGCAGCAGATAAAACAGAGTAACGGGTTCATACCGCAGGGAAAACATTAGATATTACAGAAAAAAGTTTTATGGAAGTAAGACTAGGGAAACCCAGGGACAGACTGCTGGGAAAGCTGGAGAGACACCAACGTTGAAAGACCTCAAAAACACATTGAACATTTATCAGGAATGACCTAGGCATAAGTGACCCTGCCTGGGGCTGGAGGCTGAGCTCCCTGCCCTTGCCGTCACTCTCCCAAGAGTGTCACCTCTATCACATAGTTTTGGGCTAGGATCACTGCTCTGCTACGGTGGCTGTAGGTACAAAATGAGCAAGTTTAAGCTCACTCAGCGATACCATCGGAAATGAAACCACCTCTTTGCCCGTGTTCTCATTCATTTTTGTACTCATATTTCCCCAGACACCCGCTATCTTGAGACATCAGTAAAGAGGGATCATATGCACAATGAAATATGTCCAAAAGGGGAGGGAAAAAAGCCCAGTCTTTTCAACTTCATATAAAAAGCCAAGCAGTTGCTGAAGTCCGAGTTGTGTTTCCTGGGAAATGCTAAAGATGCCACAAGTCCACCTTAGATCCTGCAGCCCACGAGCATGGAGAGACAGCTCTCCAGAGGGAAGGAAGAAGGAATAGCAGATGACAGCAGTGCCAGCGGAGAGGAAAGCCTTTGCTAATTCCTTGAAACAGATCTGTGACAAATTAGGTAGAGCTGATGTCCTATGCAATCCCCTTGATTTGTGAAGGATCCCTTTCTACCTCTTCACTGAGGACAAAGTGAGCACTTAAGATAACCAGAGCTGGGAGTACTCAGAGTTTATGATGGAGGGGGAACAACAACTGATGAGTGTCCAAGTGTCTTCCTTGTCTTGTGAAGCAGCAGTGATATCTAACAGCAGGAGAGAGCCCGTCTGCTAGATCCTGTTCTCTGCTACTCCTGCACAAGATGATCTTTTACTTTACTCCAGGAAAAGAACAGTGATGTCTTCTCCCTGGTTCACATTCTGGATGATCCAAAAATATCCTGCTGACTCCCTCTGCCCTCCACTGTTGAAGGGGGCAGACCAAGTGACTCAGAGACAAAAATGCAGAGCAGTATCCACTTGTCCACCACTCCCCACGATCACAAACAATTGAAAATTTAAGTAAAGTCCTACAGGGCACGGATGATGATGCACTGCTTGCATTTTGGGCTTGCAAAGGATAATGCCATGTTTCTGCATTGCTACTGACTTTCTAGCAGGAGAGGCACACCCATAAGATGTGCTCACCTGAAATCCCCTTGTTTTCCTGCAACGCTCTATTTTGACCATAGGATATGTTCCTTCTCCACTCCTTTGAAAGCCTGTTGAGAAAGAGACCATTAACCTGAGTGTGGAAAAGGCTCGTATGAAGCCTCCTCTAGTGTTTTGTAGGAGTCTTCCCACAGTCAAGATCAGCCTTCTGCAGAAATAAACAGAAGTTAAGAGCCCTCCGTATCTGCTTTCAGCATCACAGATGCTATTGTTAACAGAGCAGCACTTGGAAGGAGTGAAGTGCTCCAGAAGTGCTTATCTTTATGACCTGCCTCAAGCAGAGAAATGAGCTCGTTATTGTTATCTTAAGATATTATTATATTAAAACATAATAATATTGTTTCATTGTTTAGATCCCCGAGAACTTTGGTCTCACTCAGAGCAGTGGGTTTCTCGTTGGGTTGTTCCAAACACCTAGAAAAAGGCAGCTCATGTTTTACTAAACCTAGTTGAATTTCTGAATTGCAGAGCTCTAGTGGTTCAATTGCTTCTGCAGCCTGGAGGAAGCGTTCACAAAGATCCGCTCTACCAAACCCAGCTCCCCACACTCCATCACCTCCCCAGCCCCACCAGAGTAATTAACCTCAACATTTAAAGAGAAAGGGGAAAAAAAACCAACAAACTAACACTCTAAAGCATATAACCTGGAATCCTTATTCTGAACATTTTTCCGTCACTGGCTCATCTGCCTGCAGGGAATTCAGTTAGTTACATTGCTAGACTAAAAAACCCTGAAGCTGTCCTTGAAATGAATGGCTCCATTCATTTAAGTGGGAGTGTGTTCTGGTTTTATTACCTGACCCCATATTTCTACCACAGAATCACAGGGCAAGTAAGTAAAATAACCTGTTCTCAACTGTGGCTGCCTGGTTATATCCTCCTATTACATTATTCTTTGTTATTTTTCTAGGATTAATTCAGTGCACTAGGAAAGGATAATATCCCCCATCTCCCTGTGAAAACACAGTTTTCAAATGTCTTCTGAATGATTTAGTGCCACTCAGCCTATCGAATTTCTGTCTCAGCAATTAAAAGGAAAACCAAGAGAATTAATTAACAGAGGGAAAAAAGTCTTCTAAAATAACCATTATGAAAGCTCACTATAAGCAACAGCAGCCTTTCCATCATCTTCAATGGACTTTATATCAGATCCAAACTGCAGTCATTTATTTCAAATAAAATAGAGCTGTTAAACTGCAAACCAAAGAAACCCCAACAGCATTCATGCAAATGAGGGTTGGTTTCCCTAACCTTTTCATCATCCTTTTACAAGGTTTTTAGGAGGGCGTCTCTGGGAAGGCCCCTTCCCAAAACCGCTCTACAAGAAATTACATCTCAGACATGTCGGTGCACGACTGCGCCCACGCTCCAACCCTGCCGCTCAAGCAGACGTTTTGGCACGGGCACCGGTCCGAGCCCCCGGAGCTCGACACATCCCAGACCGGTGTTGGCCTGTGCCAGCTGCCCGGAGCAGGGGTGGGGTGGTGCACCCACGGGTGCTCCCACTCAAGCACCCCCAGGGTGGCACCCCTGGGCACGCCACCAGCCCCTCCTGCACACGGAAATCATCAGTCTCATAATTTTGGCCTGATATGCAAATAGGTCTTTATCATTGCCAAGCTCTGTAACAGATAAATATACCTTATAGACTAAATCATTATCTAACCGCTTTTTTCTAAATGGAGCTGGGCAATTATTTTTAAACCCTGCTATGAGGAATAATAGCCGACTTCACAGGGCTGGCTGTGAACAGCCCATAATGCTCGGGGAAAGTCCAGGCTGAAATGCCCTGTAGTTTAATGACATGTTACATTGAGAGAAAAATGTATTTGGAAGGAAATACCATTAAAAGAGGTAAGAAATAAAATGCTGCACTGTAAAATGCTTATAAGAGGAAAAAAAATACCTGACTATTCAATTTTCAAAAGATTTCAGAGCTTCTCTGCCTGGTTTATGATGAGTAAACTAAAGAAAAATATCCTGGTTCTGGATAGAGCTGAAGATGACCTTACAGGACCTTTTTTGTTCTGAGAGACAAACTAAGGAAGGTAAAACAGGTGCTATTGTTAAAAAAGGGATGTTCAGCCCTAGGATGATTATGATTCTTCAAGCTGTAGAAATGCAGTCAGAAAAATCTGCAGCAGCTTTAACTTCTATTAATAGTACAGAAGCATGTTCTGGCATTAAAATAATGAGGAATGCTAATTCCAGATCCCTTTTGATCCCATCTCTCCTTTTTTTTTTTTTTAATGACATATCTATTCTTTTTATTTTAATGTTTCTAATTATTCTGGAGGTAATTCTTCATAAATAATTTCCAGTAAAACCTGTTTAATAACGCATTTTCATTTAGCATCCCCAAGCAACACAAAATTTCTAATTACTTACATCAATGGTCACCTCTCAAAGATGACAGCGACCTCCCAGAAACAATCCCATTACAAATGTGCTCACTGAATTCCTGGGCTCAAAAGTCACAGTCTGCCTATTCTATACGTACGGTTTCTACAGAACCCATTTGGTGGCTATAAGCCACATAATGCTGGCATTTCCAAAGCAGTCTGATTAGATATCCGTTTCCTGACTATCCTTAAAGGAGGATTTTGCAGCTGGAAAATTCAATTTCTTTTAAAATCCTAGCTGTGTAATTGTTGTTTTTTGAAAAACAGATAGTAGATATTTTGCCTGCAAGCAGAAAGGTCACATAAATAGATACCGCAGCACTAAGAGCTCTTTCAAACAATCAAAAAAGTCTTTATCAGCAACTCATGTACCAAAAGACCTATGAAACAAAACAGTGCTGTGATGTATACCCAGTAGCTCCTGTAAAACATGAGCTTGAGAGCCCCACTGCAGCCAGCACCCTATAAATGAACACAAGAAAGAAGCCTCAGCCCCAGAATGCTCTAGGTCCACGTTAGGAAAGACGTAACAGATATCATTTTATCTTGTAAGTCCGTCTGAGCTGCCCTATTGCTTGTCTTTACAGCATAGTGGAACACTGGTCCACGTGCAGGGTGCTTAGACACTGCTAAAAAATGGGGAAAATTGGAAAAGAAGAAAAAAAAAAGAAAAAAGTAAATACATAGCAAATAAGGAAGAGGTAGCAAAAAAGAAAATGCACCGGTAAATCTGGTTTCATTTGTTTGGAGAGGTAGTCTCGGTGATCTGGTGACTAGCTACCAGCTAAGTGTGATTTAATTAAATAAATATGAATTGTTAATGGGAATTCCTTTCCAGTGTTGCCTTTCCAAAGGGAAAAATGGAAGATGACAGCCAAACACCTGCCAGCCAACGCAAGGAGGGAGCCACCACTCGCTTGCGTGGCTGTTCCCTTCTCATCGCGGCATTATCAAAGCAGCAAGCAAAGCGCAGGCTGGTGTACAGCTCCTCTCCTCAGGCAGTTATCAATGTCAATCTTTATCTGCCTGACTGTGACCACAAATAATGAATGCTAATGGAAAAGCATGTGTTCCTGTGTCAAGTACGGCATGTCTCATTTTGTGACTCAGGCTAGGAGTATTATTGATACAGCATGCCAGTGTACACTTCAGCTCACGGCAGACAGGTAAATAATGACAAGAAATTCCTCCACTTCAAGGAGCTCGCAACACAAAGGTACTCTGGGTATGACAACAAGAAGAGAATGACACTGCTTGATAGCCACAGTGTTTCGGAGGGTGGCGGAAGCTCTTCTGGAAGCAACAAGGTAGGAAGTTCAATACAACATCATGCAAAGTATTCTTAACTACTCGTCCCACGTAGGCAAAGGGGCTGGAGAAGACCAGAGAGCCAAAAAGTTAAAAAAAGCAGCGTGAACAGAAGAAAGAGATTGCTTATTTCCATTAAAATTAGAAATAAGGCCTGCTCCTATCCACGTGGGTGAGAGCCTGACTGAACTGGCTTCCAAGGCACCTCAGCTTTACTGGAAGATCATAGAATCATAGAATCATTAAGGTTGGACAAGACCTCTAAGATCATCGAGTCCAACTGTCAACCCAACACCCCCATGCCCACTAAACCATGTCCCTAAGCGCCTCATCTACCCATCTTTTAAATACCTCCAGGGATGGTGACTCAACCACTTCCCTGGGCAGCCTCTTCCAAGGTTTAACCACTCTTTCAGTAAAGAAATTTTTCCTCACATCCAATCTAAACCTCCCCTGGCACAACTTGAGGCCATTTCCTCTCGTCCTATCGCTTGTTACCTGGGAGAAGAGACCGACCCCCACCTCGCTACAGCCTCCTTTCAGGGAGTTGTAGAGAGCGATGAGGTCTCCCCTCAGCCTCCTTTTCTCCAGGCTAAACAACCCCAGCTCCCTCAGCCGCTCCTCATCAGACTTGTTCTCCAGACCCCTCACCAGCCTCGTTGCCCTTCTCTGGACACGTTCCAACATCTCAACATCCTTCTTGTAGTGAGGGGCCCAAAACTGAACACAGTATTCGAGGTGCGGCCTCACCAGTGCCGAGTACGGGGGCACAATCACTTCCCTGCTCCTGCTGGCCACACTATTTCTGATACAGGCCAGGATGCCATTGGCCTTCTTGGCCGCCTGGGCACACTGCCGGCTCACGTTCAGCCGGCTGTCGACCAGCACCCTCAGGTCCTTTTCCGACAGGCAGCTTACAGACTTTTCCTTACACGCAGCATATACTCTGGGAGGGGCTCCAGCAAGAAATATTTATTAGAGGGAATTTCAAAAGCTTAATGTGGAAGAGAAGATAGTAACATTGGGAATAATCAATAGATGTAGCTCACTGGTACCTGTCAGCCAAAGTCCCAAACTTCACCCTGGCTCACCAGCCCAAGAGCTGCCAGAGACCAAAACTGTGCTCAGCAAGGACCAGTCCTAAACCCAGCCCAGCAGCCTTTAATGAAAAGCAATTCAGCACACTGTGACTCAGTAAAATACATCCCGCACATGTACTGCGTAGCGCAATCAAAAGCCCACTTTTCAAGTCCATCTGACAGTCGGAGTGAGGACTCCTCTGTGTATCTCTGAGCACCAGGCTGGCATCACGCAGGGCTTTACTAAGCGTACAGTCAGTCTCTTTGGACTTATTTCAAGTGACAAGCTATATGCAGTGTAAGACTGAAGCCTCTAAATGAAGATTAGTCATTGCAATGCTTTGTTAGCAGGTACTGTAAGTAAAAGTGTGTTTCCAGTTTAGTGAAGCAAGTGCATATTGCTTTTAACTTACCCTCTGAAGTGCTGTCACCTGTCAAAATCTCTTCACTAAGTCGTGATACCACACATCAGAAGTATTGCAGATGCAGACACGCTGCCTCATGGCAAAGGGCTGACGTTTATTTCTTGGTGAGGACCCACAGCCCTCTGCTGCTACAATAGCAACGTCCTGCCAGAAAAATCACTACAGCACCTCTTTGAGGAAAAAAATCCTGGAGACAAGAATAAAGAGCAACTAAAAAGCATGTCCTCAGAGGTATACTGCAGCCTGGATAAAGACATAAATATCATGCCAAATCACTTTTAAACCCAGCTGAGCCATACAGCCCTGAGAGGAAGGAAGAAGAAAAGGAAAGGGGGTGGGGAAGGAAAGAAGGAAAGAAAAAAATTAAAAAAACACCCTACAACTATACCACCCACCCATCAAGCACTGGGAGGACTTTTATAGGCTCGTTAGCAGGTTCCCAGCTGAAGCACACCAAGCCATGGGGCTTCCAGTGATTACCTTCATCTGCCACACAGCCCCTTGATATTCAGCTGCATAGAAAAGCAATTAGAGCCAAGCATAAGCACTCTGTGATATTGAACGAATACTGAAAAATAGCATAGACAGCTTTTTTTATTCAGTACCACCAGGCTAAACTTGCCTGCTAGCTTGCAAGTCATTTTTAACTAGGTAATTGAGTCTGTTGAAGCAGACGCTACCTTCTAAGAGGCTCTTTGACTGTCTGCTGGCTGGAGAAGCCAAAATTCAACATGTGACCAACTAACTCCTCTTTCCTTTAGCTCTGCTCTCACAGCTCAGGTGACAACAGGAAAAATATCTGCCTTTATATTGTTATGTGGATTCATGCATAACTAATAATAACTTAAACTAGGCGTACATCTGCACACTGCCACTCTCATAGATGTTATCAAAGCAGTTTTAAACCAGCTCTGAAACTGATGGTAACAACTTAACACAAGTTAATCACCGAAGTTTTTAGCCAGCTTCTTGAGTGGGTTTTACAGCTGCAGCAAACTCATTGTCAAAGTATCTCTATTAAAGCTGGTGAATACCTGTCTGAGGCAGTCGCTGAAGCACAGACACACCCCTTGGTTACACCAAAGTAACAGATCAGGAGCCGGTCTCCACTATTCACCTTCCCAGAAAACTAATGAAGATCTCTCAATCCATCACAATTCATTAGCAACCCAGGACAGTGACAGCTCTATTATTATATTTCTACCAAACCCGGCAGGGACAGTGTCTCTTTGTTCCATTTTCTGATGTGTCTGTATTTTCCCTCCCCTTTCCGTACGCCAGTCGTTCTTACGGGACGGATTTCGATCGAGCCCGGGTAGCACAGGGAACCGGCGTGCCTGTGAGTCCGGGCACGCTGACGCTGCTAAGAACAGCTTGGGTATTGTGCCACTGAAATAAAAGTACTATACTTTACAAATTGATTCTTTTTGTCTAGGGTTGAAGTATCAGCCCTGAAGAAGGGCTTGTGTGCCTACAGCTGTGACCGTGGATTTTTACTGTATGAGCCAGTCTAACAGAAGACATTATCTTCAGTGCAAAATTTCTCTTTCTGAAATAATATTCACTTGAACGCTGTTAACCACCAATACAGGGCGCTCAAAAAGAACGTTTCAGGGATAAATTCTCATGCCTCTGGTAACAATCATTATCACCTGCACTACTATTAATCCCATTGATTTCTGGCTCTAGTATATCACCGCCTAAAGTACTATTTTGGGAGGTAGGATTTTTGTTACTAACAGCTTTCAAGCATTTTTGTAGGCCTACTAGCAGAATAAAGTGCTATTCAGTGCGAGCAAAGACATCAGATTTGTTTCAGATGCTGATATTCAAGATATGTGGCACCATTCCCAGAGGCATTAGAAGAGATACTCTGAAAAATAACATGAGAAATGGATCCTCCCTTTTCTTCCTCTTCTGGTTTCCGATCCACTATGAAGTAGTGATGTGTTAGAAAGCACCTGTGGAAGCAGGGCAATCGGGTAACTTGTCCTCTGCCTGCCAAAGAAATAAGGGTTTGAGAAGTGCAAAAAGCTTACTGAACTACAGAGAGCTTTTGAATTAAAAGAAGTAATAATCATTTGGTGCTTTTAGCAATAGGTCATGTTCTTCTGCTGCCTTTTTGTGTGTTCTTCACCTGCAGGACACTATTGAAAACAATCCATAGCCATATGCACAAGGGCCAATCGACCTGCACATACCGCAGCCCCTCTGTTTTTGAAAACCTGTAGACACTTACCTCTTTTCTTACCATCCTTACCACACACAGAGGGCATTTCAGTGAGCTTTTGCACCTGAGCTTAGCAGAGCTAGAACCTGAAAACCCAGATAAATTTCTCTCAGCATTACCACTGACTACAGATATTGTTAGTATTTTTTTGCTTGTATTGCTATAGAATACATATTAACAGCATGATATAGATGCTTTAAATAATTTCAGTAAGCAGCAGGTTGTTACAAAAGGTATCAATGAGCTGGCGACAGGTCCACAGCAGAGAGCGGGACG
>NW_008825430.1:1258279-1272157 GCF_000699105.1 Pygoscelis adeliae
CTTAGCTGTGATGCACAGCAACGTGGTCTTGTAGGAACATCCTGATCAGCCTTTGAGGCTTAGAGATTGTCTCCCCCTGTGCAACTGCTGGCAAATTCTCCCTACGCATTAGCATATCAAAGCATATACCACCAACAAAATTAACAAAACACGAAGAATGAAGGAGACACACTGAAACTGAATTGAGAAAGCAGAAAATAAGCAGATCTGCTATCACAGAATCATAGAATCATAGAATCATTAAGGTTGGACAAGACCTCTAAGATCATCGAGTCCAACCGTCAACCCAACACCACCATGCCCACTAAACCATGTCCCTAAGCGCCTCATCTACCCGTCTTTTAAATACCTCCAGGGATGGTGACTCAACCACTGCCCTGGGCAGCCTCTTCCAATGTTTAACCACTCTTTCAGTAAAGAAATTTTTCCTCACGTCCAATCTAAACCTCCCCTGGTGCAACTTGAGGCCATTTCCTCTCGTCCTATTGCCAGTTACTTGGGAGAAGAGACCGACCCCCACCTCGCTACAGCCTCCTTTCAGGTAGTTGTAGAGAGCGATGAGGTCTCCCCTCAGCCTCCTTTTCTCCAGGCTAAACAACCCCAGTTCCCTCAGCCGCTCCTCAGAAGACTTGTTCTCCAGACCCCTCACCAGCCTCGTTGCCCTTCTCTGGACACGTTCCAACATCTCAACGTCCTTCTTGTAGTGAGGGGCCCAAAACTGAACACAGTATTCGAGGTGCGGCCTCACCAGTGCCGAGTACAGGGGCACGATCACTTCCCTACTCCTGCTGGCCACACTATTTCTGATACAGGCCAGGATGCCGTTGGCCTTCTTGGCCGCCTGGGCACACTGCCGGCTCATGTTCAGCCGGCTGTCGACCAGCACCCCCAGGTCACTTCCACTCGTGCGTACTTTCAGCTGGATATAAGCAGCCCTGCAGAAGGCAAAATTGTGCTGGGCTGGTTTGGGCCGGATTCTGCCTTATAGAGATTCTGTAATGGCAGAGGTGACAGAGCGAGTCTGTAAATGAATATCCGCCTGCACACAGAAGACTTATTGCTGTTGCAATTCTTCAAGGCTGTGCCTTCCACTCATAGCCTGGATGGGAATCGCTCATCCTGTTGCATGCTGCTAGGCGAATGACGAGGGACGCGGCGGTGCTCAGTTAGCCTGCTGCTTACCTCAAATGGCAGCCTGTGAATGCAGGCTGGGAACAGTTTAAATACATTAACCAATTCCCTAAATGTGCATAATATATTGGCTAACTCATAATCTAATTGCTACTTACTATGTGTTTATCCTAACAGCGACGGGTATCAAAATTCTAGGAATGTCAAAATTATGCTTATACAGTTCTTTCAGATATTTTGTATCTTGATTTACTGAAACCTCACTGCTTTCCATCCAAGTCCCAGCTTATGTGATAAATTTTATAACTCTGCTATATCAAAGTAAGAATTAGTGCTCTATTAGAGAATCCTCTATGTTAGCATCTTTCTAACCCTATAGGCAAATAAATAATCTATTAATAAAGCTTCTTCAAGTTCAAAATGGATTTGTACTCCATACATTTGTTTTCTCTTAATTCAATCCAAATGAAAACCCTGAAAGGCCTATTCACCCCTTACAAAGGTTTACGAATGGATGAAAAAAATTCTGCTGTATCAAAATAATTATATAAAACATTAGTCTCGGAAGAAAAGGCTGGGATCACAAAACCCATTCAGCTTTCAGATGTAATCTTTTTAATACGGGGCTAGATTAAACAACATGAAGTGAAAGGGGTTAAGTATAAATCCATATAGATGTCCAAAGTATTTACAGTGTGCATTAAATAAATCATTTCATGTGAAAGGACAGTTATTGTTACTGGAAAGGTTTCCTAATTCACTTTCAGATAAAAATAAAGAGGGCTGCATTTAGAAGCTTTGTACACTTTTTCCCTTCTGACAGCTTTCAAGTGGCAGCATATTATTTGGTCGCTGCTACATACAAAGTGTCTTAATTAAAGGTTGTCTAAAAATACAGAACATTTTCACAACCACATCTGCCATTAACTCTTCTGACATTCTGGTGGCATTAAGTACCAGAAAATTCTCCTTGTATTAAATAGCGTTCCTCTCCCTGCGCTCTGCCTCACAGCAACCCTAACAAATTTTAACAGCATGTTGCAGTCTGTACGCACCATCATTAGGGAGGTCGGCACAGCCTGTTCTCCGGCACAGCGAAATGGCTGTTCTTCCACCAGATCCAGGCTCCGCTCCTAGCAGAGAGACGGCAACCCCGCGCCGTACCTGAAACCTGGGACGCCGAGACTGGCCTGGCAGCTTTGGACCGTGTCCTAAAAAGGGGCAGCTTGTCACTGCCGTGTCCCGGGCACTGCCCTCCCCTCGCCCTCCGTGGGCTGCGGCAGGATCCTGAACCGGCCTCAGCCTGGCCGGGGTTTCACCGCCAGCTTGCACGCTGCCCAGGACGTCAGGCGGTGACCCAAAACTGCTCCCAGCCAGCCCTGCCACCAACGCGTCCCTCGGCCACATGCGAGCGGAAGAGCTGTGGCCGCATCCCGACGCAGCTGGCTCAGAGGATGGGAGGTATTGTGAGGCCTCTCCACCTTGTACTCGGGATAAAATTGATGCCAAAAAGATCAAAGCAGAGGAAATCCAGGAGTTATGATATGTGGCTGGTGATTTGATACAGCTAGGTTATTTATCCCGAGGAGAATTAATAAGAAATGAAATCACCAAGGTTATACCATAAGAGAGAATTCAAACCACTTTGCTTTTTTATGCAAAGGAATCATTCCACGAGCAGAAGTTCGGAAATCTGGTTTTCTTCAGTTATGTCTTGTGTGGGCATGGCGGGGGGCTGGATTCTCGGGTGTCTAATAATGCAGCTGAGCTAATTCTGCAGTGTTTTCCCTAAAGGGAGCACTGATTTGTTTTCCCTCTGCTGGACTGCCTCTTCTTATGAAATTTGGAGGACTGCAATATCCTTCAGCCCTTCATCTCACAGTCAAATTTGATTCAAATCAGCCTTTCTCCACCAAGAGTTATATCACAGAGCAGAGGCACTGGCCGGCAAAGTGGGAGTGTATACTTCATTTCCTCGAGAAGTTTGGCTAAAATAGGGCTGGTTCAACTCATTTAACATCAGGTACATTTAAACTAGAGGGAAATACGTACTGCCTGCAGAATTCCTCTCTCATTCTTGCTACTTAGTCAAGCACCGTGGCTTGCTACATACAAGCCATATTTGCAATTATCTGCAGTAACTACAGTTCATGGTTTAGGGAACGGACCAACTCCTCAGTGAAATTAGGGAGTGCTCTTCTTCCAAGTGCCATTCCTGTCCCCACATGCAATGTTGAACAAAATGAACTAGAGATTTTTTAACTCAGAAGCCATTTTACTCCCTCCAGATGCTCAGCTTCGCTTGGTGCCCGAGGACAGTGACTTTTTAGACCAGAACTGTACTGCTTCCTAGCAAACGCTACACCCTTAAGACGCACCCACTGGAACAGAGATTAATTTATTAAACATCATGCAGGCAGTTTGTTGTTATTTAGGGTTTTCTGTTGGGGTTTTTTTTTTCTTAAAACCTAGAATGCTTAAGCCACTTATATTGATTTTTTCAAAGGTTAAAATACCTCTAGTGGATGTGTCCTAATGGAGCATTCGAGCTCAAAGAACAAGCTGTGTGACTCACCAGCTGTTAAGCAACCTTTAATGCACATGATTCTGAGAACTGCAAAGAATATAGCACTACAAAGTACCTCAGGCTCCCGGGGAAGGTCCTGATAATAAAAACTACATTCTCACATTATTCCACTAGACAGATACGTTGATTGGTGGGATATCTGGCATCTTTAGGGAAAAGGTGTTCCCACATAAGTGGAACATCAAACTAGAAGATGCCTTTATCATTCTGAAAGGGTTTCGAGGTAATTTATTCTAGTGTGAAAACTCACTGGAAAATTATTGTGAAGCTTACTTAAGTTACAGACCTTCGGAGGCAGGACTTATCTCTTCTCCGTGTTTGTACAGCACCTAGCACAAGAATGCCCCAGCCCCAATTAGCGTATTTAGCATAGTATTTATGCTAAAACTGACCTCTGATGCCCTTATCATGCATTTTCTTCACTCACCATCTCCTCCTGAGAGACAACGCTCTAACAGGAATACAGAAATCAACTTTGATTTTTATTGACAATAATTCAGAGCTTCGAGAAGTTGAACAATTCTGAAAAGCTCGACTGACACAGAATTAACAATCCCTCTGTGGAATTACAACAGAGAAGGTGAAATTCATACGAAGGACGTGTAAAAGGCACAGTGGTATGATTTGTGACGTTACATGTTTAAAGACGCTCATGGCAGAGGGAGAATTTTCACTGGAAAGAAAGAGGAGCCTGGGGTTGAAGGCAAAAAGCGGGAAAGTGTTCATGCCGGTGTGTCTCAGCTTAGTGTGCCTGCATCGCAAATGCTTCACGAAGATGATCTAGGCAAAAACTGCCCCAGTAAATCATTGTTTAACCCACCTCTTCAGAAACAGACACTTTGTGAAGCACGTTTCGCTCATGTCCTTCGCCCCTTCAGAAGACTACTTTTCCTATGGTTTCAACGGGGCTGACACTGTGCCCCTTGCCTCTCACAAGAGTGGCAGAACGGTGTAAGCAGGAGCATGTTATATCTGAGTTCATTATTTGAAAAAGCGGGGAAGGAAGGGAGAAATGCCTATACCTCCACCTCTCCTTGCTCGGTTAGTAATGTTTTTCAGCTGTTTTAAATTAAGATAAATGTCTGAAATACAATGACATTATGTTTGAACTCCATTCAGTTCAATATAAGTAGATTTTAAACAGGAAACTGATGGTCCTTTTGAATGCGAAACTCTGTATTAGAACCAAATGTAGCTCTTTAATCTTATTTGGTACATATACTAAAGTCATTATTACTTTATGAAACCTTTTTAAAGATTTATATATTCCATTGACTTGGACTTATATGGCAACTGCTTTTTCTTTTAGGTTTAAAATTAAAACAAGAAAAAATCTTCAACATACTCAGGACCATTTTATTTCTTTCTTGGCACAGAAAGCTGTTAAATGAAGTCATTTTCTCCATTGTGCAGCAAAGCTACAGCTACTTGTATGTCAGTCAAAATATACTTTACCCAGAAAACTCATAGCTGCTTTGTCACTGCAAAACTGAGGTTAGTCTCATTGTTCCACTCACACAGTCACCAGATATAACCTCTGAAAGGGAAAAATAAAGTGCATACTAGTGCCGTTAACTAGATTCTCTTACTCATGCTGAAAGTCTGGCAATCGCAGTGGCATTAAGCGTTGAGTAATGTGGCTGTCACAGCCTGAACAGAGGGTCCAAATCCAGCCAGCTAGGGGTAGGTATTTCATCGTTTCTGAGAGAGGAAAAACCATGCAAGAATTTTACTACGTTCAATGCCCGACGTAGGTATTTGTAAAGGCTACGGATTATTACATGAGAAGCAACAAGAATAAAGGTGTTATCCATCTGACCACTCAGAACCATGTCCCGATTTTCTAAGAAAACCATAATGTCATAAATAAGCTAAATGAATATTCCTAGAGGTATAAAGTAAATCAAACAAAGAATACACCAGAATAAAATCCAACGAAGAGAGAAACCTCACAGGCATATTGTTTGAATACTTGTTTCTGTCTCAGTCAGCTGATTGTCTGTGTTACTATTGCTGGAGACTGCACAGACCTCAAGCAAGATCATATCACTGCCATGCTGGGTAACTCGTAAACAAAGAGAAGCCCTGCTCCAAAGGATGGACAACAATGCAGAAGCACTGCTTCCTCCATTTGACCAAACTAGAAAGGGAGACACGGAGGCGTTAAGTGACCTGCATAAAATTACAGATGGTGGTTGTAGCAGACCTGGGACCTGAAAGCAGATCTGCCCCAGCCCGGTTAAGTGCCTGCTCCAGAAACCACACTTTTACCGGCTTTTCTCTTTTGTTTTTCTCATGTGATTATGTCCAGCTTAAATTGGGCTATGGCCAAGCAGGCTCCCAGGTCAGGCGCCTTATCTGGGAAGAACAGAAAGAAATGCCAAAAGCTGAACCATACGGAGAGTCCCTCCGCCAAGAGCCAGGTTTGTCTCAGAGAAGGTATAGCGGGGTCAGGCTCTTTCCTGGCACCATTCACAGTTAATTGAGGGATTTTGAAGGAAAGGTGGTTTCTAGAGAGCCAGTGTGGGCAGCAAGGTCAGAAAGCTCCCAATGGGGAAACCAGAACAAGAAGGTTTGCACAGATGCCAGTGCTGATCTGCTCCGACAGGAGGAGAGGCGTGCGTTCTCTGGGAAGGGGAAGGAATTTCTCACAAAGGAACTGAAAACACAACTGAATGGATTCTGATCTCTTACTTGGGCAACTTCCTTTCATTTCAAATAGGGCAGATAATGAGGTTTAAACATCAGTTTAAAAGCTCATCTCTAGATTAGTAGACAAGCCTAAGTTGTTCCTACGGAATTCATTTTCATCCAGCATGGCTGAAACCTTTACTGATGTCAAGTGGACTCCCAGAAATGGGCAGGATAGCTCCACTGGAGCGGGGTACTACTCAGCAGATGGGGGGAAGAAGCTGTCTTCTATACAACTCAGCTATTGTCACCAATGATCACTGTATTATTCTGGGAGAAAAAGACAATTTGGAAGCCAATACCACCCTGTACTATGAAAACACATGGCTAAGACCTGCTCTACCAATTCCTGGCCCTGCAGTTGTTTCTTGCGACATGAAGAAGACGAAAGCAAGAGAAAGCAGCCACCAGAACTCCTCCCCAACTCTCAGCTAACCAAGAAAAAAAGACCAACACCTCCAAGCAGTTGCCTTCTTTGCCCCAATTTCCCCTTTTCCTCTATAGATTTGAACAAGAGCAGACATGCGACAAACAGACACCTGGGTAATCCTGTAAGGAGAAATTTCTCTTGCGGTCACTGCTTTTTGGGGGGAGGGAAAAAAGCCCCAAACCTTGTGTTAAATATCTTTTAACAAAAACCACATATGGAACAGTTTGACCAAAGCTGCAGCAAGAGATCATGAAGCCACCTGCTGAGAGTTACTCCCGTCAGGAATGAAGCATGAACAGCGTGGAAAGCGCCGTAGGAGCAATTCTAGAACAGCAGCTTTCCCCGTGGACTCTGCCAGCCCGTCGTGCAGCAGTGGGTGATCACAGTGGCTCACGCTCCCCTTCAGATCCCGACAGAGCACCGAAGGGAGAAACCACAGAGAAACATGGCATCAGGGCCACACTCAGGGGGTTTCAAAATCCTGTACCGGTATTTCTAGCTTCTCTGTTTGTTCTAAATTGTCTTTTAGGCAGAAAGGAGACCTACCTCTCCCAACACAAATATTAAAATTGGGGAAAACCAATGAAAATTAATGCTCTATTTTTTTAGCAGTGATGTTTCCGTATTCCAGAAAACATGTATTACCCTTTTCTGATGACCAAATTTAAGCGGAGCCATTTATTATAAGGAAATTAGCCTCTCTACCCCTTTGTTACTTCACAATTGAACCCACTTAAAGATAGTTCTTGATTAAACACCGTTTATCCATCATCTTTACTTTTAATGACTTTCCATTTTTGAGAGGATGAAGAATAACACGCTGGGCTCAGTGTTCCCATGCGGGATATCCATTCCCTCAGCTCTGGGCACCAGTTTAGGTACAATTCAGAGGATCAGAAATTGGTACCCAGGCACGCTGAAGAGCCAGGGGAGAGGGCAAGTGCCAGCTCGCAGTCATGATGGGGAAAAGTCCTTTCTTTCCACTCCCTGTGGGTGATCAGAGAAAAGTTTTGTTCACATCCAGCCAAGGAAATGCTCTCCTCAAAGGGAGTTCCCTTACACTACCAAGTTACTATTGTGCCTACCACGCTCCTTTTCAGCTCTCCGAGCTGCAGTCACAGCAGACCTATGCGCAATGTATAGTTGCCAGTATAGTTGTTCAGGCAGAAAACGCTCACCTGTTCTCATACATCTTTCAGCAATCCATTTTGTTAAAGGGGGAAATTCTATCATACTAAGTTAAACTGATACCACGAGAAACACATCATTAATCTGATTTTTTTTCACAGCTTCTGCTAGTCAGAACTGAAAAAACAGTCCATGTTAAGGTAAAACCAAACGATAGTAAGATATGAGCCAAGCTGGGACCTGTTCACAGCCATTGGTGTAGCTATACTAGCAGAAAACCTCGCTGGCTGGCAGCAAAGTTGTTACTTGCTCACAGGGAGAGAAAAGGCACCTCTAGCCCAAACTATTAGAGGCTTCTTGATTTTAAGAAACCACTTCAACCCCAGCAGAGATTAAAATTATGACACAGCCTCTCTAATTGATGCTACACCCTAAAGACTTGCGAGTCCATAAATTCAAGACTCCCCCAGCTCTTCCCAGCCAGGATGCTACACCACCCCCCTCGCAGCAGGGATGCAGAACAGGTACGACACAGGCTGGTAATGATGCTTCTCTTAGCAAAGAGCAACCGGTGATTCTTTTGGCCGTCTTCAACCATCTCAAGTATGCCTCGCACTGGTTCCAGTCTTGAAGTGAGTGACCAGCTGCAGTCAGACAAGTACCTTTCATGGACCGGGCCCCGGAAAGGCATCATTCAAGTGAAAGCGAATTACATTAATGAAACCGAAGAAGAGTCACACTCTGGCCGTATAAGAAGTGTGTCAGTCTCTTCCCACCTGGCCCCTGTCCACAAATGTTTGTGTGACCATCAGTTTCCCATTTGCATTTGATTGATGTGGGACACTCAGTTGTCTTGTTACCTTGTGTCTGTTGCCAGATTAATTACTAGTGGGGCAGGTGCAGCTGAAACGTACAGGAGCAGGGTGGAGAAAAGGACAGCATGAACATGTAAGGTGGAGAAAGGAGGTGGGGAGAGGGAGAAGCCCCTTTCAGAGCCAGAGGTTTCCCGGAGGAGGCACAGAAGAGAGACAGAGGTGGCTGGAGGAAGCCTTTAATGCCCATTTGGAAATCAGCAGAGATTTTAACAGTTGGCTCCAGGGAATGCAACTAGCTTTACGTTAACTCAAATATTAACCTACCATTTCAGGTGAGCTCATTCTTCTCTAGCTTGTTGTACTGGAAACATCTGCAGGTATCTTTTCGGGATTAGCTTGCATACAGTTATGTAAAAATCCCCAACCCCAAACCAATCGCTTCCCCACAATTAAGTTGCAAGTGCAATTTGAGGCTCTCCACACATAGCCACAACCAGTCCACACCCCACACATGCATTTACGGTACCTGCCAGGCTGCCCCTCGACGTGCTGAGCTCCTCCTCTGCTCAGACTGGGGTCACCAGGGGCTTACACCTTGGAAAAGTGAACCTCAGGGAGCTGTGCTGGCAACCTGAGGAGAGGCTAAATCTGCTTTTATGGTATTACACAATGTTGTGACCACTGGGCGGGAAGCTCTGGGCCAATACAAATTCACTTCGCCTTTGCAGACTTGCTTTAAATTTTTTAATGGGGTAACTCTGTACTGGAAGACTTTACGCCAGATCAGCTGCTAACCTTGTCTGGCTCACTGTCAGCCATCCTCCCACAGCAAGCATAAAGCTAATCTGAAAACATAAAGCTGCATAAACTTTGCATCATTCATCCTGGCCAATTTGACAGAAGTGTGATTGCGCTGTGCCTTTTGATTCAGATCAAATTTATATAACTAGGTGACAACCTGCATCGTGAACAGCCCCTTATTAATGATCACGACACCTGTGAAAACATACCTGTGCCGTGCCCCACTGTTGCCGCGCATCCATTTTCTTCAAAATCTAAGGAATTGCCTGGAGTCTAATTACATTTTATGCTAAAAAAAAAAAAAAAAGAAAATGAAATTAAACTTACAGCATGGAAATTGCCTATTTTGGTGCCATCTAAAGCACTGATTGATCTGATAGGGAATTTCCCCTTAACTTCCAATAACCAAGCAGCTTTTAGAGGGCAGTGCTAGTGGTTCTCAATGCAGTCACTACATTGCTGTGACTTCTCCATGAAAAGCCCTTCCTCTACCTCTACCCGACATTTGGCCTTTCCCTCTACGCTGCTTTCTCAACGTACCTTCATTTTCCTCTGTTTTGCTATGTCTGTTATATTTGTGCTTCTAAAGCAAGCCTCCCCCTTTCCCATTTGCATGCAGAAGAGTGTCTCCAGACCGATTTGTACTAGTAGGTTTTCCCTTTAAATTAAACTATTTGAATTTAGACAGTTTAGCAGCAAGTCTAGATAGGTACCAGCAGATGATCCGAGTGATTGCAAATGCTCGTTTCCCTAAAATAAACCACATCTCACTGTGTGACTGGAACATCTGGATTCAAAACCTTTATTCCACCTAGTTGCCTTCCCTGTCTTTCGCTTCTCACTTTGTGCGTGCAAGTGCTCGACATGCTCAGGTAGGTGCTTGTCTTGAGATAGGTCCATGCTTATCTGTGGCTCGGCCTTTTCTCTCTGGTGTTATTTGCTCTTTCCCACTAAAATCTCTAATTCCTAGCTTTCTTTCAGCTGTTTATGTGACACAGCAAAGGAGGAGAAATCCCTCCAGCCCCTTCACCCTCCACACACACTCCAGTCTGGTCTCCGAGGGCTGTAGTGATACGCTATTTACATCTCCATTCCTCAAGCAGAACATTTTAAAAGGATGCGTAGTGGGCTGCAGCTCGGAGCCCACTCTTGAAGTCATCTCCATCTTGCTCAGTCAAGGTTAGCACCAAAACCTTACACAAAAACACAATCTGAAGCAAAATTGTCACATCAGACCCTCCTTTCACCCCTGGGCATCCCTACTGAGAGGCAGCTTTTTCCAGACGTCCTCCCCAGTACAAAACCCGAGTACGCTCCCTTCCCTAGGAGAGGTCTGCAGGCACATCGTCCCCTCCTGGACCAAGGGCAGAGACAGCCTGTGCATCACCTTCCTGCCAGAACACAGCTGAAGTGGCTGTGTAAAACGAAGGTCCCTGCAGACCCTGCAGCATGAGCCAGAGCTTTAGGACAGCACTGGAGGGGGCCATTCCCAAACCGCAGAGCACCCTCCTCTCTTTTGGCTTGCCTCTTCCATTTCGCGGGGCACTCCTAGCTACGGGAGCTGGGAAATAGAGTAGCCAGACCGCTCCAGCCCTAAGAGAACAATCCGAGCGTGGCAACATGAAAAAACATGACTGATTATTTCCAAGTCCAGGTGTATACCTGGATAGTGAGGAGGACATGAATAAATAACTAAGCTTTAAATAAGTGCATCAGTGCAGGAGAGACCTGACAGGGTCTAATGCAAAGAGCAGACGCTGTGAGACAGCCTGGCTTCTGCACCAGAACCAAAAAAATCCAGTAACACGTTGAAACGAAAACTTACATCGACCAGCGAGACCAAAGCCAGACTCTAACTGTCTGAAAGAAAAGAGCAAGCAGGGGAAAAAAGAGATAAAAAGGAACATAAATAGTGGTGTATCACACTGAAGAGAGACAGAAAAGAATCTGGAGGAGCTTCTTCAAAGGGCACAAAATCCCCTTTCTCTTCCAGCTCGTGATATTATACACAGATAACTTGAACAGCCTTCGCAACAGGAAGAGCATGTTTCTGACAGAGACAACATGCATTCCCCGAGTTACCAGCCACAGAGAACATACCTGCTCTGGGAAGCCTTATGTGTGTGATCACACAGGCAAAGCAACGTTTACTCGCTGTCCAGGCAGCAAATGTACATGATAGGAAAATTCTGGATCCACTGAGGTCAGAAAGAAAGCACGCGTTGACTCGGGTAGCTTAGGATTCACCAGGGCTTTTGATATTCTGAATGCTTCAATGCATCGGGGCAAATCCTCACCGACTCTGCACGATTCATCTGCTGCAGCTTGTCTGTACGCTACCATGACCTGAGAGGCGAAAGGTAGGAAAGGGGTTGGATAAAAATACACGGGAGCTTTCTACATGACTCTCGGCTAAATAAAAGTGTTACTTGTGAAAACACTACGAAAAACAAAGGCATTTTGCAATTACTACCTGATAGTAATGGTAATCCAACATGACGGTAGGTCTCAAAAGTCAATATATTGAGTCTGCTGGTAAATATTATTGAAAATAACACTAGTCAAGTTACTCGGCTTTTCAATAACCCAGCATGCAAGATATGCTCGTCTTGCACAAATTGTCATGCAGTTTTCTAGACACATAGAAGAGCATCTCCTGGTACACTGCGGATGTTGGTATGCGGTACGTGTTGTTGACATCAGGAAAGCAATCCTGGAGTGATTGCTATGTCTCCTAATACAATGCCATGTAGTTATTCAGCTCCTGGAATTCAGTTTTATGCGATTCAATCAGCTCTAATAAGAAGAAATAGTAACACATTAAGCAAAGTTCGGAGAGACCAACAAACCAAAATGCTGTTTCACTGCAGCCACCGTCAGCCTAGCTGCGGCACGTTTCTTACTGGCCCTGTTTTTCTGTCCCGGTACAGAGAAATTACTGTTGAACGCTAGGGATTAACCATGCTCGCTAATTCCACAGCATCTAACGTAACAAGATGCTTCGCATTTCTATTACGCTCTCCAATCCAGAATTTTAAGCATGTTTTAATGGAAGTTAACTTATCTTCACAGCACCCTAATACAGCAAGGCAAGACTATTTCCCTATTTAATATAACTAAATTGAGAGGCGAAATCCAGTGATTTACTCGCATCAGAAGGCACAGCTGCAGGACCGACTCTTAACTCTGTCCTGTGTATGTCCCACAAGACCATAACAAGTGTTTTTGTTTGGTATGATATTCTCGGAAATGCTTGCAAGCGCCCAAGGATCATTTTTAGGCTCAGTTACCCCCTCAATTCATTAAAACGGTTCGAGCTGCCTGCTGCTCCAAGGACGGCTGACCCCTCCGTCAGAAGTGGACGTAGGAGTGTCCTTCACCACGCTGAAGAAACGCCACACATCCTAGTATTACTGATTGCTTTACACTATTGAAATAAAAGACATTTTTGCTGTAGAGAGAGCTGTGGCGTGCTTCATCAAAGATCCTATTCAAGCCATGGCAGTAAGCTGGTCAGATTCAGCTTTCATTTACAGCAGCATCAGGCTAGGGATAATTCATATCACTTGCATGAATTTGCTCTGCTTTCAGAGCCTCCCCCGCTGAGGAATCTGACCGAACAGGTCTGATCTTCTCTCAAATACACTGACTTTAGATACGTGCAATCACAGTGATGTCACCAGTGTTAACTGTGATTTACACTTGCCTGAGATCAAAATTAGATGCAGGGCACTTATAAGGAGAGAAGAGAAATTTAACAGTAAAATACAGATAGTCAACTCTGCTCTTGCAAATCACGGGTCTCACAAATCTCCACTTATCAGTGAAAAACATAATCACCATGCATTTGCAGGTGTTAACTAGAAGATTCACCAGTTTTTCTGATTTGCCATTATTTTACTGCCGCTACGTCAATTATTAACTTAGCCTCAGACATCAAGTCTTTCTGAGCCTATTGGCTAGTTTCCTGAAAGAGCTAATGAATTCTTATTTATGGTTTATGCAATTTTAGCAAATACACTGGCATTCCAATCTATAATGGAACTACCTTCCAAAACCAACACAGGGCTCTCATGATTACTGGGTTTTGATGTTTACAGAAAATTAGAGCTTAGATAGTAAACTGATATTAGCTACATATTCCTGCACAGAAATACAGCAATCATCTCTCAAATAATTCCCTCCATTTCTGGAGTGCTCGAGGCTCTGAATCATGCAAAAACATTCAGTTCAGCAAGAGGAGAGGTGATGCGGGGAGCAGAGGAGATTACAGAGGGTATCTTTACTGTGGGTTT
>NW_008825430.1:1272267-1282789 GCF_000699105.1 Pygoscelis adeliae
CCGCGACGTGAACCAACCCCTCTGATCAGAGCAGAGAGAAAGGGAGCGGGTTTTAACTCCTTCACAGGGCTGGAAGAGGCCCCTGAATGATTTTACCGTGGATGAGACAGGTACCGCGGTACTACAGCCATACCCCGCAGGGTGCTGGAGGTGCTAAGCCTAACAGCGGGGAGCGGCTCTGCAGCGAGCAGTCAACTCCTTCCTCCACAGCAGCACGGTAATGGCTGCCAGGTGTGCTCAGGTGGAAGTGGGGAGGTGCAGGGGAGAGCTGTGTCCCCTTAGAGCGGAGATGGTGAGCAACGGATCTGAGTCTCGCGGGGCCGGGGACGGAGATCACCGGGGTGGCTCGGACCCTAACGACCGACACAGAGCTCACCTCGAAGTCCTGCAGTGGCTGGGAGACAGCAGGCTCTGGTGAGTCCCGTGAAAGAGTTTCCAAGCTTCTACAGGCTGAGCAAAGACTCCTTTGTCCTTCCTCTCAGCTTCTGGATGATGCAGGCTGGAAATGACAAACCAAGAACACTAAGAAGCTGCAGTGACACCTGAAGCTTTATGGGCTGACATGAGTTCAGGAAAGCCAACAGGACCAAGCCCTGATATGTGAAACTCTAAGTTTGGCTAAGTTTTTTCATGTGAAAAGGGATTAAATATTTTTTTTTTCCCCTCTACAAGTGAAAGGATACTCACTGATGCTGCTTTTGATTTAGGGGGAGAAAGGATTAAATCAGTGTGGCTCACTCAGTCTGGAGAGAGAGTTGTGCTATTACTGTAATTAGCAGCTGCATTGTAGAGGAACTGATAACAGCCAGCCAACATAAACCACTGTCAGCTGAAAACCTGCCTCAACAATTTGGGGTTTGGAACTGGAGCCTTTTACTTCTGGGAGAAAAAGAGAACAAATGGCATTTGGGTGGTTTCACGTCTTTTTGCTCTCTACTTAGAAAAGTCACAGCCAGCATCTTAAAAAACGAATTTTACCAGCACTTAGCCTTTAATATATGCCAGCGGTAGCTGATCCTTTAGAAGAGGGAAAACTTTTTAAAAGGCAATAATGCATGAAGGGAGAGGCAAAGAAAGACGATCTTAAACAATACTAAAAATAAATGTACCTTAAAAAGATCCCTTAAAAACAGCTGTTGACGTTAGAGATTTAATTAAAACTTAATTAGTTATACGTTCTCCTTTGAAATGAACAAGCACATTACAGCCTTCATCTACAATGAATTGCCTTTTACATTCATACCTTGCTTTTGCCTGTAAAAAAGGCGGTTTTACAGGAAGCGTTGTAAAGATAGGACAGTTCTACCTAAAATTTTACAGTCAAAGAAAACATAAAGTGATTTTTTTTTTAACCTACCAATACAAAGCCATAATCATTGTGCTTGCAATGTTCATAAGATACCTCACGAGTGTTCTTAAATGCACAAAATAGAAGAAAAGATAGAGATAAATGGATGAGGGATGGTGCCTGCAATAAATTAGGATTCTGAAATAGGTCACTAACGACTAAATCAATCTGACTCCTTAATTATCATTTACCTGAAAGAGAAATGCACCGTAAACTGCTCACCCCGCATGGACTTGTACAGGCAATGTGCAACCAATAGCTTTCCCTGGGGCTAATGCTTTATGGAAGCACCATTGACCTGGTTTTCTATGGAAACTACGTGGATGTTTTCAATTCCAGCGTGGAACTGCAGCCTCGGTCATAGCCATCAAACTCCGCATTAGACATTCATGCAGCATTAGGCATCCCGTAGCTGCCAAGGGCCACACAATGAGACATTGTCTGTCCCAAAAGTCATATAATTAGGCTTATGGGAACAACACCAGCGGATGGTGCGTTGAGCATATCCTAATTTTGGATAGGCTATTCTTTGGCTGTCTGACTACTAGTTAGCTGGGGAAGAAGTGAAGCCTGCTATTATCAACAGGCAACTTTGCTGCTAAGCCAGAGTGATGATGAAAGGGCCATTTGGCTTCAAAATCACCACTGGGGTAAGGAAGGGCAGCCATATAGCAGAGACACACTCAGAGACAAACAGGAGACCCTACTTTTAATTACTTTTTATTTTTGCAGAGTGGGTGACCCTACCTTCTGGAAGCCATCTCTCTATCTAGAGTTACAGCGTTCTGCTACATCGGCTCAGTAATGGCCCAGCATCCATTATAACATCTAATACCAAAAGGCTTTAGAGGCGGCAGTCGGCAGGATGAACACAGAATTTGTGTCAGGGGGAGAAGTGTGAAATTCCTCTCATTAGCAGCGCTGCACATTTGTGCGCAGATTCTCTCCTTGAAAGACTGACCTCCTGCACAGCCAAGAAAGAGCTTTCCAAGAACCATGTGACTCCAAAGTTTGAGGACATTTTTCTGCTGAGTGGGTTTTTAATTCAAATTAGTCATAGAAAGTTACATTTTTGTGGCCTGAAAACATCTTCAACTGCGTCAAACACAAGTAGTTTCATAATTGCATGTGATTGACTTTTTTTTTTTAAAGAAATGACATAAGGAGAAAGAAATATGAATGTTTGTGAAGCTTTAAACCTCCTGCCTGCACTTGTGCAACAGTTGCAAATAATTAAAAGAAAAATAATCTTGTGATTTACATGTTCACCAACAAAACGTGTGTCGAGTCATTTAGGAATTCTCTGGAAAGTGATACAGACAGCAACTGCACTCACCTTACTGTCAACTGTGTAGTCAACATTATGAAAAATTAGGGATACATTTCACAGTATTTAGTTACAGCAAGGCTCAGACAAATTCCACTGTTCCCAGCTATTCTTGCCATTTTAAAACATGTGGTCTAAGACCTGCACAGCTGTAGTCGTATCATTATGCAAACAGCATCCCAGCCATGAGTAGTAAGAATAGATCTTATTAGCCGTATAAATTACGAACAATTTCACGACATCAATTCCCTTCCGATGCTTCGTGATGTGAGACATCAC
Organism: Pygoscelis adeliae; assembly: GCF_000699105.1. Classification (NCBI taxonomy): domain Eukaryota; kingdom Metazoa; phylum Chordata; class Aves; order Sphenisciformes; family Spheniscidae; genus Pygoscelis; species Pygoscelis adeliae. The sequence goes on from NW_008825430.1 coordinate 1,275,222, forward strand.
TCCTCCCATCCTCCCTCACGCAGGAAAAGCTCTGTTCAGTGATACCCAGCCACGCGCACAGGGATTACTAGATGGGTGCTGTACGCTTCTTTATAACACTAACGTTTTCATCTCCATTAAAAAAGGGCATCACATTTTAAAGTGTTAGTGGTGTTACACCAGCAAAGGCAAGAAAATCGCTAGCCGAAGTTGCCTTTCCGTGTCCTCAACAAAGCCTATGTGTAACGCTGCGATCATGTATTTCTCCTTGGTCAAGCACACCACACCTGTAAGTGCCACGGGAGGAAGAGCGATTCTTACGCTCGCTGTATGAGGTTGTTCAAATAACATGTAAAAACAGAAATCTGAACACCCCCCCCCCAGATTTCAAATCTAATCCAGTTCTTTGTTTGTTTGCTCTAGACCAATATGATTATCACACGCTGGCTACTGTGAACCGATTAATTAGGAAGTATCAGTAATAATATTTTGTACTTATATCAGGACTTCCACCTCAGGATACTTCAATAACGTCAATTAATTAATCTCCACAATACTGCCTGTAAGTAGGTGCCATTAGTTCATTCACAGATGGAAATCCTGAAGCATGTAAAAGGTGAAATTAATTAGCTGAGATGATACAATGACTGGGTAGCAGAACTAAAGATCCTGAAAAACACTCCTTTTTTCTAACTCTTAAAGGGGCATGATTTACTTGCCCTTTGCAGTTAAATCATGGGAATAATTTCCAAACGTGTAACAGGACCTTTTGTGACTCTAACCAAAACCCCTATTTATAGGTCATGCTCTCGCTGAAATTTTCTTTTGATTAAAATAGCTTCTGCTGTTTAGTACACCCATCAAAATATGAAGAACACCAAAATCAAATAAAACCTGCCACCAGATCTATAGTGAACTGGAGCATCGCTACTGTTTTCTCAGGTCTAAATTAAGGCTCTTTTGTAGAGGGTAAAAGTGAATAAAACATAAAGACAAAGGACAAAATAAGAGAGACTATTCGCCCACTCATGGCAGTCACCTTTACCAGGCAATTGCCATTCATACTAATGTAAAGTGGGCCACACAATTCTACCAGGTACGAAAGGCAGACGAGCCCTTACACACGAGAGGAAACAGCACTTTACTGTATTTTACCTCCATCACGAGTGGAAAACCAGTAATGAGGAACATCAAAAACCTCCTTTTGTTCTCCATTTAAAACTCACAAGGCACTTCTCTTGGTGCAATCTTATCAAAGGCTATAAATTTCTCGAGACAGCTAATCAATCACGTTTGTAGCGGTAAAGGTATAAGATGCATTTAGTATGAATGTATTTAACTGACTGATTTTTCTTAACCAATAATCTTCTTACCAGTGGAAGAGCTATAAGTTGTTACAAAAGATATAGCAAAAACTCCCCTACCAAAAAACCCCAACAAACCCACATTAGGGAGAAATATTGTCTGTGAGCCTTGGATAAAATTTTACATGCAAACGAACTTTATTTGCCAGAGTTCAATTTATGGGGAGAGTTAAATCCTGACCCAGGGGGGCTTCTGCTATTGGTTTCATGGAGCCCAAATCTCAGAAAAATGCAGCCCAGGACGGGCACCGGTGGTTGCCATAGCCACGGCCCCGCCTGATATTCCTTAAGGCCACAAATTCAGCATCACACGACAGAGGTTATTTACCCAGGCTGCACAAATCTCAAAAGATCGGGGCTACATGGTACTCACAACATTGTACATATATGCATGTTCATACCTAGGTCCCAGTCAGAGTTGCACGTGCTATACGTGTACAGATAACATTAAAGAATAATCCATATACCAAACGCTTAAGTGTTTTTAATACAGCTTCATCACCATATAAGCACATCATGATACAACCGAATTCACTAAAATTAAGCCAGAATAAGCTTTTTACTTTTTAATCAAAGTTAGAAATTAGATGAGATGTAATTATTTTACATATCCAACTGTGGAAGCCTCATTAAAATCCTTAACATTAAGTAATAAAACTACAATAAAACTTTTTCTAGTATTACAGCAGCTTTCTGTTATCATTAATGCACTGAAAAAGGAAAGACTTTCTAATCCGTGTTTTTCTGGAGGATTTTAAGCAGTCACCAGTGTACACAAGTATATATTGAATATATGGTCACATATATATATATATTTTCTGAGAAGAAAGTGAGAGAACGCAGTAGTTGTGAGTGTCTTCCCACATCACTCACCATTGGATAGAGCGCTTATTCATCTGCAAACTCGGGCCCTTTGGCATTTGCCAGGCAGACTGTCATAAAAAGGTAAATCAGAAATTCAGATGATTATACGGACTGAAGCATCCCTTAAGTACCTGTCCTGGTTTCAGCTGGGGTACAGTTAATTTCCTTCCCAGTAGCTGGTACAGTGCTGTGTCTTGGATTTAGGAGGAGACTAACGTTGATAACACACCAATGTTTCAGTTGTTGCTGAGCAGTGCTTACACTAGTCAGGACTTTTCAGCTCCCCATGCTCTGCCGACTGAGCAGGCTGGGGGGGCACAAGAAGCCAGGAGGGGGCACGGCCAGGACAGCTGACCCCAACTGGCCAAAGGGACATTCCATACCATGTGACATCATGCTCAGTACATGAACTGGGGAAAGCTGGTGGGGGGGGCCGCTGCTCGGGGACTGGCTGGGCATCGGTCGGCAGGTGGCGGGTGGTGAGCAATTGCATCGTGCATCGCTTATTTTGTATATTCTTTTATCATTATTATTATTTTCCCTTCCTTTTTCTGTCCTATTAAACTGTCTTTATCTCAACCCACAAATTTTACTCTTTTTCTTTTTTTCTTCTCAATTCTCTCCCCCATCCCACTGGGGGGGGGCGGTGAGCGAGCCGCTGTGTTGGTGTTTAGCTGCCTGCCGGGTTAAACCACACCACTACCTTAGATTTAAAATAGTCTTTGTTGTCTAATGAAATCATCTCTACTAGAGAGACAACAGGTACAGGGAACACAAATAAGCAGCGGCAGGGTGAATAAGTTAGTTTTTGCTCTTTCTAGATCAATTAAACGCAATACTCACCAGCATGCTCTTCCAGCAGCAGAATTCCTACTCACTTCAGTGACAGCAAAGCATCATTTCAATTTCCAAAATGGCAAGGCAAGGAGAATGGAGAAAAAAAGACGGGTGAGGGGGTTGGCAGAGAGGAGCGAGAAACATCAAACAAAAAGCAATCTAATTTAAATACCTTACTGTACTAGATTCTTACTACTAAATTTAAAGTTTGATTTTAAGTCTCATTCCAATCGATTTCCAGGAAAAAAAAAAAATCTGAAGAGTAAATTTAGTTTAAATTGATCATTATAATTTATTTGGCAACAAAATAATACAGTGGAAAGACCTTTCTTCCAGTAAAGGACTCTGGCTTTGATGTCTGATTGTTATGCAAATTCCGTGGAGTACAAGATATGGACAGAGGAATAATTAAGCTCAGGACTTTGTATGTAATAATTCTTACAAATGTAAATGTATCCTTTTTTGAGATAATTATGTGTATACGCAGTGGGAACCATACACATACATTAGCAAAGACAGGAAAACACCCCGAACGTGCAGGTCGTCGCCGATCCCTCCGCCCAGCCGGCGGGGACGGCAGGGCCAGCCTGCTCACACGCGCCGGGGGCATCCACACCCCCGAGCCGTTCCAGAGGTTGCGGAGGAGCCTCTCGCGGTGGAGACCCCCGGGTACAGTTTTCAGCACCGACACATAAACACTTGAAAAACAAAGCGATCTTTGTTCTGGAAGATAAACATTGACCATACACATCTATATATTTCAAAGCACTCAATTAGAAACTGAACTTTGCCCCTTTCTCAGGCTTTGAAATATTCCTGCACCGAACACAGGCCTTTATTCTCCTTTCGCGTGGGCATCCCTCTCCCTCTCCTGCTCCCGCACGCCATATGGCCCCAGACCCTGGGACAAATTCTGCTCTGATTTACGGCCTCGTCAGTCCGAGGGACTGACCTACGGCATAAATCTGGCCCAGGACGCGTAGCTGGGGGCAGCGCACATGTGTCGCCTGCACGTTCCTCTCCGCGCTGCCTCTGCTCACGTGCGCTCCTCTCTCCCCCAGCCAAAGACAAGGGATTTTACACCCCACCAGCAGGAGCAGATTTGGGTTTGGGGCACACCACTGCAACCCAGCAAGCGAGGAGACGTAACCAACAGACACCGCGCGTGCCAGCACACCTCTGAAACGCCCTCCAACGGAGGGGGACACACCGGCCCCGTGGTGGCCAGAGGGACCGGGCGGTGGAAGCGCCGTGGGTGGATGCTGCTGACCCCGCCGGCGTGCCGGCCGGCAAAGGGCCGGCTCTGCCACCACCAACAGGCACGCACGTTTGGAAGACAGGGCAAAAGGCACTCGCTGCATCATCGGACGCCAAAGCAAGAGTAATCCAGACCGGTCCCGCTGCGGGTGAAATCATTCCCAAAGAGGAACGAACACAATCGGTTTTCAAGGCGCTGCAGCCCATCTTCCCGCCTCGAAACAATACGCACGTGGAGCACGCGCAGGGGGTGAAACCGCGTACAGAGGCTGAAAAGGCATCCGGGGCCACGGACAGAGAGGGGATCGCCTTTGTTTCAGCCACAGTTTGGTGAAGAAAATAACCAAGATAAGTCCTGCGAGCTGCACACGGACGACGAGGCCGGTAACATTTAATGAGGGACTCGGCAGCCGAGCTGAGCAACGCCCTGCCACACCGCCCAGGTCGGGGCGTTTGTCCAGCCGCAGCGCAAGTGCTGTTGGTTACAGGGACCACGGCTGCTCAGTCGTCCATACCACTGCTACTAACACCATGGAGACACGCAGTCTTGTCCGTTAAGGGGAAAAAAAAGGGAGGAGAATTTAGTTTTCGCTTTTTGTTCATCCTCTTTACCTTTCGGTTTCACTAAGCTCGGAAAATTAAGCAAAGTGATCAAATTCACTTTTTTTTTTTTATAGCCATTTTCACAGCTTTTCCCAGACAACAGCACAGGATGTTTACACTGAAACAAGAAATTGATTGACGCATTTTGAGTACATTTCCTAAACACCCATCATTAAGAAAATATGCCCTTGGACTTAAACTTCCTGATGCCTTTAAAGTAACCCAATTTTGCCACGTTTTTTTTTTCAATGGCCGTACCACTTCTGCATTTAAGCACATCTTCTCTGCCACTCTCTGGATTCTTTTCCACGGCATTGGTTTTTTTCTTTTCCCCCCACCATTCAAAACGACAAGCTTCCTGAGGCAAATGCAACACTCAGTGAGGGATTTTTAACTCTATAAATCAGATGATAGCACAATCACAGTTCAATGAAAGAAGCAAAAATCAAATCAAATCAAACAAAGAGATCCCATCATCCCCTGCCGCATCCTCCCTCCTCCCCTTTCCCACCCAACCAGCAGCTCTGGAGTCCATAAAGGAGCGCAGAGCAGAGCAGCTCTGGCATACGCTGCTAAGCACAAAGTAAAACACATGAAATACGCTACGCAGCTTGGGTTGGTTTTGTTGTTTCCACTCGCCCGCTGAAAAGTGCACTGGCACCCTCAAAAAGAAACATTTAAAGTGATCCGCAGCTACCTTCCGAAATCTGCTCTAGCACACTTTACCCAGCAAGTTCATTCCAACGTGGTGACTACCATCGGCAACAAAAATATTGCAGGGTTTGCCCGGTGGGTTCGAAGGCTCGCTCGTCAGAAAGCGCCTGTACTTCCTTCGCCCCAGCACCGCTGCAGGCGTCATCAAAAGCAAACAAACTACACGGCAATAAATTTTTTATTCAAATAAGCTTGTCAACACCAATTACCCGAACCACAACTGCCAAATACCAAGAAGCACTTTCAAGAGCTCAGGAAGGATACTAGACGGCACCACTCCAGAAAACACCGAGTTTGGGACGCGGTTCTGAGGTCCCTGGGCACGGCAGGGCCAGGACCTGCAGGATTCAGCCCTCCGTCAGCGCATCACAACAAAGGAACCTCCCCTGCTAGCTGCTTTTAGATCAGAAAGCTAAGAAAGCGGTCAGCTCTGTTTCTTACATACACTTATTTGCTGAAAGTAACAATTCTTACAAAACCAAGCCTTTTTCGTAACTAAAAATTCAGAAAAAAATAGTATTTTTAGATGTGGAATAACCCCAGCAACATGCCACATATTAAAAAAAAAAAACCACATTATTTTTTTTTTCCTTAAAAGCGCGTTATAAGGTATGATCGCTGGCAGGATTATTCTGGAAGCCTTCACAAGCTAAAGAGTTCCAGCAACATTAACATGACACAGTGTGAACTCCCAACATGTTCCCGTGCTGCAAGCGGGGAACAAAAATTCCAGAAGAAACTCTCAGCACATCCAATCAAATCACCAGACGGAGTACTTCTCTTTTTTTTTTTTCTGTAATATTTTATTTATGTAGAAATACTTAAAAAAACATGAAGTAGCACCATTACTTAAGTTTTACTTTTATTATGTAGAACTTTAAATGTCAGAAAAATAAAACTCTTGATACAATTTCAAATCTTGTCTCAGCAAATATAATATTAGTATTTGACCATGAGGTTAAAGGCCCTTTATCATAAAATAAAATATACTTTGTTTTTAAACTTTGCTCAGTAAAGTACATTTAAGCTCAAGTAACGTCACCTACATATACATAAACAAGTGGTAAACAAATGTATTAAAATAGAAATACTAAAACTATAGTGGTGCAACAGAATTTTGTAATTTCCACTGAATTCTATTTATACAAATGTTAGAAAGCGTCAACAGTTCCTTTTGACATACGTTTATACATTTCCATTTTTGTAATAATATAGAATAAAATATGCTTTATATCACTGAATAGAAAATATGCTGGGTGAAGCAGATTTAAAAGATTTTTTTCTGAACCTATAAAATCTCCATCCCAACAGAATACTGTTCAAAGCATTACACATTTTATGGTTTGTAATTCCGTTCACAATTGTGTGATATTAAAATAATACAGTGTTCTTTGCCATAAGGCCATACTAAAATAAAAAAGATTTAACCCAGCTACAAAAAGTTCACTGAACTTAAATTAAAATACTTGTAAACATCTTTGCAATATGAAATATAATTTTTCAAGTCAAAAAAGAATAAAATACTTCAATCTGTATTAATGCAATTTATCTTTAAAACCTTTAAACGTTTTTAATATATATAAGAGATATGTTACAGTTTTGTTGGTTTTTTTTTTTCTTTTTTCTTTTTTAAACTTTGATAAAGCTGCAGTATCATGGTTTTTCACAGGAACTTCTTGCCCTTTCAAGAACATTCAGAAAAGTATCCACCCATAGATTTAATTATTTCGCAATAAGCATCCTAGGAACTACCAGCACGTTTCACTAACAGTCCACACACCATTGTCATCATCATAAGCATCCTCTACTTTCAGTAATTTTTTTTTTCTGCTTTTTCTTCTTTTTTTTTTTTTGCTTGTTTTTTAAAAAAGGGGGAGTTTTGGAAGCTTCGTATTAAAGTACAGTGTAAAAACTAGCCTAGCACTAGAATGGAGTCGCCCGTTATTATTT
>NW_008825430.1:1287524-1355199 GCF_000699105.1 Pygoscelis adeliae
GGTGACACCTGTCAGTCACAGTCTGCGGCGTGACTGGCAAAGCCGGTGCTCCCCGGCTCCCCTGGCCGTGCAACTCGCCGTTGCAACGTTTCTGTTTCATAGGAGTCCGAAGGGGAAGAAGGCGTCGGGCATAACCGCTCTAGCATAATTTGACCAACACCTTGCATCCGTTTTGCTAAACCACTAGAAGATGCGACACGCCTGCCCCTTCTTTGGACCTTGCACGACCAAATGGGCTGCTTTCACCTCTCTGCCGCCGCAGGACCCCTCAACCAGTAAAAACTGCTTTTTCACCAAGTACCCTGCCACAAAAACCTCCCTTCAGTCTGGTGAATAGACGTGAAAGTGTCCTCACCGTTCTCATAAAAACACCACCATCGCATTTTATTTCTCCGGCTTTTCTCCACCTATCCATAAGCACGCACATTTACTTAGTCCTTGCCAGCTGTCAGGTACAAAAGACTGACTTTTTCTTACTTCAGAGAAATCAAATACTGAGTAATTGTTTTCCGGTACCAAGTTTGACGGGGACAGACGTTTACAAGTGCGCACAGATCTGTTTAGCCAGCTGCCTGTACAAACGAGTGTAACAAGTCACAGGTAATTGTTTACACGCAGTGTTTATTGCAAATTACTGTCACTTCCTCAGGATGTTTGCATGTTTTATAACAAAGCTGCAGTGGATTGTTTTCTAGCAAGGGTATACACTGGTGATGTGCTTTCCTAAGTGCTTAGCTTGTCCCGTCAATGGAGGAAATTCTGTAGTTTCATATTTAAAAGATTACTTATTTTACAAATTTACACTTTACTTCCATGGGCAGCAGTGATGGTTTCCATAGGCGGCAAACGAGAGATTACTTATAAATGCTCAAGGATCCAGAAGGCTCTTAACTATTTTCAGCGTTGAGCATCTTTTTTTAAACAGAGAAAAAGCAGATGGACAGAACGTTTGACAGCAATAAAAATAACGCTCCTTATTATTAAATAAAGTAAAAATGAAATGCCTGCTTCTTTCCAGTCTTTTTAACTCAAGGACTCCAAAATCTGTGAGACGGAAAATAACTGTACCCATTCACCAGACAGGGGCCGGACAGGTCAGAGATGAGGGAAAGACGTGCCAACGTAGAGGATTACTGTTGCTGAAGTCCAACAGTGAGGGGCGTAAATACTGAAACGCAAAGGTAGGAGGAGGGCGGTTGGGTTGTGCTTGGATTTTACCTGTTCGTCGTGTTGTTTAGTCTCCTGACTTACATTATCCCCTTTTTTTCTCCCTCCCCCTTCCCACCCCAACTGCTCAAACTCTGATTGCGTTTCTGCCCACGATCGCTATACTGTACTGAACATCCATGTACTGACCAAGGAGAAAAAGGAAAACAAGTTATCTTCAGGTTTATGTTCCTCTATAGCAAAAGTTTTCTCAAAGCGAGAGTCCACGCAGATCTAGCTTTATTTTTTAATGCTAAGCTAGAAGCTCTAATTGAAAATGTTTAAAATGCATTTCAGAATAAGCATGATACTTTCCGGGGGCAGGGGGAGAACGAGGTGCGTTTCTGGGAGACGGAGCGTGCGCTGGTGTTTCAAGCCTCCCATGAATCCCGTGGAATGGTCCGACACCTTGAGGGCTATTGCTTTTTTACTGTTTTAGAAAACATTAAAGAGCAAACTACAGGGAACAATAATAATGATGACAATGATAAAGAAGTTATACTGATGTACCTTAAAGCACGCATGCACCAACAGCGCAGCCCCCCGGGAACACAGAATCTATGCAATAGCGTGCTCGTGTGGCAACAAGCAATGCACACAAGATTCGTATGAATCTGCTTACTCCACGGAAGTATTTCTTCAGAATAACTTAATCAGATCTAAATTGAAGTGTTATCTATCTACGTAACTGCTTTCATTCCATAAAACCTTGAAACATATGCAGAATTACAGTAAACTCCACCTCTGGGGGAGAGACCAACCATCTACCTACCTCTTTACAGCAACTTAACAAAAGCAGGAAGGGAGGATGTATTACAGGCAAATACAGGACTCGTTGCAGGAGGGGTGTAATTCTCAGTCCTTTTAGTTTCTCCCTGTTATAATTTCCCATTTGTGACAGAGGGAAAACAACTTCCTTCCTCCAACCTTTATTTAATTAACGTGTAAGGTCTTGGGGGCAGTGAGCTTACTGTGTGTGTATATACAGCACCTGGCATGAGGAGGTCATGAATTAATCTGAGGCCTTTAAATGCTACTCTAAGTACAAAGCATTAGCAATAATAAGAATAGGACATCCTTTTCATTTAGAATAGGTGGGACCTCTCTTTTCAATGTGTCTTCACAAAGAATAGATTACGTGCATCTCGGGGAATAACTACATTAAGGGTCAAGGAGAAGTATTTCATACGAGAGACTTGCAACTCCACTCTATCCCAGTTGCTTACACTTAAGGACACTGCTGCCTACTGTTACAGCATTTACTGTAAAATTCTTATTTGCCATAATCTTACAAAATAATGTCCCAAATCCCACAGGCCAGATCATCAATAAGATTAGGAGTATAGTTTATTCTGAGGCAGTGCATGTGATTACTGTGATAACCTACCCAAATTAACCTTTTGCGTGTGCAATAAACTGCAATTGGCAACTTGCAGACAAATGGCAAGTTCCTTCCTTTCCTGTCACACGTAGCACTAGACCAGCCAGATTTCCTATTGAATCCCATATTAACCTACATTCAGTGGCAGTGAAATCTCAGAGCACCGTGTCAGAATTTATCATCTTTCAATGACGTTGGCTCCACCTCTTGACAATTCTAGACAAGATGTTTACAAACAACTCATCCAGAGTCTGAACAACTGCAGCTGAAAATGTTTATTATTTTTCCACCAGTTGTTCCAACCACTTCGGATGCTTTATACTAAGGGATGGGCAGAGCTCTCAAAACAGTACGGTTGTGTTAATAAACGACAAGAAATAAAATGGAGATGGACTGGTGAGTGGCTTTGTGCTACCTCTCTGAGACGGAAGGAGGCTCAGGGGTAGGGAAGCTGCAGAAGTGCCTCTCTCCCTCGTGACACGGAATGTCACATCAAAAAATACCAACGGGGAGATGATGTTGATGATTTTCCCCACGTGCGCTTTCATCCCCGTAATTCTACACCTCTCCCTGTTATAGAATTCATTTGCAAATTTATTTTTTTTAAAACAAAGATCTTCTGGGACAACTTCTCAAAAGCAATTTTGCCACAAATCTTCGACAGTCACAATCAGTCCCTGAAGATGTTGATACAGTACTGTAAACTTTTAGCAGTTGCTAATGGCTTTGTTAAACTAAAATGCTTGTTTCCAGTATATTAAAACGCAAAAGATTTTTGTAATAGGCATCACATACTGTACTGTCTTCATATGCGTTTGCTATCAGTTTGACATGAGTGATAAGCGTGTGCACGTGTGTAGGGGATGAACTGCCTTATAAGAATGCAGTTTTGTTTAACAAGACTGACGGGAGGCAATTCAAAAAGCATAAAGATGCCTTTATAATAAATCAGAACCAACCAGCCAGATCGCCCGCCCGCGTTAAAACTCTCCACCTGGATTGTGAGTGGCCTCCTCCATTTATTGTTCCATTCTGCCTCTCGCTTACGAACAAGGGTTATCGCACGGTATATCTGAATTAAATGGCATTTAACAACCGTGCCGACCAGAGTTCAAAAATGAAAATCACTTCTGCCTTTCCTTCGCTCTCACATTATGTGTTTGGAGTCCAGCCTGCCAGGCTGCTCCTGTGTGCAGCGCTCTCAGCGGAGTGCTCCTCCGCGCGCGGCTGCGGGATTGGAGCTCTTTGTTACCATGGCCCTTGGGCCAGTATTCAGTTTGTGATGCAGCCCTGGCGTCTCAAGCCCGTAAAGCACCTATCGCACTTGTGGGCGCTGTCTATTAAACAGTGGCTGCATTAAAAAAAAAAAAAAGATGATTTATATCTGTGTGTTTAGACTGAGCTAGATAACTCATAGATCTGTGAGGTAGCTCATAACCTTGAGTCTTTTTTCATCAGTTTTAATCTTTGAAACAGTAAATTATAATTAAATTTTAATTTAATGCTAATCTCTGAAATAATTATAATTACGGTCATAAAACATGTACAACCTTTGCTTCCTCTCTCCTCCATCCCTCCCCCCCTACTCAGTGCTGCTACAAGAAGGAAGAGAAAATAATTGTCCCTTTAATGCTAATTGTTTATAAACTCCTTTGTACAGAGACTATGTTTATATACAATGCCTATGCAAAATCTAGGCACAAATGCAATACTCATAATAAATGAATGAATAATATATCCCTGACCATAATCCCCGTGCTCTCCAATAAAAGAATACAGGTATTAATTCCCGTCACAGAATTGCCTTGTAGGTTGAAGTTCAGCATATAAATACACATGGGAAAAGATTAGATTTTAATTGATAAGTATTAATCATCATTCATTTCTGTCTCTGCAGGCAGCACAATGCTAAAACATCTAGTTAATATACTGTATAATGGATAACCTTGAGGCAGAAGCTCTTGCATCTGTCTCTATCCAAGAAAAAATGTCAACATCAGCCTTTGTTGTAGCAAAATACCCAGACCTCTGAATGGAGTTGCTGCTGCTGGAAAATTGACTGTCTCCAGCGCAACCCTTCCTAACCTGGGTCCGGTGCCTAACCTAGAGATGAGGCCAAATTAAAAATCTTTATTTGCGCACACCTGTACTTAGGAGCGTTTGAAATCCGGTCTGGGTCAGACCGCTGTGTTCGTGGTGCATCTCCGCTCTCAACAAACACATTTCTCACGCCATGCTCTCGCTGCAACCACAAAGCATTAGCACTCACAAGAGCATCATTGAAGATACTCAGGCTGTTCATTGAGAACAAAGCCATTAATGATTAATGCTATGGCAGGAGAAAATGTAGCAGTATTTCTTGGCAGCTGAAATGTGGGAATGTCTGTCCTACGTGCAAAAGACTCACGAATACCTTTAGCTCTTCTTACGTAAGACGGTTCTTACTAACTCTGTGGGAAGAAGAATCAAACAAATCCCCCAAATTAAAGGAAAGTGAAGGAGATTTTCACATCTAAAACTCGATACGTACAATACTTCTCTCTCTGACTGACCCAGCAGATGCGGAGATGCATTTACGTATCACAGACATTACTGTCCCAGCAGATGCTGCAAAGTTGTCACTGACACAGACACTTACTGTCCCTGCAGATCTGTATTTTGGGAGAGAATTTTCGTACCACAGACACTACTGTCCCTACAGCACCACATCTGCTGGCAGAGTTATTGTTTCATGTACTCTTCTGCCTCCAGCAGATGTGAGAGACTGCCAGGACGACAGGCATTTCTGTCACAGCAAATCTCCATCCACAGGGAATTAAATTGCAGCTTAAACTACTGTTCTTCCTGAGCCCTTAGCGTGGACAATACTGACAGGGAGGAAGCAACATAAACCAATGAAAATACAGTGCTGGGCACCTAGAACATCACCATTAACTCTGCCTAAATATGGCACTCAGGAGTGCTGTGTTTGGGGATGAGTCAGGAGGAGAAAAAGAATTACTTGCGACCTCCTCCCACCCCGCCTTTAACAAGTATTTGTTCTGAGAAACGTTCGAAGGAAAAAGTGTCTGATGTCCTACATCTAATAGATGCAGGAAAGCACAAGTCATTCATGACTGCCAAGTTGACAGCCTTAGTGCCCCGCAACGGGGACCAAGCGCGTGTGCTAGGTCATTTTCAGCTTGCTTTTGAACAGATGCCTCCAGTAAAACTGGAGGCAAGTTTCAGAGTTTCCAGTTTATTAACACCAGAAGATTTGATCCCCAGTTCTAGAGGCCCAAGAGCAGAAATAAAGGGGAGGGGTTCGGTTTTTAACCCCTTTAATTTGGGCCTTCATCTTTTGAGACTCCATATCATCTCTCAAGATTCAGGGTTCAACAGCAGCAGCAGTCTCTGGGAGTTTCGCTCCTGTGCAGCTGCACTGCCGAGCAGCACCTTTCCAAACAGGAGGAAGAACATCTTGGGCCTGTGCTAAGACATGACTACGGCTAGACTTTCCCTCTGGAGTGAACTCGGCCTAAGGCCCATACCAGAGCATGTACTTACATGTAAATAATATGTATGGTATGTGAGCCTGGACTTGAGAGCTGTCCTGGGCCTTTGTTTGCCTGACTGAGTAGATGTATCCTTCATGATTTGGTACCGGCGAGAGAAAACCTCCCCTGGTAATTCTGCAGTAATGCAAACCCTACTTGAAGAAACACCATCTAACTTTGGAATTCCCCTGTGGGGAGTCGGGGCATTTATCTTCATCTGAAGCATCAAGAGCTGTCCATTGGCAAAGGCAGGACACACAAGTTCCCAGAGTAATAATCTGATACAGCACAGCAAAACCTATATCCTTGGAGCAGATTGTGGGAAAGCATCGAGATTTTGGTTGCTCTGCCAAAGCAAACAAGATGTTTCAAGCCCCATCATCTGCTCTGCAGTTCACACCCTTCCAGTGCTATCTTTTTCAGATGCCATGCCACACTGGTTAGTGGCAATGGTGTTGTCATGTGTGACTCATTCCATTTTACTGGAAATTAGGAAACCACATGCTGCACTGAAGAACTGCTTATTTATGTAGTCATATCGTCCCAGGGAGCACTCCTCCTGCCATTATTTGTATACAGATTCTTTCATCTAGAATTTTGGAAGTACAGCTCTTAACCAGGGTTCATTCAGAGGACAGGTTAATCAATAGCACATTGCTCTTTCCAGGGCCCGTTGAGCCCTTCAGGGTTTCCAGTGCCACCCTGAAAAAGCAAATGGTATTTTAGAAGAGAGTATCTTCGTCATTACAGGATGTGTGGGAAGCAAAACAGAACAGATAGCAGTGGAATTGGAATTATGTTAGCAGAAGAGTCTGTCACGTATTTATTTGAGCTTTGGGCAGGTGAATTTCATCCACAAGGAAAAACAGAGACTACTCTTGCCTGGGTTTTTTTATGGAGTGCCTTTATAAAGCCTCGTCAAATATTTCCTGAACAGATCACAACGCTACATTTACCGGAGTGATTAATGCTGAGTATGAGTGATGAACTGGCATATTCAGGACAACAACAAAGAAATGCTAAAAGATGTCAACAGTGCATTCTTTCTGAGGAATAAGAATTACCAGATAAACACATTAATGGTTTTAACTAATATTGTATGGCGACAACAAATGAAGCTGGCTAAACGTTGTTTTGAGTTCTGAAGCACAGGTCTGGAATTACGCATGTTGCAAAGAACGTCTTTTCCTAGATTATGAATTTTTCTAGCCTTCATAAAATTAGTGTTACTAAAGCAGCAGCACTAGGATCAAAAGTTAGATTTGATTGTGTGTTGACAGGCAAAGGATGACCTCTACAAATTCCTAAACTACGAGATTGCCTTACCCTCTACAGATACAGATAAATCCAGTCTTATCTTTAGATGAAGAAACTGTTAAGATTCAGGCACCACACATTTATGAAGAAAGAAAATAGAAATGTGAGCTATTCTTTTTTAAGGGTTAGCATAGCTTAAACATGCCTGAAAGTATTTATTGCCATAACAGACTAGACCTACTGAAATGTTCTCGCCTAGGATTTGGTCTTTGACATTCTCAGCAATCCCGCTGACTTCAGCTGGATCACATGGCTGCCACGGAAAGCAGAATTTAGGAAAGAAAAGGAAAAGACACAAAGTGGTTAAAGACCATTTGGAAAAAGACATTTGCTTTCAACGTTACTGACTATCCCTCAGGACCCAAATTAGAGTTCTGTTATATTTTAAAGCATTGCTTTCAAGCTTGCTGGAAGTGTCAGACAATTTGAATAGATCTCCATTTTAATTTCCAATCTAGCAATATGGAACAGCTGCCATAACTTTGTGCAACGTGGCAGATTTGACATCCTCATTCCTCAAATGGCAATCATCGAGAAGGGACTCAGAAAAAAGCGTAACATGCTTCCACTTTTACTGCCTTTTAGTAACTCCCAGCCAAAAGTGTACTTCGGATAAGGAACCCAAACCTTCAATTGTACTTTTAACTTGCACTGTCTACAGCAGGAAGCAAAGGTGTTGGGTGAAAGTTGATGGGATTTCTAGAACTCTCTCTCCTACTTCCAGCTGGTGAGCTGGAGGTTAGTTTACATCCTTCTGGCTTATGTGTCACGCTCAGTGTTAAGGGCTCCCAAGTCGGGACTTCCCCCGCAGCTGTTCTGGGAAGATGTAATGGAACAAGCCCCAGCTCAGCCTCACCAAATCTGCCTTGTCAAAGCCTCCCGCTTCTACAGCTCTGGCAGCCAGGGGTGAGAGTATGAACTGGAGTGTGTCACCCTCATGCTTTTCCTGCTTCCTAGCAGAAAGAAAACCTTGAAAGAAAGGTGGAAATAACAATTATTACGTTTTTAGTTTTTCTATTTCAGACCACGTTAACTCAAGAGGGAGAACTGAATCCAGAGGAAAAGCACTTTGGGATTCAGATGAAAAACCTTAGCGCTGTGCCCCACTCTGGGACTGTCTAGACAAGGACGCAGGCAGCTCAGCTGTATTCAAGGGAATTTGTGTGTATGAGATGAGGTACATTTCTGAGCACAACCCCATGTTACATGTAGTTTGAGAAGGAATATCTCTATTTTTAGAGTGCTGTAGCGTTGATGAGTTGGTCCTGTTACGGGAACAATGTCCCATCTAGCTCACATGTAGTATTCATTCACAGATTATATATTGTGTGCACTTAGCTGAAGCTACCTCCCACTCTTCTCCTTAATTCTGAATAGAAAACTCAAAGGAGTTTTGAGACCTATCACCACACAGCATGATGTCACCAGTGCACAGAGTAAGAAGAAGAAACAGAAACATCCAGCAGAGATACTGTTGCTCCAGGATGGACTATTTGTTTCTATACAAATAAGAAACAATTAAAAAGCCTCCAGCATGGCTGATTTCAATTGCTAAATTAACATTTCTGTTCTTGATTCTGCAACACTTCTACTGAGTTTGTGGTTTCTTGCCTTCCACGTGATATAACCAGCTTCCGACCCTGAGATTCCTCCCTTCAATAGTCTACATTTATCATGAAACTCAATCTCCAAGCATGAAACCCACTCTCACTAATCTGTTTTCTGTTACTAATATAGAATCACAGACTCATAGAATAGTTTGGGTTGGAAGGCACCTCTAAAGGTCACCTAGTCCAACCCCCCTGCGACACCCTCAACTAGATCAGGTTGCTCAGAAACCCATAGAGCTTTCTTTGTTAATTTGATTAAATCACAGTTTTATGTATTTGAGCTCAATATTACGCTTTTCAGAAACCTTTCTCAGTCTTTTTTGTAAGATCCTTACACTTTAAAATAGCTTTACTGTTTTGGGTTCTTTCATTGGGAAATTTTGGGAAGCAACGCCACTAAGATTCTTTCTCAACATACATACCACAGCACAGACAAGTTCCTAAGGTACTGAATTTCTGGCCACTGTAAACAGATACCCCATGAGACTTGACCTCCACATTTTTCAGCTGCCTGTGGTCTAAGGCTCCGAC
Organism: Pygoscelis adeliae; assembly: GCF_000699105.1. NCBI lineage: Eukaryota > Metazoa > Chordata > Aves > Sphenisciformes > Spheniscidae > Pygoscelis > Pygoscelis adeliae. Next base: position 1,297,106 of record NW_008825430.1, read on the forward strand.
TTACAATACTTGGGCATAACATGATCATGACTTGGCTGGAGTCACTCCCCTCCACTTACCACCATGGAGCTGAGTTATCTTGCACCAATTAATTTTCACAGAGCTCTCACTTTAAATGAAGTTTCAGAAAAGTTACTCAGCACTCAGGAAAAGCCAGGAATAAGTTGAGCCCCACGATCCGTGGGCAGTTATGGTCTTTTGTATCACAAGTGTATCTTCCACTCTCGCTCGCAAACCTCAGTTGGTATTTTTCCCCCATGTTGCCACTAACCTGTAGCACTTCCCTAACTCTATAGAGGGCATGTAACTAACAACCTCTGACTATGTCCAGTTGCTTTCTGTAAGAAAAAACTCTTTAGGGCTGCTCTCAATCCCTTCATCCCCCAGCCTGTATTGATACTGGGGTTTTCCCCGACCCAGGCGCAGGACCTTGCACTTGGCCTTGTTGAACCTCATGAGGTTCACATGGGCCCACTTCTCCAGCTTGTCCAGGTCCCTCTGGATGGCATCCCGTCCCTATATTAATATATTAATATACTAACGGTACATTCATATATTGGGGAGGACACACATCAGGGTAGCATGGATGTCTCTTACTTGAGTTTGCCTCTAGCAGTTACCATTTGAGAGACAGAAAGCAGAACAGAATATTAAAGTTAGCATTTTCCAAATGGACTCCAGCATTGGGTGTGTAACTTGATACCATTTCCAGGCAATAAGAATAATCTCTTCACAAAATCGGATTGCATCCCACCTGCTACCACACAGTCAACTTAGATCCCAAGGGAACAGGTTAAGAACAATAGATAATACAGGAAGGCAAACGGGGCACGTTAACTACATTTCACCTCCATCCTAGAGTGGTTGGACACGGCTGCGTGGGACTGGAAGCAGGCTGCAAGCTCACGTGATCACCTCCAACACTTATTTATATCACGTTGCATTTTCTTTCATTAATGGAGACCTCGAGTATTACTTTGAGACAAAAAATGTATTATGTGAAGAAGTAAATATCAATCAAGCTGCAGTAAAGCGAAACCAGGACTCATTCACCACCGAAAATGGAAGCTTTCTGTTTTGGTAGTTTGTCTCATCAATACGCCTAAGCCTTCCTCCACGTGCAGGAGGACTACAGCTCCCTCAGCTCAAGGGGAATCTGTTCAGTCTGACTCAGACGCAGATCTCCTCCACACAGCTCCTCTGGGCTACGCTAATTCTGCTTCTGGGAAGGCCCCATTACTCCCTTCCTTACTTTCGCTACGATTCCTGCCAGTGTAGCTTGTGGACAGTGGTGGCACAAACACATTAACTTCACCTGGCAATGAGCGATTCTCTCTCAGCCTGAGTGCGTGCCAAGAAGATCCTAATCTGCTCAAGAAATTATAAGCCGTGCAGCTATTTGCACTGAAACCCCTGCAGAAACAGCCCTCCCCCACTTCCTTCTCGGCTAGCTTGCTCTAACAGCAGGCAGACATAAGTGAAAGGAAAAACAATGAGAAAGGAAACTTGGGAGGGACAGGTTAGAAGCAGAAGGAAGAAGCAAAAGGTCTGACTCTGCAGACCGTATTCACGATGAAAAGCATTTGCACAAATAACCTGATTGCATTCAGTGGGACTGCCGGGCTGAGTAAAAGTGCTACGAGTGCAAGCAACAATCGCGGAGGCAGGAAACAAGTAGGAAAAGAAAGAAAAAGGAAGCCCCACATGAATCAGACACCTGCACAGAGGAGAGCAGTCTCATACACCCCAGGAAAAACAAATCAACCAAAACACTAACTGCCTTTGAGTTATTGCAGAAATATTTATAGAGCCTTTTCCGACCTCTGCCTTGCTTCCTGGCAGGCAGCACCACAGAAAGAATCTTTACCACTGGCATCCCCTTCTTCTGCCAAAGAAAAATGCAGTCCCTTCCCAAAAGCACAACAAAGGCAGTAAGAGGGACCAGGCAGGCTGCAAGAGCTGTTTGGTCATTACCTGAGGAAGGAAGAATGTCCAGCCAGGGACATGCTCCCAGGAGACGCAGTAACTACTCTCACAGGAGAGAGAGCGGGCATCTCTTCCTGCGCGATGAGTTGGGGGAACAGCGTTGATTTAGGTTACCCTCGGCAAGGAATAACACAAGGAAGGGATGGTTTCCACCGAAACCCCTCGTCTCTTCCAGATGGTCGCTTCTTTCCTTTCTTTACAAAGGACGATGAGACGCTGGAAAGAACTGGATGTCCAGTAACGGTATTGCTTCTTTTCCAGTGAGCTCTTTCAGGAATTCTCAAAACAGCTTGTGTGACAGAGCAATTCTAAATTTATAAATCATTAAAATAATGCATTTATCTATCAAAAGCTCTCCTCCTAAAATGAAACACTAGAGAGCAATCCAATCATTCCAATGAATACATGTATTTGAATTCTCAGGGCTCATACTAATTGGCACTTTTCAAAATGTTTCCAGTTAGATTTGTCCATAAGCTTGAAAAAGAAAATCAAAATATGCCTCTCTGAGATGGGCTGATGTTTGTGAAACAGAACTATTAAATCAGTGAGGCCAGGGACTGAATTCAAAGCAATGATGGTTTGAGATGATACATTAAAGACGACAGGAACTTTCTAAATCACCTCAAACATGAAACACTTGCAGTACTAACTTACAAACTTATCTGAAAAACACACACTACCACCTACTGGCAATTATTCATATATGTTATTTACATACTGATAAGCGGTAACAGTGTGTGCACATTTGATTTGCATGAACTTTGCTAGGACAAAGATCAGGCTTCATCTTTACCATTACTAGACTTGTATTTGAAGAAAAATATATTCCTGTGCATGTAGTTCCCACAATGTGTGACCAGCTTATTTTCTTTTCACTAAGAACTTAAGCCAGAATAGCTGATTGCTTAAATACTTCATTTAAGGTTGTTGCTTTTGTCAGTGAATCCCTTTAATGTAGGATTGGGGTTTTTTGGCTCAACCATAGAAGGCCGGTAACATGGTACCACCAGGCTTACAGACCTTGCTATTTTACACCCACTGTTCTGGAAACTGGGCATAAATTACAATGGTGGTATTGGGACCAGGGAGGAGAATTTGGGCGAGTGCTGCTCCTAGGTATGACCTCTCCTCCGCACCAACCACACAGAAGCCTGTGAAAAGGAGGGCCATGGCTAGAGAGAGGAGATAACACCAGGGAGCGATCACACTGAAACATCTTTTCCTCAAGTGATTCCTTGCCTTTTGCTGCAGCTTTCACCTTCTTGCCCCAAGGTTCACAGTGATGCCATAGAAACATCTTGGAGGTAGACGTGCCGTGATGTGTACGCCAGAAAGTAATGTTAGTTAAAAGGCCACATGTGAATACCACAAATACCATCTTTGCTGAGCTTGGATGATAAAGTTTTTCAACCTGCGTGCTCTCTCTGGAGACCTTTGCCTGCTAGCAAAAATCCGATTGCTGATGTGGTGCTGGTGTGGACGATGCCTAGTTTTGGACTATATATGACTTACACCCGTCAAAATACAAGTCGATGCTAGGACTATGTCAACAGGGCCTGCGGCATGACTGAGTCCTCACCTGTGAAAGGAAATGTGTCAGGAAGGCTGGGGCTGACACTACTGAGTCACTCTTACCACCTGCAGTGCACTCAAACTCAGTCCTGGTGCTGCAGTACCGCTACTGCCATTTCTTCTGTGAGATCACCTTTCAGAGAGGATTTTGGGATGTGGGTGGTAATGTCAGAAAGATTGGCTGGTCCTGATGTAAAGGCTCACTGAAGGCCAAAGATTGAGATTGTGAAGAATTACCCCTGCGGGGCAGTTCTACGGGGGCACCTGCCCGCATGACACCGAGTCAAACCTAAGACAATGTCTATTCAGAAGTCAAACCGGCAGCAGTAGAAGCCGATTGCCAGGTATTGTAGCCCTGCAGGAAAACAACCTTTTCAGTGTCTTGTAAATAAAACATTATATCCAACAATGGCATTGTATGTTGTCGTGGTTTAACCCCAGTCGGCAACTAAGAACCACACAGCCACTCGCTCACCCTCCCCCCGCACCCCGGTGGGATGGGGGTGAGAATCGGAAAAAAAAAGTGAAACCCGTGGGTTGAGATAAAGACAGTTTAATAGGACAGAAAAAGAAGAGAAAATAACAACAACAACAACAACAATAATAATAAAAGAAAAAAAAAAAGTGATGCACAATGCAACCACTCACCACCCGCCGACTGATACCCAGCCAGTCCCCGAGCAGCAATCGCTGCCCCCCGGCCAACTCCCCCCAGTTTATGTACTGAGCCTGATGTCCCATGGTGTGGAATATCCCTCAGAGCATGGGAAGCTGAAAAGCCCTTGACTTAGTATAAGCACTGCTCAGCAGCAACTAAAACATCAGTGTGTTATCACATTATTCTCATGCTAAATCCAAAGCACAGCACTATGCCAGCTACTAGGAAGAAAATTAACTCTATCCCAGCCGAAACCAGGAGATATGTATATAAATAAATACTTAAAAACTAATAAACTTTGATATATTTATAATTAATCAAATTTATAGTTGAATTATATATTTCTTTACCTGAGTCAATTTTCAAAATATTTTTTCTGTTACTTGTACCTTAATTAAACACAAGGTTTCCTGCCAGCAAGTATCAGACTAGCTCAAGACAGGCCTTCAGATATGCTATGCTAATGCCTGACGCTCAGGAACAGACACTTTGCGTTCTCTTCAGTATGTGCATTACAAGTAGTATTTTAATTGGGCTCCCAATTCAGAAAGCTGGAATGAGCTTGTGAGTCATTTTTACAAGTTGACTCACATGCTGCAAAACTGAAGAATTTGGTGCGGGGGGGGGGAAAGGCAGAGGATGGATTTCTGCACATCACTGTCACTGGGGAAAAGGGTGAGTTTGTCCTTAGTAGCCAGCTGCAGCAGCACAGTGGGCTCAGCAAGTGCGTTACTTGCATGAGGCTTTTTTGTCTGTAACTGTTGAAGAAAGGATGCTCTTAGAAGGCTTTTGTTTCATGAGAGCTGTGATTAAGAGATTATATCAAGTATTACAATCTGAGATTCTTTTCCCTTTGGAAAAGGGACCAGTCCTAGCACCACAGGATGCCTGGTTTCAGTGTGTTTCAGTGATTGCATTTCAGCAGTTCCATTTTAAGACTGGTTAACGTATTGGCAACAGGGAGAGGGATCCTCCTCTCCCTTAGGTGCCAACCCTGCAGACTCAAACTGGAGACAGAGAGAGATTAAGTTCTTTTCTCCTTGCATGCACATCAGCACTGAGGAAATGTCCCACAGCTCCCACTATACCCATGTGAAAACCCTGTTGTCTTTCCATTGTACTGTCTGCTTTGTTTGTGCAACCTCAGAGCCTCAAACCATTTGCATGGGTGCAAGGGATGGGAACTCAGTCAAAACAAAGCAAGTGGAATCAAATCTATCCTCCTTTTTTTGCTGTGTTAGCTTCTAACAGTGGTCAAAAACGTATTTACTTACTGAAGCAAGTAAGCGTGAACTGCAATACACAGGAACTGCAGGTATGCTGAGTAAAAGGCTTTTCTGAACTGTCACTTTTCCTGCTTTAACCACATTTTAACACTTTTGTTTCCACATCCTTAGAGGAACCCATACAATACACAAATGAAAGGCAGATTCAGAGAAGGCAGAAAATGCCAGGGTGTTTTTCATTGTCCTGAGGACAAACGCCAGAGCCCTTCTGGGACATTCAGAACATCTAGTCACTGTATCTTATTCAAGGGAAAAGCCATCTGTCAACAAACTAATCACTGGACAGAGTCAGAGACAACTGAAAATAAAAAGCCAATACAAACGTGCAGATGAGGTTCCAGTCAGCAGCTAGCCACAGAAAACAAACAAATCCTGTCCACAAAGCCTGGCATTTGGGTCCAGCCATTTTTCACTGAAGTCAAAAGCGGGGGGGGATAATGCGAAGTGATCTTCAAACATAAACTTTCAAATCAATCAATATGAAAGATGGGCACGAACCAAACCTGGATCCAAACCCTACCTACATAAGCCAGCAACGGCAGCAGAATGGAGTATGAACAGCACAACTGAGCATGCCACCACATGTTATTAGCAGTAGTAAAAGCCCTACTACTTTATATTTAAACATTCAATAATACTGGACAATTTGATGCTTAGCTCCTGGCTGAAAGCAGCCTGCACTTTTTATTAGAAACACACTATGCCAAGGGAAGTACTCCAAGTGACTAATGTTCGTAGTGGCCAGGATTCTATCACCAGTGAAAAGTGAAGCATCTGCCCCATGTGTGGGCCCAACTCTCATATTTTTTTCATGAGTGTCTTCTATGACAAGGGACCTGATATGTGGACTGAAATCTTTGCCAGCCTTCCTCTTGAAAAATGAAAGCCCTCTCCCGGGTCACCGCAAGTACACTTTCCTCAAGCACAAAGCCACAAAGGAGAAGAAGCCTCTGCAAAGGAGTTCCTCAACGATGAGGCTCTGCAGTTGCTTCATTTTCTAAACCTCGCTTCAGGATGTGCATGCAAATGGCGAAAGGACTTCAATTGTTTTGATTCTGCACCAAATCTGCTCTCCTATTGGTGAAACAATTGAACAGCACAGCACAGAGGAAAATCAGGGTATTTCAGAACATTAGTGTGTGCCATGTTAAATACACAATTGAGTTAGACTTCAGTTTCAGCAACCTGAAACATGAAAGAAATTCAGCTTAGCACTAGCCAAAATCAACCTGAAGGAGTCAGAACTACTGAGAGCTAAAATCATCATTTTCTTCCTTAAAGGCATCACTTGAATAAAATTAAATGCATTTCTCCAAAAGCCTCACTAGCATAGCAACCGATTGGCCCTTGAGGATTCCTATAGATACTTGTCATTCAGCATGAAATCAGGTCAGCAGCTAAAATTAAACACCCACCTCTCCCCTGCACCGCATGTGGAGTCATCGCTTTTAGTGTTGCTCAGCCTCTGCCTCCCCAAATGGGTTCATTCTTACCACAAGCTTAAAGGATGTCTTATCAGGGAGCACTGACGGATACAGTCATTCCTGTTCTGAGATGAAACTGTTGGGAATCAGACTTGCAGTCCCTTTGACTCCATCTGCATTGATTAGTTCTTGGGCAGCCTGCCAAGGCGGTGTGCTGCCTCTTACCCTCGCCACTGTTAATCTGCCCAAGCGAGGCCTGCAAGCCCTACATAAACTGCAATTTCTCTTCATTAGTGTGATTCTGCCTGCATGAATCTGATAACGTATGGGATATTATCACAAAACAGCCTATTTCACCAATTCATTTTCTCCTTTATGACGATTATGAATGTACTGCAAGTGCATTGGGCAGGATAAAACAGAGGAGTCTACGGTTTATCTTTGATTTAGTTTCTGAAATGCAGATAGCCTTCCTTTTAAGTTCACATTTCCCAATAATCCTGTGCTAATATATTATAAAAACTGCTGACTCTCTCCCCGATTTCCTCTAGTTCATTATGGGGCTGATCCACACTACGTGTCGCTTGCCTAGATTGCGACTTTAATGATGAGCAGAGCTAGCAGATGCCGCACAATGGAAAAAATGGGAGGTACAGTAACTGTTCAGTCAACCCTAATCACTGCCACAGTCTGACGAAGCATGAACACGAAACGTGATCACAGTTTGACTACGGATTATGTAATTCCAAACATGTGCTTTATGCCCCCTCGCTTCCCGCCTCTCTCAGATAACACAAGGCTGTTGGAACGGGCAGTTTCTGCACAGCTGAATGAGCGCTTTGTCTGGGAACGATATGGATGCAGGTAGGCTCCTACCTACTCCTGAGATTTATTAATTAGCACATGTCCCCATTTAATGAAGCCTGCGTGCCCTCTACTGGTACATGCCTGCATTCCCAAGAACATCAACGCTTCTAAACGGAACAGCCTTACGTATAGAACTGCTGTTGCAAGCTCCTTAGACAGCGTGTGCGTGCTTGTCCTGGCGTGCTTCCATGTGCCATATCGAATAAAATGGAATTAAGACCCCCATTTATTCTAAACCTCACAGCCGTTTTGTCCTTAAAACTGTTAGGTTGGTTTTATGCCTCTGTTTTGAAGGCATTTTCTGCTAAAAGGTACCATTAGAATTGCACGGTGCATGTCTCTTTCAGGGGAGGTTTTGTATGCGCTGATCCATTAAGGAGTTGGAGTACGGGGATGTTGCAGAGGACGGAGAACACAGAAGCCTGCAGCAACCATAGACTTGTTCTGAGCTGCTCCCAAGAAAAAAAAGCTCAGCTTTCCAGGATTAATCCATTATCAAAAGCTACACTAACTCCTGGCTAATCTGTATCAATTACTGAGTACAGACACATGCAGTAGAGGTCATTTTAATAAGCAGTTCACTCCTTAAATTGCTTCCACTGCCAAATCAAGTCAAGATTGCTAGGGATCATAACTAAGGGGTCATTAGCTTAAACCATCTGACAGCCTTTTCTGCAGACCCTTCTAACTATGTCTATGCTGTCAAACAATAACAGCAAGAGCAGACCCTAGAAGAATACAGAATGGCTCTTTTTAACAAGGAAAAAGGAAACATAGCACAAGTTACAGGATGGGCAGAGTGCAAGGGGCATCCAATGAAGATAAATATGCCCATACACTACCAGCCGGTGCCAGTGCCCAGGGAGAGGCCGATAGCTCCCTGCAGTTGGATGGTTCCCGGGGGAAGGGGACATGCCCAAGTACCACTCATCCATGGTAGTACAGCAGAGGAAAAACGTATCTTGCTGTGCCCTAGACCATGACAAATCCCGTGAAAAAAACCCTCGAAAAAAGAATACTTTCATGCCTCACTAATGGCATTTAAAAAAAATAACAAAAACAAAAAAGGAAACAGCTGAGTGCATGGCTGACTTCCTGCCCTGGGAAGCGTGTGGAGCTGTTCCTGGCAAGTGCACAGCATCACTGGCACAGGTAGCACTGTGAGAGTGTGTCAAAAGGGTTAACCATTGCACATCAAAGAGAAGGCGCAGGCCTGAACGTAATTGAAAACTGGCTGGCCCAGGGCATATTAGAAGCTGTCTAAATTTTAAACGCTGCTCATCTACAAGACTCAACTCTGAGCGCTGATGTAGTGACCTATGCCAGTGAGGTCTGGTTGCAAGAGAAAGTTATTGCTTAGGTGCATATCAAGGACTCCTATCTATTCTTTTCTTTCCTTTTAAACTGAGCAGAAGCTATTGCATCAGCATGTGAGTAAAAACTGGAGCTTAACCGCTGCAGAAGAGAGAAATGTCAAACAGCCTGTCAGGAATAGAAATTAGAGTTATATTCAATCCTGCCTGGATGAAAGTGTAGCACAAAATGACCTATAGTGGCATCTTCTCTGTATTTCTGTGATTCCACTTCGTTATTGAACTCCATTCTCACTGTGGTCTCATCCAGACTAGAAGAGGTCATGTTCAAACATGGAAGCAAACACAGCATTAAACACAATTTTATGCCCAATGTACTGCTATTTCAGCTCTGTTAAAGTATCGTGATCCACCCTGGAGAAGGAAGGGGAGCCAAGAGACAGGTCTAGGCGGATACTTTTCGGAAGTGCTAAAAAGTACGAGTTTCAAAGCAGAACCTGGCCGGAAAGGAGCACGGAGGCTCACTAACCCACACACGCTAATGCATTTTGAAACACGATCCATTTTACAGAGTCAGGGTACACCAGATGTCCGCACCGTGTTTCTAATAACGCCTGTGAGAGCGACAAGGGACACTGTACAGCGCTGTTGCAGGTACGAGAAGCTGTACGTGTAGGTGAGCGGGAGACGGAGCCAGGCCAAACACTACAGGCCCAGCTTCCTGCCATACGCTCACACACACGTTATTTTTCCAAATCCAGAGACGAAGCATATTCATTTCTATTTCAAGGATGCACATTGTACTAGAGACACATTCTCAGTAGCCAGTATCTGTCCTTACATACTCAAATTTATAGCTACTCCTGCTGGCTGGTGATGCCTCTGTTAGAGCTATGTGCCTACCAGCGCTAGCGGTTCCCCCAGCCACTCCACATGAACTACTGAACAGCAACAACCCAAATTGCATAAACAACTCTTCCATATCTAAAAACTTCATTCTGGTTGTACATCCTCACTTAGTATTTGGTTGGACTGTGTCCTGGTTTCGGCTGGGATAGAGTTAATTTCCTTCCCAGTAGCTGGTACAGTGCTGTGTCATGGATTTAGGATGAGAATAATGTTGATAACACACCGATGTTTTAGTGTAAGCACTGCTCAGCAACGACTAAGTCAAGGACTTTTCAGCTTCTCATACTGCCCTGCCAGCGAGGAGGCTGGAGGGGCACAAGAAGCTGGGAGGGGGCACAGCCAGGACAGCTGACCCAAACTGGCCAAAGGGATATTCCACACCATGGGACGTCATGCTGAACAAAAAAACTGGGGGGACTTGGCCAGGGGGGGCACGACCGCTGCTCAGTTGCATTGTGCATCACTTGTTTTGTATATTCTTTTATCATCATTATTAGTTTCCCTTCCTTTTCTGTCCTATTAAGTTGTCTTTATCTCAACCCACGAGTTTTACCTTTTTTCTGATTCTCTCCCCCATCGCACTGTGGGGGGAGTGGGCAAACGGCTGTGTGGTGTTTAGCTGCCTGCCGGGTTAAACCACAACAGACTGGGAGGAGACTAGACCATCTCCCTTTCCTCCTCCTTCTGCTCAGAAGATACAAAGGAGACACGAGCTAGGAGACTGACTATTTTTATATAAATATATATCTACATATATAAAAAACCTGGGCAGATGGGAAAATTCTGCCTGACTCCAGAAGCTTTTCTATATACACACAGATATATTTTTTGTTTTCTTTTTTTTTTTTTAAACTGTTGGCCTCCATCACAAACAAGACGCTGGCCCAGGCAGACCTGTGGCCTGTCCCAGTACAGCTGTGCCGATGGAGCAGAAGGAGTGAGGGAGCAGTTGGCTCTGAGCAGCCTCAGTCCCTGCCTTTCTCTCTACGCTGCCTGCAGGCACAGGTGCTCTCCCTGCTGAAAGGTGCCTTGCCCGCTGGGTGGTAGCAGCATAACCACGTTTCTGAACCAAACGGGTTAGCTTCTGGAGCCAGGCATGAATTTTCCCACCTGGCCAGGATTAAAAACACGTTAGGTGGGTTTCCCGATTTCCTCCTACCATCCTTAAAGCCGAGTGCAAAGGGAGAGGAGGGGAAAGAAATAGCAGCTTTAGAAGAATGGGGTTAGGTATTAAATATCAGAAACACTATTACAACTTCCAGCCTGTGAGGGCATTAGCAGAGATCTTCAAAGAATAAGATCTTGAGGTGCAGTTGTGCAGAAGATTGAGGCGGGGGGTGGTAGTGGGAGTCCAACGGTCCTTGCTAGTTTATGGGCCACCTCAGCTCCTCCTTACTAATGCTCTATTCTGCGTAGCAATGGGTGAACAGTAAAATCTTGGCTAATAGAAACAACCATGCTTCAGTTTTAAAGCAGAAAGATATTTATCACTTTCCTGGATCCAGTTAACGTCTGGGTGTTCGACTCCTAAGATTAATCTTTATAAGGTTGCCTGCCAGGTCTATCTTCATTTCTCCTACATGTCCCGATCAAGGAACAAAGAGTTATATAAGATTGGATTTTATTCTTTTAGTCAAAACAAGCATAGAAAAAAGTTCTTCATTTCCTGTGAAGAGATCTGGCTCACTTAGTGTCTTCTCATGCCTTAATCCTAAGCTTACAGTGACCTTAATGCTTGGCATTTGTTATTGCATGTATCCTCGCTACCAACAACCAGCAGCAACCACAGCATTCACTGCAGAATCAAAGCAAGTAAAACTTTTCTCTCGTTGGTATTTTAAAGAAGGAAATAGACTATTTCAAGATTTTAAGAGCAATTCCTGTACTCAGCAAGATCTTAAAGTTTAAGCGAACTGGGAGTACTCACTAACAGTGACCCATTGATAAACCTAGAGAATGAAGTCCTGTTTCCATCCAAACAGCAGATAGCCTGCGCAGTACAAGTTCTCCCACTTCCACCTCAATCTTGTTCTGACGTCATGTCTAGGACTGAGAAAGTTGCTTTAGTCTCCACGTCCATTCAATCATACTATTCTTGGAATTAGATTTGTGCCTTCAGGCCTCAACCAATTCATGATTCAGTTGTATGAAGCATTCATAACGCGAGACAGTCCCTGCCCCAAAGAGCCTACCATATAAATAGCACTTTCTAAAAGCAAAGAGCACACAGTCAAGCTTTGCATTTCTGTATCAGACCGTCCGCAAGGATGCTAATTATTGCCAGGATAACTACAGTTTTATGATGTGAAAATCTCGTCTATTGGGAATCAAATCTCATATCCAGCAAAGCAGCCATCAGATGATGGCAACTATTTTTAGGCTACTTCTGACCTTTCAGAAAGTAAGGACTGTTCAAGAAGATGATTAAAATACTAAGTAAATTATGCAGAGAGTTGAATAGTCTGAAGAAAATGTAACTTCATTTAGTCTTGCATAATGCCTTTGGTAACACGGTTAGATTCTTTGGCCCACAACAGTCGAATTTTCCACTGTAGTGTTAGGATGTAAGTTGGGCTGGTTATTGAGTAATAGAGAGGGCTTTCTTATTTGTGCAAACTTCTTAACCTTCAAGAGAACAAAGATTAATCAACAACATTGAAGAGGCTGTTGTCATGAGATCCAGTCATAAGATTTGTAGGGACTCCTGCAGGGGTTGCAATCCTTAAAACTGGTTTGGAATAAAATCTGAGAGATGGGAGCACATAGAGAAAACATTTTCAAAATAAAATCCAACATAGTTATTAATGATGGAATAAAGGAGGTTCTGCCATTGCAGTAAAGAAATCCGGAGAGCAAAGACCAGTTCCAGTGCCTGAAGCAGACATTGTGAGGTAGGAGGAAATACAGACAAGGCCACCTGGTTCGGAGTTTGCTATCTAAAGCACCCAACTGGCTTTCAAAGCAACAGCTCCTCATTTTGAAAGTGACTTCTGAAATCATGGCCAGCGTACCTTTAGACTGGCTTCTCTTGCTTCAGGCTATTTTTGTGTTAACATGGAAGTGACATAAAGGGACAGCTCTGTACCTTAAAGCAAGGTACCTAAGGGACGCAGGGCTGCGTGGCACAGGCAAGCATCCACACGTAGCTGCAGCCTGTGTGGTTCCAAGAAATCGGGGACAAGATTTTCAAAACTGTTTGAGATTTCTGACCTCACCGTACTCAACATCAAAATTTCCACTCTTAATGGGAGGACATCTACGCAGATGCTGAGCAAGCTCTTGAAAATTGCCTCAAAGGATGCTTGCTAGTGTTTGAAAAGGGGTGGGCTATGGTGTTCACATGCTGTCTCTACCTGTGGCCACACTGATCTGCTTGTGACAGTTGCAGCTAAAGAAATCTTAGCAAACACTCCTTCCTAATTAAAGACGGATGTCGTGGTTTAACCCCAGTTGGCAACTGAGCACCACGCAGCCGCTCGCTCACCCCCCCACCAGTGGGATGGGGGAGAGAATTGGAAGGGTAAAAGTGAGAAAACTCGTGGGTTGAGATAAAAACAGTTTAATAGGTAGAGCAACAGTCACGCACGCAAGCAAAGCAAAACAAAGGAATTAATTCACTACTTCCCATCGGCAGGCAGATGTTCAGCTGTCTCCAGGAAAGCAGGGCTCCCTCACGTGTAACGGTGACTTGGGAAGACAAACAGCACCACTCCAAACATCCCCCTTCCTTCTTCTTCCCCCAGCTTTTATATACTGAGCATGATGTCACATGGTATGGAATGTCACATGGTATGGGATATCCCATTGGCCAGTTTGGGTCAGCTGTCCTGGCTGTGCCCCCTCCCAGCTTCTTGTGTTCCTCCAGCCTTCTCAGTTGGTAGAGCATGGGAAGTTGGAAAGTCCTTGACTAGTATAAACACTACCTAGCAACAACTGAAAACATCAATGTGTTATCAACATTGTTCTCACCCTAAATCCAGAGCACAGCACTGTACCAGCTACTAGGAAGGAAATTAACTCTATCCCTGCTGAAACCAGGACAATGGACCAGCGAGTTTCTGAAATTCCTCAACTAGGAAAGAAGCCTCCTCTCCAGGCTTGTCACATAAGGCAGCCTAAGATGGGGTGGGCTCCGCTTGTCCTATCACCTTTCTCTGAGCTGCTAAACGTCTTTCATTGTGGCCTACAATGAAGTGCTTAACACTACCGTGGAGTTGGTGTAGGACTGATCAAGTTGAGGAGCTGGGAAAGCACCAAGCCGTGATCACATTAGAAGATGCCTCCTTAACTCCTTACAAAATCATGACTTATCTACCAGGCAAATAAAAATCCTGAAACATCCGAGTATTGAAACATCCGAGGCTTTGCTGCCAGACCTCTCAAAACAAGGGAGAAAGGGAGCAAGCAGCTAGTGGGAACCATAAAAATGAAGGAGCTGAACTCAGAGAGAAGGATTAGCTGTCTGGACAACTTGGGGGGAGAAGGAGGACCAGGGAAAGCTGGAAGCAGTTGGTTTGTACAGCTGATTGAAGAGCAAGTTCCTGATGAGGAACCAATGGAAGCAGTCATAGGGCTAAAAGGCTGGTCTCTTAGGCTGCAGGGGAGATGGTGCTCCAGCTGGTTCTGCTGCGATAAGAGCAGGTAGGTCCAGACCTGCATGTTGTGTCTGAAAGCAGCAGGAGCAGATCGGCCAAAGCCCAAAGGTCCCGTTTTCTCAGCTACCCCTAACAAAAATGAACCTGGCACAGGAAAGGATGGTGAAGGCAAGCAAGTGCTCTGCGTGGAATGTTTTGCTGAGTTTTCCATGGGCTGTCATCAGCTCTTTGAGCACTTCAGGGCAGCCAGAAAAAAAAAAAAAAAAAGAAAAAAAAAGAAAGAAGGAAACCAAAAACCACAGGCCAAGCTGAAGGCAAAGCAGTGAGGGCTGAGCACAACAGCCTGCAAAGGGCACCCCTGAGTAGCTTCAAATCACAAAAAAAAAGTGAAGAATTAAGACTGGCCTTTGCAGGATCCAGTGGCTGGGGACACAAAGGTGCGCAAGGGGGAAGGGAAGCAGAACCCAGGCTCCCTGCCAACCCAGATAACCAAGGGGACCGGAGGAAGGAAACCACAAAGCTCTGCAGTAAACACAGGGATTAGGAGAGGGGTAAACGAACCAGTCAAAGTAACCGACCCAAAACTCTCTTCTCAAAACTCAGATAAGATTTGTGTTTTAAAAATATCCAGTGCTCTCCTCTCCTCCCACTTCCTATAGAATTTTTTTTTTTTTTTTTTTTTAACACTTTCTGGTTTTGGCCAGGAACGGATAAGAAAGTGCCAGGATACTGCTAGGAAATCTGTCTGTTCTCACAGTGTTTCTGGCTCAACCAGGAGTAGGAGGGAGCTGGACTCTCAAGAGAGAGTCTGTTTCCATTTAATTTCCAGGCCAGTTTTGCAGACTTACAAGGTCAGGGTAAGGTGCCAGACTTCTGGGTGCTGCTGAAAAAAACCCCAAAACTTTAGGCCCTTGGAAACTTGTTCCTTCTCAGCTGTCAGGAGAAATGTTGTAAACTCAAAGGGAAGAGACTTGAGGAAACGATGGCGTTACTGGTAGGCTACTGACATCCCATTAGGAAACATGGAGGGTTACAGCCTCCCATGCCACCATCTTTTTCAAACCACCTCTTTCTCTCTTTCTCTCTTTCTTTCTGTTTTGTAACAGAAGCCCCATGAGCTTATCTAAAGCATTAAGTCAGGGACAGCTCCTGGGTTGCACAGTACGACGCAGACACTACATACAAATGATTTCATTAACCATTTCGTGTTTCTTCCAGTTCTGTACTTTACACCTTAAAAAAACCCACAAATTGGAGAAACATTTATCATTGTGAGTTGGGTGATGCAGGTAACATCTGGTTAAAACGCCAGAAAGTGCTGGAGGGTTTGCTAGGCGAGGGGCCCTTGCGGGCTACTCACTTACTTGCTGTAATTCCCTGGGGTAGCTGGGGGTGTTTTGGAGAGGCCAGAGAGGAAAGTGTTCAGGGGCCGATGACTGAAAGGCAGGAAAAGCCTCCCTGAGAGCAAGCAGAAGTAAAAGCAAAGCCTTGTGGGAACTGTCAGCGTGGGTGTAACTTGCTAGAGGTTTGGTTTTTCCCCTCCTCCCATGGCAGCAGAGCCTGCATCAGTATCGTTCTGACTTTCAGCTCCCGTCACAGCACTACTCTGTTTGTGTAACTCTTCTCAGGCTAGCCCTGACAAAAGCTTAAAGAACTTTGTGATGACTCGAAGTGTCGTTAAGCAAATGGGGAAACAGTGCTGAACCTGTCACTCAAAGGGCTCGTGGAGTCAGTACAAGAATTTGTCTAGCTTTTCTTTAGCACTTCCCTGGGGTTAAATTCTCAGCCCTTTTGAATATATTTATTTTCTTTCAGCATACCAAAGAAACCACCCATTTAAAAACATTTGCTTTAAAAAAACTCAACCCATCCACAATCAAAGACAAATCATATTTTCTGGAATTCAGGGGAGGGAAGAAGCAAGGACTCATATTTTAGATTTTGAAAGAAACAGTCACCTTACCTCTAGATGCAATTCAGACCTTTATTATTTTCAGATTTTTATTCTTCTAATGGAAGAAAACTACTTCAGCCCAACTCTTTCTATGCTGCCAGCACCACTTTCACACAGTCCAAAGGAAGCAACACCTATACCCGCCCTCGGTTTACATAACTGGCACGTCCAAAGCAGAATGACTGCAGCAAGATGTCCCATACCAGGCACAGAGCTAGCAAGAGACAGAAAAACAGGATATAAAAGCAGCTGCTTGACTTAAGTGATAGCAACACATGACACATAATAAATAAATTTTAGTAACTCCAAAACACTTCTGAGCAAAAGTAAATTCAAAATGAGCATATCTTAATGCGAGCTCACACTGAGCTTATCAAAAGACACTGGGTAGGAATAGGATTTGTCTCCCCTAATATTGTTTATAGTGTGTATTTAAGAAACAAATATCACACTTCCAACCTCTGACTCCATTAGAAAGACGAACTTCTGAATCCACCTGCATGTTTCAGAGACTTTCTAAGGTTTGAGAATTCTTGTAACAGGAGAAACTTCTTTGTAGGCACAATCAGACCTAACATGTTCACATTTACACATGCTTTCCTCCCTACATGCATGTTTTCTTTATTTAGGAATTCTGTGGCCCCTCCCCAGTAAGATTGGCATCTAAGACCTTCTGCGGTCCAACAGGTCTTAGAAGGCCTCTCTGGAGAAATCTCCCTTCTGAAAGATTTTGGCATGTCTAGCAAGGGCATACGTGCAAATGCAAGGAGCTGTCTTGGAGATACCCTTGAAGGTATTCAAAACCCAACTGCGCATGGTCCTGGGCAACCTGCTCTAGGTGACCCTGCTTGAGCAGGGGGCTTGGACAAGACGACCTCCAGAGGTCCCTCCCAACCTCAACCATTCTGAGATTCTCTGGGTACAAGCCCAGGGCTGTGGGTGATGGAGAGAAGCAGAAATGGAGACATACGTTTTATCCACACTGAAGATTTTTCACGCTCTCCTGTCCTCATTTGCCTCTGCACAATCCCATGCCTCTTTTCCCCAGTTTTCCCTGCTCTGATGAGCAGCCACTTCATTCCCTTTCCTCTCTACAGTATTATCATGTAGGTGAACCCTGAAGACAACTTTGCAACAATTCACCAGGAGTTTCTACTCAGACATGGCAACCAAAGAAAAAACAGTTGGAATTTCATCCGTCAAGACATTCTGGAGATACCCATGGGGAAATTGTCAGGAAGCAAACATTGAAAAGCTAGCAATAGAAGTGCTGCTTAAAATACAGACCTTTGTATACTTCTCCCAAACTTGGACTTGCCTTCCTAGAAGATGTACCGTATTTAAATTATTTTTTAAGAATCTAGGAAGGATGTGAAAAACAAGCTCACCATGAGAGACAAGGTGCAACCTTAACTGTGAAGCAGCTACAAGATTTCTAGTTGCCAGCAATGCCACAGCATCTCTCCAAACCTGTTTTAAATGGCACAAATAATAAAAAACCCTACAGATTTTATTGAAAAGTGACAAATATTCTACATATGCCTGCTTTATCTACAAAACGTTTAGAATTGGAAACAAAGGAAGAGTGAAGGCTAAACATTCATAAATGGTACAGGTAATGGAAACCTGGGCTATTAATTTTCAGCACTGCACAGATGGTAGGAAACAAGGGCACACATGGATATCCAAAAAACCACCATAAAAGACATTCAATTTTCTGACTCTGAGCTTAATAAACATGTGGAAATACTTTCCAGGCATGTTAATTAAAGTAGTCATAATATGCATGAATGCTAAAAGAGGGCCCAGGGCTGGGAGAGGAACGAAGGATGAACTGTCTGACGGTGTTCATTATATAAGGTATCATCTACCGTCTCAGAAGAAAGGATTTTAAAACCCTCTAAAGATACAGAGCATTTTTTAAAAACAACTTTTGAACATCAGCATCTTGTTTTGAGATTATTCAAACAGCAGTAGCTTCTATCATCCACTCACTTCTGGGGAGAAGGGCAACTACACAGTGTGATATATAAAAATACACGACCTCTTTCATGTTATATGCTGCCAGATAATTACCAGAATTGCACAGCTGGCTTAATGTTGGAATTACTTGGTCGTCTTCAAGTATTGTGAGTTTTAACATTGGCAGAAATGCTCAAGGCCTCCAATCGGTACAATTTTAAGTCATAAGCAGCAATTGTAAATTAACATTCCGAATGTTACTTGGTCACCCCATAAATTCCTTAGCACTGTAATACTTTTTTCAGCGCACTGAGCCTTGACCTAATGACTACCCTCTAGCGATCCGAGAGCGGGCTTTACGTTTGTAGGCACCGGACTTTAAGGAGTCTTTGAATAAAAGCCATAAGGCAGATATGTAATGCATCTAACAATCCACTGGGGAACTCAACAAACACATTAATACTTTAGTCAGCCATGTACCTTTAGGCTTCAGAAGAGAAAAGAAAATACCCTAATTATTAAACCACCCATTCTTCCCAATAATTTTGAATCACAGACTGAATAAACATTTTGGGTAGTTCAATAACGACACGTATGTAGTCTGTCTAGGAAAGGAAGAGTTAATGGACATAGCAGATGATGGGAGAGTTTCACCAGCCTTCCTCGACTGCGCCGGCTGGTAGGCCCTTGACAGCAGCAGCTGCAGGCGCTCTCACAGCCTGCTCCCCCCTCAGCTGTCACGTTACATATCGGGATACAAGGCACCTCTCTTGGCCTCACAGCTGTCTCCCTCAATGGATTGCCCAGTTCACTGCTCCCAGACATCACCAACTCCTCCCTGCTCAAATCCTCTTTGCACACTCACTTTCGTGCGGCTTCTAGTTCCACCCTGCCTCGGGGATAGAGGAATGGTCAAATTCTGGACTACCTTTGCACAGGCAAGAAACAGAATCGTTTTGTCCTGGCATTCAGGCTGCAAACCAGATAATCCTATAAGCGAGCTGAACCAGTCACAGCGTGAAGCTTTCAGAGAAAGCAGTTATAATTTCGTAACAAACTTCAAAATAAATATGGTAAACGTGCCTAAGTCAAAGACTCCTCTTTGAAGGATACCGGAGATAGCCATCTTCCTAAACAGATTTTTACTTCCTTTAGTGGAAACAAAATACTGTGGATAAGTGCTGAGACGTGTCTCTAAGTGAACTCATATTCAAAAGTGAGGCTCTTATCTTCGCAATCTTCTCGCTGCGATAGAGTGGGGTAAGCAAAGCCAAGGTTAGATACTGTTCGGCTAACAATAGAAGCATGTGGTGCCTTTCAGAGCATGAATGCCAGTTTTTTACTGCAGGTGCTCTTGTGGTGTGGCCACAGGAGGAAAGCGATAACTGACATCCTTTTCCATTCAATTTACAGTCAAAAGAGTGTTTGTCATTTAGTAGTTGACTGGCTGAAGCTCAGCCCATATGGTAGCTGTTGTTCGGCAAAGGAAGGGAAAAAAAACCCAAGTACAGTACTTAAACTGGAAAGAACAGGCAGTCTGTGCATCAGCTCGAAGCTTCAAGGGGGTTCTGGCCCACTTTCATTCATATTTAAATGTGCACGTTCACACTGGGGACAGGGACACCGAGCCATATTTCCTAATATTGCAAATTATTGCTTTACTTTAGGTCTTGTGTGTTATACACAAAGAGGGGGGGAAAAAAGTGAATGCAGATTTGCATCAGTGTCCCATGAGGAACGCTGAAGGTTAGAAGCAAAACCAGCTGGAAAATACATAAAGAGCACAACACAGACTACAGTCTGGTTCTTTTTTCAGAATATTTCCCTCCCATTTGCCTTCTGATCAGCAGCTCTAAAAGGCCCAGAAGTCGCTGTCTACAGCATGTAATTCTGTACACAAAGAAAACAAACACAAACTGCACAGATCATTTTAAATACATCTATGAGGTGAAATGTAATTCTGAATGGAAATGTCTGGACTTATGAGAAAAAAAAATAAATCACTTGTTTTTTTCTTTCCAGTCTTCTTAGGAGAAGATAGGCTGTTACCAACATTTCCTTAAGCACGTTAAAAAAAGTTTAAAATGGCAAATACCTCCCATGGACTCTTACGGAGAAAACAGTATTTTGAACAAGAAACTGAAAGAATGACATTAAAATGAAAAGGGTAGAAGGATGATTTCAGGTTAGTTTTAGCTTGGGGGGGGTACTGCAAAATAAATGAACGATCAATACAGCGCGCACTGGCTGCTTGCAAAGAACATGCAATCTTGCTGGTCTTTTGGCTTATATTCTACAGCTATGGAGCTTCCCAAGAAAACAAGGAAGAAAGGAAAATGGGCAAAGAGAAAAATCAGCAAGCTAGAAGGAGGGAAAGGAAAAGGGGACGAAGCTGATCTTTTTCACACTTGGATTTCACTACTGTCCAGCCAAGTTTTTTAAAACGTTTCTGGTATCGCTGGGGACCTGGAACTGATACATGGCTCAAAGTGGAGATGTGGCTATTAAAACTGTGATTAGCAATCACAAGTGCGGGGCTTGTGAAATTATGCTTTTCCTGTGCAAACGAATCCCAGAGATAAGGAGCTTCACAGAAATTGTATTTGCACATTGCTGTACACATTGGCAGCTACTGCAAAGCAGCTTCAATTTTTGTCCATTTTCCCTTTAATTTAGGATAGGACACAGATCACATTAATAAGCCCAAAAGGACATATGCCAGCCTGAAATGAAATAAAAAATGGTCGAAAATAATTTCTACAGTCTTCCAACTAGTTCCCAAACTGTCCAGTGTGTGTACCTTGCAATCATACCTTCTTAGGAACAGTTTTCTCTTCCTCTTGCACATGAAAAGCCATACAAACATAACAGGAAACTGTCTGAATATGCAGGAGAAAGAGTGAAAGTGACTGTACGCAAACTGCTCTCAGACACACATGCGACCTGAAAACACTGGTTTGATCTGGTTGGTTTTAATGCCAGTATACGAGGCATTAATTAGGCATTAGAAATTAATACCGATAACACAGAAGACCTGTATCACCCAAAAGGTAAAATGCACACAAGCCAACACGTGGAAGGACCAACAAAGGAAAGAGGCTTTCTTTGCTTCAACCCAGTAATAGGCTGTGGCAAGAATGTTAAGTTCTTCAGACGCAGAAAAATCACAGCTCGTCACCCCTTGCAATACCCTGGGTAACAACATGAAGGTATTCACTAGAGAAACCGATAGGCACCATTCAGAGGTATTTTGAAAGAACCGTTTGCAAGAAGCTCCACTGAAAACATGTTGTGTTAAATGAGAAAATTGTCTTTGTTGGGTCACGTAAAACTGACCTTTTCTATAAACGAAGGCCATTTGCTGTGCGTAAACCCATACATTTTGATTTTTTTGCAATGTTTCAGAAATTTAAAAGTTGGTCATTGTGGAAAAGAGTTTCTTTGCTGTTGTGTTTCTGGCTAATTAATAAAGTTATTTCGATCACAGAATTAAAAGAAAACACCTAAGTCACAGCTCAGCTAAATGTGCATACTATATGGGTTGGCATATAATGGACACGTTAGGAACATTAAATGAGGCTATGTGTATCCCAATTTACTACCTTTAAAATATTGTTTTGAGCAGCTAAAAGTTTGTTGCACATCTAACAGTATTAATATAAGCACGTTGTTATTCCATACTATATTTCTGCAGGTTTTATTAGCAAGGCCAGGAGTCAACATCAGTGATTTACAGTCTGTAAAAAGGATGATGTCATTGAAATGTGAAGAAGGTCAGAATCCCCAAAGACAAATTATCTTAACAATAGAGTGAGATCATTCCATATACTTGTCTGCTCCAAGGGGCAATAATCAAACAGACCTACATGTAAAGCCTATACTGAGCATCAGATAAAAGCTACAGAGGCAGCACTTTTTCCAACGCAATACAGCACAGTGCTGTAGATTTTGCTCTGAGCGTCACTCATGAAAAAGCTTACTCAGCAAGGGTCCCAATCCCATTTATTTTTGCTAAAACATTACAAAGAAAATGTTATGAACATATGCAAGCTTGAAGAGAAGATCTGGTTCCATTTCAAATAGAAGCACTGATACCTACATGGAACAAAATCATGGGGCTCGTTAAAAAAAGCAGAGTTTGCCTTCGAACCTTCATGTAAGATTTAATATACAGCTTTTCCCTGCACTAAAATTCTACAGGCCGGTTGAGATCCAAATCTGCGTAAAGAATGAAATCCCCTATTGATTTTCATAGGTTCTCAACCAGAATAAATCAGTTTAACTTCTTTGAGTTAAAGAAGCTACAACACTAGCTAACTAATGTTAGCTACCAAGACAACAGAATTATACAAGTTTACAAAATCTGAGGAAAGATCCACATTTTTGTTACTGCTTGAGTAATTTCTACAGGATCTTACTGGTTGTATCTTCATTACCTCCTGCAACATTTTCCTGCGGGTATGGGGGGGTGGAGGTTCCTGTGTTGTGGTGAAAAGAAAAGCTGTCTCTACAGAACAGGGAGCGATGCTAATCATCTCCAACAGGAATGAGCAGTTCATCAACACAGTCAAAGATCAAGACTGTTTTTAAAAACGATGAATTAATTTGTAACAGTAGGTCTCCTCTTATTTAGAAGTGATAAATGTTGAATTGTTAGCTTGCCTCTTTCATCTCAAATAAATACAAATTGCCAAAGTTCAGTGCTTCTAAAGTGAAAAAGAAGTCCTACGTAGTCCGTTTAATGAAGAATTGCAATTGTGCTCCTGCATGAGCTAACTAGCTTCCTGGATGTGGGTGTTTCATTTAAACTTGTAAGAGGACATCAAAACACATTTACATGAATACAGATCATTGCTATCATTGCTTCCGCTGGGTGATTTAAATGCATCTTACAGCTGTGGAGAAGGATTTTCTCAGTATTCGAAACATCCTTCTTAAGAAAAGGAATTATTAAGTTATTACTTTCTTTTTATATACATCAATAAAATTAGACCCACCTCTGAAGCCCCGTATTCTCTTAGCAGCAACCCTCATCCTCCTTCCATTTGCCCCTTACCAGAACTCTAATACTTTTGCCTGACAAACATTTTGTGGCACATTCTGAGTTTACAGGGAATGCTCCTCCAGGTGGTAGACATGCTTCACAGCTATTCCCACCTGATGCTATCACAATATCCCAGCACAGCCTACGGAGTTTCTAAAATCAGGTCTTTCCATTACTGATTAATACTGGTGTGCTGGAAGACTGACCATCATGAGGAAAGAGACCCCTCTCTGAAATATGTTGCCTCTGGGTATTCCTTCTAGAAGGCCAGGATAATCTTTTTTTTTTTTTTTAAGAAACAAGCGAACAAAACCCAAGGCTGTTCCTTTAGCAGGAAGTGCTGAGAGTGGAAACTCAGTTTCGGACTTCTTTCATGAGGTAGTTAAATGTTTGCTCACTTTGCAGATCATCTGTGTGGGTGAAGGTGAATGATGCAGCCCTATCAGTTGATCTCAGGAATGTGGTCCATTAAAGAACCATCCTGCCCTGAGGGACCCAACAGGGCGTATGTATGGAAGGCTGTACGAATTAATGCTGCATAAACTGGTAATGACTTCTGATTAGATATTATAATACATCCCTGAGCAATCAGCATAGAAAAAAACACCCCAGATTTTGCCACCAGTTCCTCCTCTGCTACACAATCCACAAATCATTCATTTCACTTCCCACAAGCATGCATTTAACTTTAAAAACATTGCACAGCAAATTATGTAGTGTTCAAAAAGACATTTGCCAGGGCTGAAGGAAAAGAGAAAACGCATTTTTTGATAACGTGATGAGTTCCTGGGATGTTCCCCCCTATTTTTGTATCTGAAAAGAAAAGCAGCATGCTCTTTGGGAGTGTCATTATAAGTCAGTGATGACTATCATCACCAAGAAGTTTGACATAGCAGCATCAGAAAAGTAAATATGGCACAATAGAGGAAGTCCCCGTCTTTGCCTTGAAACACTGAAAATATACCTATGATTCAAAAGATTTGTTTAAATCCACAGAGTAAAAGGGATGCAAAATAAACAACCCCCCCTTACTTTGCTATAATTCTAAAAAAAGCTTTTTAGAGGATAACAACATAAAGCCAATGTAGCTCAAAGTCATGGAAAACATCCTTTGATTTGGAAATTAACAAAGGTTGCAGAATTTCAATCTCTAAGTATCAGGAAATCATTATTTCTGCAAACCTCCTCTGTAACAACTCCATCAACCTTTCAAAAATAATATTTGTTGTAGCAAAAAAGCTTTTGAACCTACCAAATTCTTATTTTCTCTTCTATAATGTTACCTCTGGTTGCACAACTTTTGAAAGTGAAGTTTGCCCATTTATCCAGTAATCATCTTTCTCTTCTGGCCCTGATTACTGCTTCATCTACAACAGCATTTACTGTCAACAAAAGCAGAGTGTGAAGCTTACACTGGGACTTTTTGCCCTTTCATTACTTATTCAGGATGATTAAAGCCAACCTGAAATAATTAAAATTGATTTTTACACCTGAAATATCAAACAACAACTTGTCATTTCTCTCCCTTCCGTTGAAGTGCTGGATAATGATGTTGTGCAAGACAAACAGTAAGTCTTTCCCTCTCTCATTGAGCAAAGAAGAAAGGCCAATTCATAGGAATCGGTGAGAGAAGGAAAGCTCTAGTTCAGTTTGTAGTCTCATTTGGTATCACTTGCCCAGTCCCCCAAAGATTTAGCTTAAGTGCTTCGATTCACAGAAGTGATGACTCGAGGCTTCTCCAGTAAAAGCACGGTACAAACACACTCGTTTGCTCTAAGGCAAGCTAGGGGCTAAAGGAGGGTTGTATTTTGAGAAAATCTTTATAAAATGAAATCCAAGGTCTAAAAATTAAAATAGAACAAGCAATTCTTTAAACATTTACCCTGATAAAAAGCAGAGGTAACTCAGTATATATCCAGCAAGGAAGGAAGAATCAAGACTAGCATTTCCCCCCACAACAGCTCGGTATTTTAGCAGATTTACTGTCAGCCTCCAGCCCTTCTGCTTTGGATCATGCAGACTCAGATCAAGAATTGAATCTAGAGGAAAAAGGCATCTGTTCAGGGACTATTAGCAGCTCTTTGTTTTATAAAGTGACCAAATTTTCCAAAGGATTCAACATTTTTTCTTTTTAAATAAGGATTTTGCAAGAAGCTTATCTGCAATGAAAAAATACCACCACCACTTTATAAAAAGTATTACAAAAGTCACTTTTACAGTTACAGTAAAAGACCACAACACAGACATTAAGAGTCTGTCCTTCAAAACCACGGGTCTTTCATTTACTCAGTGGTTTGGGATTTTTTGTTTGTTGCTTTTAAAGTAAGTACTATATTTGGGGGTTCTCGTATGCATTTGGGTTTTTCTGCCATCATGGTGAAGCTGCAAACATTTTCATGTTTTTCTCTAATTTGGTGCCAACATCAAGCTGGAAACTTTTTTTTTTTTAAAATGAAAACAGAGATTCTGATGAAATACAAGACCTGAGGTTTTTAGGAAAAACAAAATATCACAAGATTTGTCATAAAAACATGGAGTTGGCAACAGTAACAGTCTCCTTATGCACAGTAGCTTGCTATTTATAGGAGTGCTCACAAGTCTGCAGACATATTTCTGCTCTCCAGTAATAAACCTATGAAGAAAAAAGGCTCAGCTAGCATTATCACAGATACTTGTCACTTTGTAAGTCAAGAACAAAATGGAAGTGGCACAAAACCCAGATCCTCGTCTGGCAGAAATCAAGGAGGACTCAACTGAAGTCACATAAACCACAATGAATTACCCAAAATGAGATCCTGGTCCTAAATCTCAATCTATATATAATAAAAACTGAAGGCTAGGCTGTATTACATACACACTTCCATGTAATCGGCTACAAAGAAGGGCATATCCTCCAGGCAGGCAACACAAGGGAGTCACTTTGCCACACTAATGCAAATGCCATGTCAGCCACATGGCCGCACTGAAGAGTGTCTGACAAAGTATGTATGATTTTCATACTGCTCAGTGATTCTTTCAACTGTTGAGTGATTTTCTTCACTGAACAGCTCCTTTGTTCCTTCCAGCCAAGGTTAAAGCTAATATCCACCTTCAACTCTCTTGGCCTCTGTTTTCCTTTGGCTGCCTGCTCGCAGGACACACACTCTCTGGGTTAACACAGCCGACAGTATGGACGGGGGAACTTGGCTCTTTTGATTGTCTAAGAGTGAATCACGCATAATATGACATTGCTCAAGTCCAAACTGCTATTATCAGTACCAAATCTGTTTATACAACAAAAGCAAGGGAACCTTAAAATTACTTCACCTTTCAGACATGTTTAGAAGATGCAGTTGTTTGCCATTCTTTTAGTTAGCTATGAGGAAATACATAGTTTCATTCTTTCTGGCCAGAGAAATCTGTTACCTGCAAGCTCTAGAGTAAAAGAAGAGCCCAGCTTGTCAGCCACCATCTTCCTTTGTCAACCACAGTTTTAGCATCTTCTCTTGGAAAAGAGAATCAGCATCTTAGCTTGGAAAAAATTATATTGATAAGCTCAAGCACAAGTGACAGCTATCAGAAAGCAGGGCAGTTACTGTACTTCCCTCTTCTATAGCCCAAACTCTTCCAGCCCAGGTTGGCATAGGCTTCTTCATGTGCCTAGCAGTATTCAGCTTTGGGGTGCTCAACTGAGAACCACAAGAACAAGAAAATAATTAAGGAGTTTCCATTATAGCATTCTCTTACATGAGAGGAGAGTAAGCTCTAATTTCATGACCCTGGGCTGCCCAGCCTCATGCAGCCTGTGGATCTCAGAACAACATCCCTTCAAATATCCTTGCATGCAGGTATCTACAATTCTTCAGGCTCCACCTGTCCCAGCAGCAAGATTCAACAGAAGCCATGATTCACTGCCGGGTCCTGGCTTTAAAATGTTATTTAGAGCTGCTTTCCATACAGCCAGTAAACTGGTACCCAGGGAATTTCTGCTGCTGGGAACGCACAGCTCCCTTCCATCACGCTCCCTGAAATGATGAGCCTGCCACAGTAAAGGGATTTCTGTGAAATCTACAGGGCAGCGAGAGAGACAGAGAAACAAGCTACGGAGGCTTGTTTCTTCATGCTTTCCTTTGCAGAGGCAAGGCTATACAGAAGGCATGCTCTGACTGGTAATTATATTCTGCCTGTCAAGGCAGCATATCTGGCATATAGCATACTTGCACACTATCTATTATTGAACACTTCTAGAGCAACAAAGCAATCCCACTATGCAATTAAACCAGTTACTATAAAGGCACCCATACAAGCATGATATTATTTTTTTCCACAGCATTTTAAAATTTCTTCTCCAGCCTTTCCCTTTCACACCAGCTGCAGTCGAATTACTCACTGGCCTTGATGCTCACAATGTTGGATGTGATAGGAACAGACTAGACATTGTTTTAACACAGGAAGGTTAATTTAAAATAACCTTCCTGAGCTGTTCATACTGCATGACAGCAACATTACAAGGAGAAGACGTGGATTCATAAATAGGATCAGCTTTCAATCCCCAGACCAGTGATAGCAGCACTTGTCATGAACATACTGTGCCTAGTCTCCAGGGGAAGTGCAGCTTCAGCTGCCACTTACACAGCTCCTTCTGTCAGTCACTCCATGAAGCAATGCCAGTTTTTTCTTCTAAAAAGCCATTCTCTTGACCTCCTAAAGGTAAACGCTACCATGACAAGAGAGGAAAGACAGAAAACAATTACCTGCAAGTATGCTCCATAGCATGCCTGCTACTGTATTTCAGCACCCCAGTTGGCTCTGGATATGTCTGTATCACTGAGCAAATAAATCGGCCTTTGGAATTAGGCTGATTGTTATAAAATCATCATTTAAAGGAGCATTAGAAAAATTAAAAAAAAAAGGACTTAGGGTCAAATGCTTATATTAGAGGCAACCAGAAACCACTGCTTAATGGTTGTATCGCTCCCGCCATGAAAATTTTTGAGGTTTTTTTGGTCATCTCAGTCCCTACCCCTACATGACTGACCTTGACTTTGCATCCTCCCCTTTGAACAAAGCAGGAGTGAAATCTCAGAGTACTCAAGTGGTAAGTCTAGCCAAAAAGTTTTACTGCCTTCAGATGTGGCAAAGGAGTGGGACTCCTGAAGCTGCCATGGACTTTGTTAAGTTCTCTTTAAGCATGATCAAATCTGCCTCTTCATCACGATCAACCTTCTTACAGCTCCACTAAAGACAGCACTGAGGCTTGCATTGCATGGTGGCCACTCCAAACCATTTTCTTGAATCCTACAATTACAAGACAGCTGAATGTTCCCTTTTTCAAATTCTATGAAATCATCACTACAGCAAAAAATTCTTTTGTAGGGCACACCGAGTTAGAAGGCCAGAGATCATTTTGTACTAACCCCCTCTAAAAACCTCGTTGCTTACTCCACAGCCTTCTTTTTACATTAAGATTGTGGGCTTTTCCTTCTTTTTTAAGCAAGTTGTAATCCAGAATTATTGTTTTCAGGAGAATGTGGCAGAGGGGACAATGACACACATAACTGTCATGGAGTCATCACTAAAGCCCAAAAGTTTCTTAAGCCCTGCCTCTAAGTCTGAGGCCTTTGCTACAGCAAAACAAATTACAGAATATTCCAGGGTAGCAGTTTACACTGGCATAAGTCATTCAGAAAGCAATGAAACAAGAGTGATTTATTCATTACCTGACTTAATTTATTACAGTGTAAAAGAACCATATGAAAAATTCTGGAAAGAGCTCTCCACAGATGGGAAAAAGCCAGCACTGAATTGGTGGTGATGATCAATCTGCCTCCCATTTGTAATTCCACTTGAGAAGATGCATATTTTAGCTGTTCTTTGTGGCCACTTCACAAAAAAGTAGCATAACATTACTGAATTCCCCTCCCTCTCAGGGGATAGCAAACGTGTTTGTGAGCATGTAGGAAATGCAGGGTTTAAAAAGGCTATAGATTCTTTTGGCGAAAGTTTTATTTTTGCTGCCTGTGCAGATTATTATTTATTGTTAGCCTTTTACACCAGCAGCTTTTCTGGGGGGAAAAAAATGCATCTAGATATCTCGCTGGAGAACAGTGAGACATGCCACTTCTGTGAGGGTGAAGGACAAGCCTTTTATACGGCCATCAAAAATGCTAACAGGAAAACACTACTGATTTTTGCTTGGGTTTTTTTTTTTTGGTTCAAATTCCAGAATCAGCAAGTCTTTACAAAGATAAGCAGTTTCAGTAAAAAGAAGTAAATAAGTTGGTAATCAAAATATTCCTCTAAAGAATCAGTGGGGGGTTATGGAGTTGGATCCTTGGTAAAATAGAAAATGAAGGAGGAGGGATGAGTAGAAGGGGAGGAAGGATAATTTAACAATAAATAAATAAATAAAGTTCCTGTAGGAAAACAGCATCTGTTGAAACAGAAAAGTCTCTGCCAAACAGCCTAAACCACACTACTTCACGGTATCTATTTTTTCCTCCTGTTAGTCATGGTTTGCAGGAGTTTTATAATCACGGAATGATACAGCTGTAAAAGACCAATGCCCCCCAAACTTTTCAGTTCAGTTTATTAATAGAAACTACAAAAATCAGTATTAATTTTTACCTTATCTACTTTTCAGTAGATCCAAACTAGCACAAAACAAGTCAAAAAGCACACACTCACAATAGAGGATATAACTAAGCCACATCAAGTAGGTAAGAGACCAAAATTCAGAAATACTGCTAAATCAAAATGGTATTTACATGCAAATGTTTTCTCTTGCATGTAAACTATTTGTCTAAGCATGAGTAAAATCAGCCAGGCCTACACAGACATCTCACGTTAACACTCTAAGTATTTTCCTTCTCAGGTCTGCACTGAAGCAGCAAATCACAGATACTGCAGATTTGAGGAGTAAAACTGCAAACTGGTGAAGAATAGCACAATAAGAAATGCACATACTTTTTATCATTTCACAGGCATATCTATGCATAATTTAAAATAAAAGATTCTATTCCACATTCTGCCAGCCTTTCCCCAACTTCTTTGGATTCCACTCTGCAGAAAATTCCCAAGAAGCTTGAGTTATGGCTGTGGAAATGGCATCAGCTTTTCCTAAAAAAACCCTTGTGCCTGGTGACACGACCAACGTGGATGTTTATGTCTTATAACCCTCAGTCACAGCTGAGATGTCATAAGTGAATCCAAAGAATTGTATTGTAAGCTTTAAGCTCAAAAAAAACCAAAAAAGCCGTTTCAAACAAGAATGTGTATTTACTTGGTTTTCTGCGTATTCTAAAAAGACTTGTATGGGGCCGGGGGTGAGGAAATACAGGAAGAAAATACTCCTGTCTGAACTTGAAAGCTTTGGTGCATCCATGCTTTTTAAAATACTTCTTAGCTTGAAACTTTTGTTTTCAGGTCACTTTTCCTGTAAATGATAACCTGTATTATACACAAATTTCATTAAAAGGCTTTTAGACCCACAGAGAAGTTTAGCTATAGTCAAAATAAGAGAATAAGAACAACGCAAACCCCCTCAAATTACAATATTAAGGGAACATTTACTACCTGGAAACTTTATGTAAATATTTGATCTTTAAAAACCAGGAACTGGTTTAATTTCCATGGATTTTACGTATCACAAGTAATGTCAGTTGATGGAAATTTCTTATAGGCATCCTGTAAGTAGGATCTAGTAGTAAGCAGTAAAAAAAATTAACATTTAACACCCTCCAGTGAAAGATTTCAAAACATTTTATGAATACCAAAGGATTATGTGTCAACATCACAACAGGTACTAAAAAGACCTTATCACTATTTTCTTGACTGTCCTTATTCTATCCATGATGCAACAAAGAAAACTATACTCCCTTGCCTAGTTTCAACTCTTGAGTTTTCACAG
This sequence comes from Pygoscelis adeliae, assembly GCF_000699105.1. Lineage (NCBI taxonomy): Eukaryota > Metazoa > Chordata > Aves > Sphenisciformes > Spheniscidae > Pygoscelis > Pygoscelis adeliae. The sequence goes on from NW_008825430.1 coordinate 1,328,567, forward strand.
GCAGTCTGGTATGAACAAGAATCAAAATGAATCAGAAGCTATGTGAGAATTCAAACCAAGCATTAAAAAACATGGTGCTGACAAAATAATCCAGCTCATTCACATCCTCTCCTCCACATGCTCTTCTACTTCTATTTCTGCTTCCAAAGGAAACTAGGAAGAAGCACAGAAAAGGCTACACAGCATTTTGAACCAAACTAAAGTTAGAAAGGAGAAACCCTAGTAGAAGAAGCAAAACCTCAAGACACCGTGCCCAAAGAATTTAGGCTGATATGATCACGGCCAGGAGAAAAGTCACCTGAATTCCCAGTTTGAGTTCTGCTGCCAAGTCACACTGTGCAAGGTTTTAAGTGGATCTGCAAGCTTCTATTCTTCAAGTTGTCTCATCTGTAAACGGTACTTGTCTGGCACTAGGTTTATAAATGAAAAAAGTTTCAGACAGATATATTTGAGGAACACCTCTCTAATCAAGAGTGCTGTTTTACTCCCAGAATTGCTGAGTACAGTGTATTTACCTCCTGTGTAGAGTTTTTCATTTATACTGGGGACATTTGTTTCCCCTCACCCAGTCTGTGGAAACAAAGAACAAGCAAGCACTTAGCAAAAGCTGAGGTTCTTTCATCCTCATGCATCTCTAGTAGTTCCACTAACACGTGACTCCTTGCACCCACAAAAACGTAGTTTTTCTCAGGCATGGCAATATGCCAGGCCTAGCTGTACTAAACTCATTAGTTTAAGGTTCCTTTTTAATCTGGCTGTCTGAAAGATCAACTGAAGATTCCTCAGGTAGCATTAAAGAATTTTCCTGCCCACAGCTTTTCACGAGAGGAATCTTGTTGCTTGTTTGTCATCTGTTGTAATGCCTGACTTGACCCACCTCTCCCCTCTTACGCTATTGGAAGGACTACTCAAGCAGATTGCAAGGTACTTGAACTGTGCTGCTCACAACCTTCCTATAGACTTATTATGGCTTTCTCCATATATTTATAACCCAACACCACGCACAGAAAAGTAGAGGGTTCTACCATGCACCGTGAGAAATGTAAAGGGCATTTATAATTGTGATTGCTTAACCAACCCCGAACTGTTAAAGAAGAGTTTCAACTCAAAACAATGGCCATTTGGAGTCCAAGAATTTTGCCAGGACCCCTCTGCTATCAGAGTGAGTATTCAATCTAATAAAGCATTCCAAAACCGCTTACAGCCAAAGCTACTCTCCCATGCTCTAAATGGTCTTTTATCAGAAGTACAGCGTACAGTTCAAACGTTGCACATTTCTCGCTTCTTGTTAGCATGGCAGCCGACATTATGAAGGAGTGACACGCTCTATTTCCCACAGAATAAGCTTCCAAATATTAGTCTCTCAAACAAGAAGAGTTAGTTCCTAAGGTTAGTAGGGAGTCAAGAGATTGTATTCAGACCTAATTTGGGAACTACATATTTTGGTACAGAAATACTGTGCTTCTCTGGTGTCTCTGTCCTCATCAATTGCAATATTGAGGCTGCAGCTGAAGTCATAAACGAACATGGAAAGAGGGGTAGGAAAGAAGATACAGCACAGATTCCAGTTCTACTTTGATTTCTCTTTTGGACTCCTGCTTTAAAATGCAAGTTAAGTTTGTTGAAAGAAAGAAAGAAAGAAAAAGGGGGGGGGGGAAGGTGAATGACCTAAGATTACTAGTGCTTGAGAAAAGAAGATGTTTAAAGTGTGGCCAGAGGCAAGAGAAAGGGGTGTGCTGGCCACTGCTCGGTCTTTGTTCTTCTATGGGGAAATCTAGCTCCTATTTTTGTTTTCCTTTCCTCAAAGTGGAATCATTTGGTTTACCATATGGCTTGCCCAGTGAATAGTTATCATTCTCTAATAAATGCTACCACACAGAAGCTGACTGTTGTTTTTATACAGTATCAGTTGTAAGGACCCTTGGTTCTACTAAAGCCAGTAGAGCCAAATCACATCAATTGAGTGTGCAGTTTTTAGAAAGTTAAAAGTGTACTGAACATTTACACATAAAAAATATTTCAAAAGCTGTGTATGCTTATTTTAAGTATGTATTATATGTAGCAATAAAGCTGGTAATGGAAAATGAAATTATATAATGGCTAGCTCTCAATTAAATCTTTCCATGGCTTGCTCCATCAGCAAGTTATTTATCCTGCTTTGCAAAGATTTTCCAAAATTATGTCATATTGTTATGTACGTGTAACAAAGCTGGGGAAAAACAGCTACATCAAGTTACTTTTTGAATAATCCAGAGAAAATGGTTAGAGATTTATGGCACATAAGCAATTAGATTCTCTTCCCACTAAGTAGATGTTACTAAAGAAAACAGATCTCAAATATTGCTGCTAGCACTTCCTGCAGGTTAGTTTGATTTTCTTCTGGTAGTTAGTGGAGTTTTTGCTCTTTACAAATAATAGTGTTGCAACATCCTGAATTAATTATCATCTTTATGCTGTTTGAGATGCAATCTGAAAATATGCCATAAAAAAATATGAATGCTATTTTTAAATCTTTTAAAAATCTAAGTTAATGCTCTTCCTGCTTACTCAAGTATAGTAGATTACAGTTAACAATTATGCAGTCATAACAATGACCAACCTGCCCATCTCTGCCTCATCTATTCAAGCACCTTTGTGACTGCAGGCCAAACATCCCTAACTCTATCTTGCATTCAGCTAGCAGGGTAGCTGTATTAGCCAAGATCTCATCACAATGTCTTGACTGTTTTTTGCAGGCTGCAGTAAATACCATGCCTTCCGTGGCTATACCAGCTGGCAGTGCCCAAGCTACACGAGTATGTTTGTACAAGCTCTAATAGGGCTGCTGTGCAGACGCCCCTTGCAAAACAACAGCAATTTATGGAACAACCTTCTAAGGAAGGCAAATATTTCATTTGCTTGAATAATTCATAAACACAGTCTTAAAAGGAAATATTTCCATAATGAAAGCAAACAAGCTGGAAAAGAAAAGGCTGCTATTTAAAATAAAAGTTAAGCATTCAAAATCATTCTCCTTGTGAAACAAGTAACAGTTTTCTTTCCCATAAGAAGCAAAACTGATACGAGTAAATTCTGCCTGCTGCATTAATTGACACACAGAGAATATTTATTCAGAAAGATCAAGTAGGTGCTGAAGGAGTACAAGGCAATCACAAATTAAAGAAATGGTTATATTCTGGAAAGGACAATCCATTTGCATCGTTATCTGAAACAGAACTCTTTGCAATTAGCAGAAACAAGAGGTAGCAGAAAGTCAGTTGGCACAAGATTTAAGGACTTATTTCCCATTCATTTAACTAAATATCAGAAACTCTTCAAGGACACCTATCTATTCAGTCTCAACGTTCTAGAATTCTTGTCCTTTCCTTTTACAAATCTAAGTAGCCAAATGAGAAGATAATTCATGCATCATGTTTCTCTTCTACTCAAGGTTTCCATTTTTCTTAACTAAAACTTACGCCCTGTGAGGACTTTTTTTCCTGTTAGTCTTGGTCTGATTCATTTTGGAGCCTTCTGCATCCTAGACACCTGCAATCAGCAAGACATTTTGTGTATTTTTGCAAGTGTTTCCCTTCACTGAATTCAAGACAACAGGCTAAACAAGTAGAAATTTCTGCAAGGGTCTGTAAACACACACAGGATTGGCAGAGGTAGCTGTGTGCCTAGTTCAGAGATGGCAGCTCCCACCTTTGGATAATCATATGCACTTTTTAATAAGATGGGTTCTAAGGAAAGAAAAAAGACAAATCTTGCTTGGTTTGCAGTGCTTAGTCTTCCACATGTGCTATTTTTGCCCCGATTTAAAGAAGATACATTACTGATTTAGATGACTGCTTACATGAGGAACAGAGTAAAAAAAATAGTTTAGAAACTCCTAGTAGGCTTACATCTATTTGCATATAGGTAACTATGGAAAGTACTGGTAAGTAACAAATACATTACAGAAATTAAAATAAATTTAAAAAAACAGAGTCAAAAACATTAAGGAGCTAATTTCAGTGCACAGTTTATTTGCAACAAACTAGCTAACCAGCTCTAACTGTAATTACATCTGATAAATCAGAAAGAAACAAATTAAATTAGGAGTTCCTAATCCTGTGACAGAAAGTTCAATAGGGCAGTAAGTTTTAAAAATTGAGACCAATTGCAATGAATACGCCTATATTTTATTTAAATAAATAAACTATTTTCTCTGTATAAAAGTTGGAAAGGCTTAGGTTTATTAAAACATAAGCCACAGACATTATAGCATGTAAGAAAAGTGGTGTCAAAGAACAAAGTCCAGACGAAATTTTCAATCTGCTGCATAGAAAATAATCCACCTGCACTTAGCTGGGTCAGGAGAGACCCAGGAAGCAGACACAGCTACTTATTTCTGCTGAGAGTTCTTTGCTTTTCAGCATGCTCCACAATTTTTTCTTCTACATAAAGTCCCTTTCGCTTTCTTACTGCATTCATGTACTTGCGGGCCTGGTTCTCTGAGTCTGCCTTTTCCCCGAAGTGCAAATATTCTTCCTCAGTGGTTGGTACCCAGAATGGGTCACTTGAAATGATCATAAAAAGAGAGGGGAAAAAAAAAAAAGGTAAAGTAGTACAAAGGTTTATTATTACATTTCAGGTAATCAATCTCTAAAATAGAGCAATATGAAAGTAGAACAGGTAAGAGTTTTCTGGAAAGCTTGCAATTAGCTATTTAAGCAGAAAACAAGAGTTAAGATACACTATGTGGCATTTGCCATAAGAAGCCCACAATAGCTTTTCAAATTCAGTTGCATTTATCTGCATACGAATTTTTTTTAAAGCAAATTCAATTGCCAGTCAGCAAACAATACCAAATAGTGTTCAGAAAATTCTCAGTTTTCAAGAAGGAATTTCTTGTTTAGAATATCATCTCACTACGATTTTATCAGAATTTATAAGAACTGAAGGTTTCTGCTCATTTCTGTGCCCTATGTTATTCAGTCCCTATGAGTTGGACAGATGGTTTAAAAATCATTGTTTCTGGTGCTAACGTACTTAGTTGAGCTGTTCTTGCAGCTTAATATCTCAGGGGCCCTCCTCTAGAGGAGATTTCACATCTAACATGATCAGAGAATAACTGGACGTGTCTTTATCCCCAGTTCATCCTATATACCCCACACTTCACAGACTACCACAGAGAGTATGCCACAGATGTAGTTATCTTACAAAGTCTTTAAAACCTTTCCTCATTTCATCCTGCACAGCAAAGCTACAACATTTTTAATCACCCAAGAAACTCTAACGAGATATTTACCCTCTACCTTTAGACTACGTAGACTTCACACAAATTCTAGGCTTAATGCTTAACTAGCTAGCCAAAGATAACAATTTATTCCGTTACTGTTAGTGACTCTTGTATTACTTTAAGAAGTTTTAGGTTTCCAAGTAAACACTTTAAGACCTAAAGAAAAAGGAGACCCCCTTTCAATCCTAAACTCCTAAGAATCCACCTCAGTTCTACTCATATGTTAAACTGTTGCAGGCACCAGAAATTACTCCTAAGTCATGAAGAGTGATCGTCAAATCTTAAGCTCATATAACGCGTATGTGTAATCAAATCTGGGAAATGCTCCCTAGTGAACTGATGTCTGGGTGATCCACCAAAATTGTATAGGGTTATAGTCCTGAGATTTAACTTTCCTTCCCATTAGCGGACAATTAACCATAAAACAGAGTAAAAAATACTGTAGTTGATGAGCATTAAGGAACTTAGTGAAAAATAACAAGATCACCTTCCAAGAATGCTAAATGTGAACATTAGGAAGGGATAAAATTGACCGTATTATGTTACTCGGGTTCTGTTGCAGATTTCAAAATACTTATTTCACTTTTAAATGATTGTAGATTTCCTCACAAGATGCAGTTACAAGTAATATATTTTTACTAAAAAAACCAAAGGTAGGATTGTGTCAATTCCTTAAACAAAATCCTCATGGAAAAAATGAGTGCAGGCAAGTATTAGTTACTGTAAGAATCATGATAGTTACGACAATAATTGAAGACATCACACCATAATAATTTCTGAAATATATAATATTAGCACTAACATTAATAACTGGCAAGGAGGGAACAAACTTCCCTAAACTACCAATTTTAGCTTAGCATTATAAACCTTTTCTAGTGTTATAAACTTTTCCTTCTGAAGAATACTTTTAATTGCCATACGATACTTCAAACCAAGCAAAATTTCTTAAAGCTTATTTAAGTTACAGAAACTAGCAAGAACAGGAATTTCAAAATGATGACTTAAGGTGGACAATTTTCCCCAGAAACATCAACAATTGTAAAGTCCTAATTTAATACCTCATATTAAATAACACCTAACACCATCAAACAAGTTACACTTTATGGGGAGTTAGGAAAATTACTATAGCAGAAGATGGCTATTTTGTATTAGGTAACATTGTAGGTTCAATCCCGCAAAAATATTATGTTAAGCCCCTAAACCAACAAAAATCGTTCTACTTTGTTACAGTTAAGTATATACATAGTCCTGGTAAATTAAGTGGTTTATTACTCATGTGCTGAAAGTGACATCCAATCTCAATTATTTAGGTGGGAAATGACTATGCATAGGGTTGTCTGACTGAAAACCAAAAGCAAGGAGAGCTCAGAAATCAACAGTATGAAACTTAGCTTTCCACATGTTTCTACATTTATTTTTAACATAAAAGTAAGGACTGTCTAACCACAGAAGAATCTGCCTGAGTCATACCTGTTCTGATGTCTCGTACAGGGCCTTACAACCAATGCCTAGAAACTTAAAGGTGATTCCTTGACAGCTTATCTCAATAAAAATAAGAATGGTCCCCACTCTTGGAGAGCTTGAAAGTTTTACCATTATTTTATGCACTAGAAATAAAGAAAAGGGGCAGTGAAGACTACTGGGGTTTTTCCAACTTGGGGACAAAATTTGCATGTTGACTTGATGAAGTTGTAGTGATGTTCATACTGAACGTGTTAATGATGGAAAACCACCAGGGACTTCCCCATTTGTGATCCGGCTAAAGAGCTGAACAAACAAAAATTTCAAAGTCCAAGAACACGTGAATAAGAAAAGGTGATTCATGCTCAATGGATTTGCTCCAGACTGTACTGCTGAGGGAGATTATACAGCTACAAACTATAACTTAAAAGGCTGCTACTATCCCCTTTGATGAAGTTTTTTTTTACATTAGCAAGAAATCTAACACCCAGAAGTTATGCCCAGAGAGAAACAGTGAAACAGTGGTTCTTGAAGAATGAATACAACAGAGGAGTCCAAACGTATACAAAATTGAACTTACAGATCTAATCTACATGTAAATATTTAGATACTGTAGTGATGGATGCTTAAGAAAATCCCCAGGTTTGACAGACTGGCTCTTTCAACAATTTATGAAAGAGTTGTTTTGCTAATGTTAACTGAAGTTTTGCACTGGATACTTTTCCCACTGATAATAATTCTTTATGCTTCAACAGGTATCTTTAGCTCTCAGGAAAGCCGACATAACAGGAGGCTCCAATGTATGTACTCTTTAGTATTTATAGTAGCCAGCAAGGGTAAACCTGCAAACTTGCTGCAGCTCGGGGCTACAGAATCCTGAGTGAACCTTGTACTGCCACATGATGCAGAGCAGCACTGTAAAGCGACATAAATTAGGTTTCAAAAGCCACCTCAGTACCCACAGGGGCTAGCTTTGCTTCTCAACCTGTCTCAATAATTCAGGCACTACGTACTGCTTCTAGAGCAAGTTATGGTGGCATGTGAAAATCTCTGTTAGAGGATCGTACCCATCTAAATGGTGCAGACACACTGCAAAAGATGAGGTCAATCGGAACACACTATTTCTATTACCACACTGTGGTAAGTAGAGAGAAAGAGCAAGCCAGATCTATTGAGTCAGCTGGAACTTGGGGCACCAGCTGTGCATCTCCTCTAGGAAGTCAGCAAATAGTCCCATGAGTGTAACCCTAATATAACTAGAGAGGTGTTACTGACACAGAAATACAAAAAAAGTAAGAAGTTTTCTTTTCTAAAAGTTCTGATTCTGTAAGTGAAGGTGAGGGCACAGACTAGACTGTCCCTCTTCTATCCACATCATATTAATGAATCAAAGCAAATGAATACAGCAGGTGGCATCCATCATTCCCCATACCCTGTGAATACAGTGCAAGCAAGCAAAAGGAAAAAAACCTTTCCGTATAATGGTCCAAAAGCATTGTCATCAATTTGCTTACAATAGGAGCTGTCAGAATGGTGGGTCTGGGTTTCCTGGAATCGGAGCTGAGAAGCTTTTTAGACCCTGAGCTATTGTTTGCATTCATGGGAACTGCATAGGGATGACTCCGGAATCTGTAACAGAAATTGAGTTTTTGTCTGGATAAAGTCCTAAATGATTAATTAGATTCTAAATGGACCAATCCTTCTGGAATATGATGTAGCCATTTAACAGAGGGTATTTACTGTGGATCCTAGAAGATCCACAGGATCAAAGCAGAAAAGACACCCACAAACGTTATTTATTCCATGCTGCATGTCACTTTTAATTTAAAATTATGCAGATGTTTCCACATACTAATTTTTCAGTACAAAACTAAAACATATAGCCTAAGATGCATTTTAAAAACAGAAATATGATAGCATCTCAACAGTGCTTTTTCAAAAAGTTACACTCCTAAACAAAAACTTAAGCAAAACAGAACTGGAAATTCAAAATATCATGCCTTTCACAGCTGAAAATCTTTAAGTGACTCAAGCAATTCAGCTACCCTTCTAGCAAAGGCCTTTAGTCTGCCTTTCCCTCATTCTGCCCGCGTGCCATGTGTGTCTGGGAACCACTGAGCAGGGGTGACAAGAAAATTATCACAGCCGAACTGTTTATACCCCAAGTTTAGCAGACAAAAGATGTCAAGAGGAGCCAATATTAGGAGCAAGACACTGTGAGGCCAAAGACGTGATGGTACTGTTAGCATTATGGTAAAGTGTATTTTAAAACACCACCATACTGTGTGTGATCTGACAGCTAGAAAATTCAGTGTATCTTTTCTTCAGGAACATTTCTTAGGACTTCATTTTTCTTTATAACAGCATAAACTAGCCACTGGCCTATGCTTATTTATTATTCAACACCAGAATAATCTGATGGGGACAACAGCAGCACTAACTGCAAACAGACCAGAATGAACACAATTACTCCTCCAAAGTGTGCACGACAAAGCAGCAAGACAGCTACTGCTTCCTAGTTAACACAGCTGAATATTTCTACACTACATCCACAAACCTCTTCTGAAAACCATTTCTTTTAAAAAGTGACTTGTAAATCAGGATTTGTGTAGTGGATCACTGGACTAGCATTTACTCTATTAGAGAACAAGCATTTTCTCTAAATGCAGCCATATAAAATGCAATACAGTAAAATGAATTAGTGCACTGCAGCTGATATGGTTCTTAAATCTGTTATAGCAAATGCAATTCTTAAGTGATGGAAATGTTCCTTAATAGTATTGTTTAACAATATCTTCATCGACCTGCTTTATAAAAATCTTGGGTGATATAATTTGTTTAAAGTATGACTATAAGCAAATTACTAGAATCCCATTATACTTAAAAAAAAAGAGAAAAAACAGTCAAATACATGCTGAAGAGTGTGTTCCATAGCTCACTGCAGAACTATGAGCCCACTCTAGGTATAAATAAAACAGTGTTTATAATGAAGTCAGCTGGGATTAGGTATTTCAAAAGAAGTGAATAGATTACTTCAAATACTGTAAGTGCAAGAGTATTCTTGAGAAAAAGAAATCATTCTAAAGCAAGATGTTTCATTAAATATCACAACTATTCAAACCAACACACCCAAACAATGAAGTCTCATAAGACTTGTTTAGTAACAGCGTGCAGAGTAGCATAGGCAAAACAGCTGTCATTTTCTTTTAGCCTAACAACCTACACATTAATTATTCAAATAAATGCCTGTATCTTTATCAGAGACATAATCTGAATACCTGTGATAATTAATCCGTAAAAATACAAATACTATGAGCGTACTATGTTAATACTGAAAGACAGTGTACACTAAATTCTGCAAATGATTATGTAAGCTAATCAAACTTTTCAATAAGATTTGAGTTAGAACAGATTACTTCTAATTCAAGAGGACTTGGAATTTTAAGCCTTAATTTGAGGATGATTTATTATTTGCATTTCAGTGGCACCCAGATGGCTCCAATAGTGATCTGGGTCCCATTGTCTAGCGTATTTCACAAAACGATGGTATGAAACAGTCTCTGCCTAAGGCAGCCTAATTACGCAAAACAAGGTTGAGAGAAGCATCAAAAGCAAACAGAAAGGATCTGCCTAGTTCACCCAAAAGGTCAGGCAGATCTGGGAACACAGCCATGTTCCTAGTAGCATTTCCCCTACTGGTCCTTGCTGCCTGATGAGGACAGAACATTTCTTTTGAACCAAATATCATCAGTGTGGAAAATGCTTTAGTTGGACCACGAATAGAAAGAGCAGTCTTACACTGTCCAATGAAGATTTTAAGACCAGCAAGCAACATTATGGCCTTTGTGAACTGCTTAATAAGAAATCCCAAGAACCACTAAATTCAATGTGATTGGGCACTACCGCAGGCAGCCCTTAGCATGCCAGGAAAAACATTATGCCAGAAGCTTTTTTCCAAAAAAACTTTCGAAAGAACTATTATGCACAATTTCAAAGATCATACAGGCTTCAGTGTATCAGAATCCCTTCTATCTTAGAAAAATTGATGCTAGAAAGATAATTCAAGAACATTCACAGTTCAAATGGTGTCCATCACTTAGTAATGACATAGACTATGCAACGAGAAGGGTACAGCTGATAATGTGTGTCTTAGATGTCTGAAGCAGCCCTGTCAAATGGAAATTACCTCTACCTTTCGGGTAAAATGACAGAACTTTGCAGAGGTTTATGTGAGATGTGACCCCGAAAAACTTACCTGCTGGGTTTTTGGTAATATGCTGGGTAATGCTGTAAAAGTGCTTCTGCACTGAGCATAACCAACCAGTGCAAGGCCATCTGGATACTGGCAGTGTGCTTCCAGAACACAGACCACCAGGTAGGGTACCCAGCAAGACTGAGGTCGGGTGGACTGGGGTGGGCTCTAAACAGTGCCTCGTACATTTTTGGGATGTGGAGCAGGAGCAGGGAGGAGATGACAATCTCAAAAGTGGATAGAGGCTGATTTCTTGACTACACCCCTCCTGTGACCTCAGATCCAGAAAGACCCGTTACCTCAGTAAGGAAGGCCTTCCTTGAGTATGACACACAACGTAATGCAGAGGTACGCAAGCAACTGGCTAATTCCTGTATTTAACCCAAGCAGCTACAGAGCGAGGAAAGCAGTGCTGGCAGTGTGGCAGTGCACTACCGCCTAACACATACCATGCTAGTGCCTGTACGCACAGGCAGTTTTCCAGTAAGTCATCCCTTACTTCCATGTGAAAGAACATATAGATCCTAGAGCGGTGTTGCAAGATGACATTTGGCAACTTCAAAAGCAATCTCCACATCAACAGATGCTTTCCATCAACTCCAGGTAAAACGCCGTGATGCTAGCAGGCGCTGATGACCAGGAGCTGCCATAACCTGTAATGTAGGGCAGTCTGAATAGCATTTGTGAAGTGATTTCTGTACTACAGTGTTGAAATATTTTCGCTCGGCAATATACAATTGAAGAATAGGTAAAAACTTATTACCAATTTTGCCATTCTGCTTTCAAAGCAGCCGGAATCTCAGCCTGCCCTTGAAAGAAACCACAACTTAAAATCTCAAGAAAAGATTCTACAAGTTTGTGTCTGGTTGTTGTTTAATCAACTGTGGGGTCTTACTGGTTTTATTCAGTGAAAAACCCTTTTGTAACAGGTATCTTATTCCTCTGTAAGCCTTTACAGGCCCCAAGTGCTTCCCATTCAGAAAGGAAGAGAATATTCTCCCTGCAAATTCAGCTTCTCCATTTTGCTGCACCTATTCCATCATAGTGGAAAGCCGATATCACCTCCTTCCCTGCCTAGGAGAACTGAACGACTGTGGGAAGTGCTGAGCACCTGAAACACTTGCACAAAACACCATGCTGGGGATGAGGATTAAGTGGCAGAGGGTGGGAGGAGAAGTATCTACAATATGTTAAAGAATTTTACAGAAGCACCTACACATAAATGTTCTCAAAATAAAAACAAGTCACAGTTATTTTGTTAAAACACAAAACTTTCACATTGTACCAAATACTTTGTGTACCAGCTTGCTTATTTTATAAATAGCTAATCTCTATACGACATCCTGAAAGAAAAAAAACCCAACAACTAATTTTCACCCTCCCTTTTTACTGATTGTACCTTGTAGTCAAATCTTGGCTTCACAGAACGCTGCTGCTTTGCATCACTATAGATCAATTTATGTATCAAAAAAATAAATACAATATACCTTCTTCTCAAGATTATTATATATACTTTTATACAGGCATTTAAAAGAGAGCGTGAAAACAGATTGCTCTCTTCATAACTAACTAGGAAAAAATCTCCCAATTTTTTTTCTGTATTCCTTAGAAGTATTTTCTCTCAAAAGCTCTTGATTGTAAACTACAAGGGTTCGCAAAAATACAATTTAAAAAAAAAAAGAAAAAAAAAAAGAGCGCAAGCATGAGAGATGCAAGTCATAAACCCAACAGAAAAGTTCACTTATTTCGTATCCATAGACATCTTGCAAAAGCTTCAAAAATCCAAAACAGTATCAGGTTCATAACTTTTCATTTTCTTTTAGAGACAGGAGGTTTAAGGGGATACAGAATAACATGCAATCAAACTTTAGACGTTTAACCTACAGAGAGGTATTAGGAGTGTAGATTCCCTACGAAGTAAAATGAGCATCTAGAAGTACTTCATAATTCAGAGATCCCATTCACAATATATAAAGGGGACGGCCGAGGCCTTAAAATGCCTGAAGTCAGATGTGAGAACTCATCTTCCAATAAATATTGTAATAATGAACATTTACACATTTAGTTATAAGATAAACTCATACAAGTTTATTTTGGCTCAAGAGCATCATCCTTGTTTGTGCCTCAATCAGGGACAGCTGAGCTTTAGCCTTGACTTCAGTCAGTAGCTACAAACAGGAATTCAGGAACTGGAAAGAAAAAAGGAGACGTGTGGCTCTGCTGTTGCATTTTTTCCTATTACTTAAGAAACACGTATCGAGAGGGAAAATTAAAGCTACACCACTACCACTTTTATTTACTATTTTAATTAGCTTCAGACATCCTGGCCAATACAATGAGCTTTTGACATTTGAAAGGCTCCAGGTCACTCCCAGAATTCACTTACATGCCTAAACTGGCACTGGCACAACGATGTATGTGAAGTTCCAGTTCAAACCTAGTATAGATTCACAGATTCTCAGAGTCTCCCTCATTACCTTAGTCTGCTTCCTGTTCAATGCAGGCCTAACAATCTCATCCAGCAACTTCTATATTAAGCCCTTCATCTTCTGAGTTGTAAAATGACTTACGGTTCGGAAGGAATGAATTAAAGTTCAGAATATAAAACATCCAGATTCAGAACACCTCATATTCTTACCACTTATTAGGTGCAGCCCTTCTCTTACCTTTCTCCAGAGCCCTAAAGCACATTCTAGACACTATTCTACTTAGAAGGGATACTGAAAAAGAATTCAGATTAAACATGTGTTTACAGCTCGCCCATGCCCCCCAAGAATAAAAGTGTGTCTAATAGCCAATCATTATGCAATTTAAAAGATGCGAGTTAACAGGAATACTATACATTTCACAACTTTACAACTAGTACATGTCTTTGACAATTTCCGCACTTGCTGAGAATTCAATCAGCATCTGAATAGAGCCACATTCATTATTTTTTACTATAACAGAGATTTCCCAAATGGGATTAGAGCTCCATTATTCTAAGCATTGTGCAACCACAAATACCTTCTTGTTCAAAGAACCTTACGATTAAGATAAAATTACATGACTGAGTGAAAGATATAACTGCAAAGAATCAAGAGAGCACAAAGGAAACAGGCTCAGGCAAAAACATACACTAACTGAAGGTGTATTATTAATCCAAGGATTAAAAAAAACCAAGGAGTTCATAATTATCCCAAAGTTATATATTTTAAACTAAGAATTCAGAAGAAAGTTTATATTGAAATCTAAGAAAATACAGCCAAGTAAACCTAATACACTTAACATTTGCCTAGGGATAAAGGAAAATACTTGACTAACTTTTAAAATTGATTTGTTTAAACTGGGACCAAACTGAAAGCTCCCACTAATGGTTATTTGGTGCCATCCTCTACGGGCAGGAATAAATTGTATAAGCGTGACAGAAGAAATTAATAAAAAAGGAGTATCTGACAAGATAGACCTCGATACGTGTATTGCTCCATCCCCTGGGGCTGGAGCAATCTGAACTATACAAAATACATTCATTAACTGAAGAAAAAAAATGGTAATTTCATTTCCACAGAGACCAAAATGGCTCCATTTAAACGTAGGCTCTATTACTGACCTTCCCGTGTGTACAGTCTACAGATCATATTAATGAAATATAAGAATAATAAAAAAAATTAATTCAAACCTCATTTCTTTAAACATACTTTATACATGTGATTTCCATGAGGTTAAGTGTTTAAAAGTTTAAAAATACCAAAAAGTGTCTATTTCACTATCTGTAAAATGGGGATAACAACACATTAGAAGGAATCTGTGTAGAAAAATACATGTCCCAGGTACTCAGCTAATGAGCCAAGCACACTGAGAAAACACCACTAGCACAGAATTAATTCAGAATGCCATGGAAGGGTTTGGATAGTATGCTATGAAAGTAGCAACCATACACTCGGTACCATCGGAAATGCAAAACAAAACCAAGTAGCTACCGCACTCCCTTTCCATTTTTAGCACTAAGGAAAAAATAGTATAAGATTACATAGAGTTCACATCATATTATCTTACACAATGATACAGTAAATAATTGGGATGCAAATAAAATGCTGGTGTTTATCATGTATATACATATACCATCATAATTCATCAGTAATCTATCACTGTCAAAGTCACGCCTAATACCTGATGAAACCTGATAGGGTTTTTTATTTATTTGGGGGTTTTGTTTTGGTTTGAGCAGAAAACAGAAAGAAAAAGAAACAGAGAAAAGCTCTACAAATAACTCTCATGATCTGAGACAAAACCATTTTTTCTGGCTTCTCTGTCATACCACCACTAGAGATTCTGAAAATTGTATTTATTTAGCAATTCTGCTGATGATGTGAGAGTAGAATGCACTCCCTCTGCCATTGCTGCACAGAGCCAACATTGCTAGTAGCTTAGTAAAAGGCTTATTTTGTCACAAAAATATGTGAGCGTGACTTTCAATGTGATAAAAAAACCAACCCTCCCCACCAACAGATTTGCCAGGTGGAAAGGTGACTGGCTTACACAATCATTTTTCCTACTACCACTACATTTTAACATACTAGCTGCAATTATAATCTCTCCTGAGGGTCAATTTTAGAAAATGTTGCCAGTTGTTCAAATCTCCCTCTCCTATGCATATCTATAATTATGTGTGAACATTTTCTTACGTGAAATTCATAACATCTGACAGTGATCGTATATGCCAAGGTTTGGGGATAGAAGGGAAGGTCAGAGAGGCAAGGGGTTTCTGTTTTTGCTTAGTATTGGAGCACAGTAGCTACAAATCCTAAAGAAACTGGCACAAAACAATGGTTAGCAGGAATTAACGTCCTTCTGACTCATATTCTTTTAGGGCACTGATATCAGAGGCCATTCAGACAAAAGACCAGTTAAGCCACAAAACCTCACCAGCTGCACTTCAGATGAGAACATCCAAAACTGACAAAACTACTGTATGCAATACTGCCAACACTCACTGGTTTGAGGTACCTAATCTGTTACTGGCTTACACCTAGATCCCTATACTCAAAAAGTTGTTGCTTTATCTATTTTTTTTTTGTGCATACACCATCTATGGGAGGTTGCCTTCCCCCCCCCCTTTTTCTTTTTTTTCTTTTTCATTCAGTGTAGCTCTGGTTTTCCCTTGCACGGTTCTCTGTGAAGTCAGACTTAGTTACAAGAGGATTAAAAGAATCAGTATTAATATTGAGGGAGGAGAGATAAGTCCCTGGTCCGCTGCATTTTCCAACACCAGTAAGGTACCATTGCCAAGGAAGACATAACGTACTTTTCCAAGTGTACTGTTTCAAGGATTCCCAACTCTTTTGATAGCACATGACTCGACTGGTTTGCAGCGATGCTCCTTTTCCATTAGCATCCACATAAAATTCCTGAGGCAGTTACAGCAATTACCAACAAAGAAATACTGCTAGTGAAGTGTTTAACAGCTACTACCTACTAGGACAATTTAGCTACAGGAAATGAGGAAGAATCCACACCACGTGAAAAAAACAGCACATGCTTCGGAGACAAACAGTGGTAAACGGACCATAGCTGGCAACTGCATGGAGTATTACTGACCTCAAAAATCTGTAGTTGTTTGTACTCAGAGACTTGACATTTGAGATCACAAAATAAATCAGAAGATGAAACAAAAACAAACAAAAAAAAAGACTTTCTAATGCATTTCCAAAAGTTTCTATGGTCCTAACACCAAATAAAGGAACACCTGACAAAAAAAAAAAAAACAACAAGAAAACCCAAAAAAACCCCAAACCTAGACTTTAGTTGTTTTAAAAATTTAATGTGAAAAGCTTATACCCACTGACTCTTGCCCATGAACCCATTTTTAGCTCCTTCAGTAGAATCTTCCGAGGAGCCCTACAGTGCAGGTTGGTTTGTCTTGAACAAGGAACTCAGATTTACAGCTTTTCATATTTCTCCTTGAAGCTCTACTGTCCACATCATAGGAACAAAATACAGTGCACTCTCAGCTGATGACACTCCTTACCAGCTCTCCCACTTGCAATTTCCTTTACACCTTCACTTTCACCTCTTCATTTCTTTAATGACAAAGATGACCAAAGGGAATGATTTTGAGGACACCTCTGCTTACTATCACCAGACTTAATTTTGAAAGAATTAAATATATTCCCTTTGCCTTTAAGTATGAAAATATATGTTGACTTGGAATATATAAGGACAAAAAAATACCTAGGTGTCTGCTAACCCCTAAAAGGTTAACTGTCATATGCATTAGATTTGTTGTTACATTTTCTGTTAGTGGTAGGTTGGGGGTTTTTGTGGTGGGTTTTTTTTTCCACTCCCTAAACAAGTTTACCAGAGAACTCATTAAAAAAGGCACATAAAATTCAGGAAAACACAGTTATGAAGAATCAGTTCCATTTGTAGAGGACTTACTTTCTATTGAAATAAAAAGCATCCCCATCTAAACAAAATATTAATACATTTCTGAACAGCGTATCTATAAAAGCAAATAAGACTAATACAAAGCTACTTTTTCCCCCTCTTCATTTCAAAAAGGAATTAATCAAATGTCTTGACCAAAACTTAACCTTTTCCGCTTATTATTCCAGTCTGCCACATCTACAGGAAATAGATCACCAAAACAGATGGAGTGAATAGATATTTTTACCTCCCAGTGGCTGAACACCAGCTGCGGACTGGCCAGGCCACTAGTTCTCTTCCTGATTTCATCAGCAAAACCAAAGCTTTCTGCTACTGGCAGGACTGCCTTAATAATAAACACATCCGTCCCCTCTTTCATCTCCTCTTGTAACACTCTGCCTTCTCTTTTGGACAAGACAGCATACACACGACCTGCAAAGGCATAATTTTGATTAGCTTACCAATATATTTATATTCTGCGTCATGAAGAGAAATACATAAACATTCATTTAGGAAACTTCAGCATTAAGTAAAATACGCAGTTTCTTTGGCTAAAATTCTTCCCTGTAAGTGGGTCAATTAAGTGGACCCATTAAATTCAAACAATTAATTCTGCCAGTACAATGTGCAGAACCATATGAGTAACATTTAATAAATTATTACTACTGTATGGATCTAGATAACGCTTGCACTAGGTGCATTTTATACAGTCATATGGGTATTTTTTAAAAGGCGGTTTGCCAGATTATGTGCCTAACTTGCTTTACTTCTTACAACCAAATATTTGAGAAACATTACTACGAAATATTACTGTGTTTCAGGAATCATATCTTAGCTACCTTTAGAAGTTTGTTTGGATCACCATATCCCTATATGGTACTTCTCCCAGATACTGCAGTGCTATTCTAATCACAGAAAACTTGTTTATCTGAAATACTACATATTTATTATGTTTAATGTGTTCAATTAGTTTTTTAATTAATTCAGGATTAAGGTAGTCATGGATAATTTTTATTTTTCTTTCCCAAATTAACAGTCAATCCATTGAAATACAGTGTATATCATGAAAGTAGCTGTGAAAATGCCCATGTTCAACTTTACAGTAGGCATTAAGTTAATTTTTTTAAAAAGTTTTGCAAACTTATGGGCTAAGTATTCTACAGACAACAACTAGCAAATACATTTGTGTTAATCAAGAATATAAAACCACAAGAAAAGCTATGCACTGAAAAAGTGTTTTAGGAATGCCTTCATTTACAAATGTCAATAGTTACTAAGTATTAGCTGTACAAATTACCTTTAAAGGTACCTTGTAGTGAAGAACAAGTTTATATCCATTTCTAAGAGGTTCAAATACTTTATATTATATTGCACTGAAAACACACGAATGTGTACTGCGACCTTTTAAACATCTGGGCAAAACTGACTCTTACTGAAAATAATTAGAGATATACATTCCTTCATAACACACGCCACCTATTCTGACTTGACAGAAAGATATCATTAAAGACTATAGCCATGTACATTGATTTGCATATATACTGTAAGCCTTTTGTGGGACACCAGAGGAAATTTTGGGAGTGGGTTTATTTGCCTTTATTCTTTAAATACAGAATCTGGTCCTTGTTCAGGAAATTCAGCACGAGCACGCAGCTAGTATAGTTAAATCCTCCTGTCAGATGCAGGTAATGAAGCATCAGTTCAGCACCAATCGTTTCAGAGTTTATCGTTCTCTAATAAAATGTTGAAGTGTTCTTTCTACCATCACTGGTAATTTTATCTGCTCGTGCCCTTTCCAGGACCTCCTCACTGTTCCTCTGACTGAACTTCACCTTTACTATGGACAATAGTCGCCTTATTGCTCGTGAGGAAATTGAAGAAATACTTAAGATTCTATATTTAAAATCACAAAAAGATTAAGGCATTCTGAAGATAAATCACTGAGTTTGCCATGCACGTATTGCCTTTGTTAACATAACTAAGCAATTTCAAGACTATGGAAACTTCAGTGAGTCCAGAAAATTCTCAGATACGAAAGGATTATATCTCAGCACAGCTCACAATTCAGTAACTGCTTCAAAATGCAAGCTTAAACATACACATTGCAAAAGAGCATCACATCACGGTCACTGTACATATACTGTGTATGTACCACATAGTATATATTAAAGCCATTTGTTAAAGCAAGTAAGTTCAAAACCACTTTATAGGTTATTAATGTTATAATTCAAAATATTTATTTTACTAATTGTTTTAAGTAGGACTTCGAAAACTTTGCACACATATTAATGAGATAAGTAAGGTAACATTTATCACAAAGCACTTCAGATGCACATATTTTATGGCCGTAATTCACTGAAGATTATTCTTTGAAAACATAAAAGCCAGAAGACAATTTATAGCTTACTAAATGGCTTCTAGCTACATGTATTTCATCCAAGCAGCCTGGAGTACTGTCTTGGTTAATGGTATCACAAAGAAGTTATATAAGGTCTTCAGTTTTACCACTATGAGCAGACTGCAGTATACTGAAGAAATACCGGTTCTACCTCTACACTAATTAGTTGAATGGATTTAGCAGCATCAATCACCAAGAAATACTGTAAGATCTTGCTATTCAAAATAGTTAAAACATTTTGAAAATATGATACTACTTCAAAAACAGCTTCAAGGTGCTGCAACATACAGAATAAGTCTGTGCGTACCAGGCTCACTTTGAAGACTTATTAAGTCCAGCTCCTTAAAATATTGAAGTCCTGTTCACCACTTTACTGAAGGATACTTCAGTACATCAAGTGAAAATGCTAAACAATTTCGGTAAAAAAATGAAGCTTCATACTGGAAAGAAATGCTGTGGAAGGACAACAGGATCACCATTTGCAAGAGCCTAGGGGTCACCATAAACTTAGCAAACAGGGAAGGAGGAGCTGCTCCTCTGTTTTGGATTCTGCATGTTTTCACTTACACAACTGAGCCAAGGACAACACCATGAATTGATGTGACTTGCCCCCTAAAATGCTGTGATCTGAAATTTTAATAACTTTATTTAAAAAAAAAATAAAGACGTAACAATTGCTATCAAAATCCAAAAACAAAAGCTGCAACAGAGTCTGGTAAAGTCCTTTCCCAACTGAGTTTCACTGACATCAGCAAAATGAAAAGACAGTCTAGCTTTCAGCCTCTCTTCAGAACACAAAAGAGAGAAGGGAAGAAGAGCTCAAAAGGTAGGAATATCAACAGGCAAAAGCTAATAATAATTAAACATGTGATACTAGTTCAGAACATTCTTCAGCTTTTGGGAGTTTACACAGAACTTCCATAAAGCAGGAGTGTGTAAAAATGGATTCTTCTAGTGAACTAACTGTAGGAACGAGATGCCGAAGTCTAACCTACTGGGAAACATCGGGTGTATGCAGGACCCAAGTCTAAACTCAAGGCCCGTTACACTGGACATGTATAAGCTTGCAACACATTTTTGCGTTCCTCTCTCCGTGCTCCTCAGCTCCAGTTCAGTTTATTTGCATTGTCAGAAAAGTCTGATGGAAAAAGCTTTATATACTGAGACAACTAACATAAAAGAACTAGCTTCCTCAGAAGCTAACATCTTAGAAACAATCAGATAATATGAAGGCATATTAAACTCAACTGGGTATCAATATATGGAAGACCAACTGAAAGAATTAGTGTTACAGAAGCCAGTTGTTTATCATGTGTCAACTGCCAAGTCTTACTGGATAGCATGCATACTTTTCACTTCCCCTAATGATGATAAATTTTATTAGCTTAAACTTCCATAATAAAAATTTAACCCATGAATTTGTAATCAACTAAGTGCATGTCCACGGTTATTACCACACAACTCACATTCATTAGACTGGACTAATTTGCTTGCATGTCTGAGTCCTAAATTACACTCATTAAATATATATATGCACATTAGAAAGCCATGTTTCCATTTGGTTTTATGGCACAACTGATGAGCCAATGCATGTTAATTACACCACTATAAACAATCATGCTTTTTTGGTAGTGGGCAATTTTGAAACCAGCAATTTAGACTGTTTTTGTGGTTTGAAAATTGGTATCTTGCTTATAGTTTGACGTAGAGATTCAGAAGTATTGTGCTCATGTGCTCCTGGAACAGTAATGTGTAACACTACAATGTCTAATTTTGATAGGCATTCTCACATGTTAAAAAAATAATTAAAGAGTTTAAAATGCAGAAGTTCTGTGTCATAGTAAATTGTAGTTTAAGGTAATGTGCTAATAAGCTTACCGCAGGACACCTTTTACCAGGCCTACTAAAGAGTACTTCCAGAAAAGAACAGGATCATGGATCTATACAAAACAATTGCTCATTCAAATGCATTTCTTTTCACTACATACAGCTGTAAATTTTGCTCTTCAGACCCATTTGTTTTGTATAACTGCTATCACTACGCTTGTGCACAAAACAGCTGAGATTTTTACAACAAATAACCAAATCTTTAATTATTGTATGTGGGATATACTATGATTTCTGTCGTAAGTAGTATAGTCAAAGTAAATTTGCTAATAGCTTAAATGCAATGGAAGTTAGTTTTAAAGAAGATCTTGGTGCATTGGGTCAGATTCAGCATGCAACTCCCATGGAAAATTCCAAGAACAAATGTTAGGGTAAGTTAAGAGGTGTTGTAAGTAGGTCATAAAAACAAGGTTAAGTAGGTGTAAGTAGTAAGGTAATATAAGTGAGACAAATTTGGTATGCACTGGGTTTGCAAAGTGAGCAACTTGCATACCAGAAGGATGCAGATGCTACTAAGAAAAAAAATTAAAAAAAAAAATCTACCAACTGGACTGTAACAATATAACATTATTTTAAGATTCTCTCTTTTTCCTGATTTTACTCCTATATTGATTATTATATTAACTTAAAACATCTTGAAATGGCATTAACTAAGATTCTGCACTCATTTTACAAACAGGATAGGTTTCCTCATCTCTTCATGGAACTAATCCTTAATTATGAGGCACAATATTGGTATTCATGTTTACTGAAGTTGATATTACAAAGATTTCATAAAAAGGCAACATTTTGTATCTTGCACTTCCAAAAAAGTGTAGCATTACTATTTATGCATATGTTTCAGCTAAGCAAGAACAACGCTAAATTTTCATTCAGAATAGTATAAATACTACAGGCATCAGAGAGTCACTGTACAAATCTACTGGAGAACTATAAAAAACTCCTGACAAAACTTTTAATCAAGTTATACTTTCTGATTCAGTCTGATTTATAAAACTTCCCCTTGGAACTCAGAAAGCAAATTCTTGACAAAGGTTTATTTCGTCTGTCTTACCTAAAACTTCTGCCGTAGCCATAATTTCACATGTGTACATGGCTGCCATAAGCCTCTGTGGTTTTGCTTGCAAAGCATAACGACAAGCTTCCTTCATGGTGGCAATCAGTTGTCCAGAGAAGGGACCATAACAATCTGCAAGTAAAACGTCTTCCTTGTGTTTACTAATTTTCTCAGGTGATTTTGGAACACTTTGACTGCTGTCCTGGTGTTCATTCACACTGCAAACTCCATCAGTGCAACCGCTTGTTAGAGTAGTATCTTCACTTTGTTTATGTTCTGTGGCACCACATTCCCCTGGATCCTCAATACTAGTTGACAGCATCTCCCCAACTTTATTCATTTCCCATTTTTCCACTGTAAAACAAACACCCATGAGGGGTTCTTCACACATGGGACCTGAAAGTGTAGCCAGCTGAAATCCACTTACTATGCTGTTCTCAAAGTCTCTGTATTTACTTCCTTCCTTCACAGCGTTCCCAAGGCACTGCCACACAGACTTTTTATAGCTCTCAAAATTATATAACAAAATATTAGGCCCACACTTTCGTGGTCCAAATGACCAGATCTGATCAACAGCATTCCTCCACTTTCTTCCCTGCAGATTTTGCTCCAACTTTTGTTTGAATTCCTTGATCCTATCGAGCGTCTTCTGATTTATCTCATGGGTTTTTTTATCTTCATTCAGAGATGTGTTGAGTTGCTCCATAGTTCTAATTAAGTCACTGTTTTCTTCAAGAAGTCGAGTTACCTCCTCAGGAAGCGGCATTGCTCTTACGCTGAGAGTAGCTTGTTTATTTGGAGTAGATATTGTAACAAGCCCATCTGAATCAACCTGAATTCCTTCAGGAATTTTATTTTGGTCCTCTTTTGTTTGGTGAATGACAGCAACTTTCTGCTGTTTTCCTATTTCTTCATTCACCATATCAACTT
Source organism: Pygoscelis adeliae (assembly GCF_000699105.1). Taxonomy (NCBI): domain Eukaryota; kingdom Metazoa; phylum Chordata; class Aves; order Sphenisciformes; family Spheniscidae; genus Pygoscelis; species Pygoscelis adeliae. The sequence goes on from NW_008825430.1 coordinate 1,352,223, forward strand.
TTGGAGGTCTTGTTATTGTCTCTCGGAATGGTATAATAGGTGCCGATACACTAATCTGTACCTTTGCAAACCTAAAAAATAAAGTTTAAAAATTACTTTAAAATTAAAACAATACTTTTGAAATTGGGGGGCGGGGGGGGGGAGGTAGGGCAATTGCCTTAACAGGGAACAGATGTTCATAAATAAATCTGATTGCAACACAGATTACTAGATAATGCACTTCAAACTCTTAAAAGCATTATGTATTTCAAAAAAGAAGCACTGCATCTTATGTCTTCAGAAATATTTGGAAAGGAACTGAAGAAAATAAAAGAAAAAGCATTGCTGTGCCTCTGTGTAAATCACCGATTCACCCACATCTCGGAAACTACGTGCTGTTGTTCTCTCCCCTCAAACGAGATACAACAGAACTAGAAGAAAACGAGAATAAGGATGATCAAAGGTATGAAAGTACAAGTAGCCTTCAGAGGTTTCAAGGATACAATAGAAATCTACAGAATCACGAAGGGCATGGGAAAGGCTGACCAGGATTAACCAACAACCAAACCACAACAGGCCCTGAACTGTCCCTGAACTGAAAACAATTAAGGACCAGAAAAGCATTACAGTTCCTCTGTTTTTACTCTTCCCCAGACATCTGCTCTAGGCCACACTGCTGGAGATACGATACTGAGCAAGAGGGACACCCTATTTGAACCGGTACAGCTGTTCTTACAGTGAGATGCTCTGAAAAGGTGGAGCACTGGGTAAGCTGAGCAGGCTTTTTTACAAAAGTGTGGAGCCATGATTCTATAACCTTGTGGGTTCAGATCAAGTACTCTGCAGCTAGGAGCACTTGGAGAGCTGATACTCCTGTTTGTTGCCGTACTCCTGGCACAGCAGACTCCAATCTGTGCACAATACTGTGCTGCCCATGTGCATAAAACTAGCACTGCAGCACAGAAGCAGAAGGAGGATTGATGTAGGGGAAGAAAGCCCCTGGTGACTTCATATTGTGATTAGCTAGTGGAAGCCTTAACCGCTATTCTCCTTGCAAACCTAAAGGATCATTCATAATTGTGATCTTGTAACAAATGTAAACATACAAGGCACTATTCTCAAGGCAGGAGTCAATGACTGGCTACATTGGAATGCCTTTACGCTGGCTTGAGGAAGGGAACAAATTCTCAAGTGAAATAGCTACTCCCGAGTATCACATTCGTTAGAGAATTATGCCAGATAATTATTTAATGTGTAGACCTGTCATTAGTAGCAGCCTTTTCTCTGCTATAAAGCAAAACATAATCCCTCTCCCTCAGACATCCCAAGTAGCTTTATATTGTACAGTTGCTTCAATGAAAATTAAATGGTAATTATTTTTTTTATAAAGTTACTTTTGTGAGCACAGCTTTATACAAAACTAAAACATAAACAAAAGAAACTACAGGAGATAATTAAAATAAATTGACCATTAACTACAGACAAAAATTAAACCATCATTTCTATACCAGCAAACCCTATTATTTCAGGTCATTAAACACTTTTCAGTTTGTTAGAAGAGTTTCTATTGGAAGATTCTCCAAGATAGTAAAATTTCCTAACGGAAGAAAACAAACAAATTTTTAACGCTGTGGATGAATCTTATTTTTGGATTAATGAAGAAATGGTAAATTCAATCTTTGCCTTTAAAGGACCACAGAAAGCACTAGGTAAACTGGGATATGAGACAGTAGGTGAAGATTTTGGTCTTCTTCCATGCTAAAAGAAAGGAAAAAATCTTACCAATGCAGTTGAGCCTGTTTAACTAATTTATAGGCTGCTTTGCAAGAGTACTAGCAATTTTTAAAGGAATTATGTTGGGTCAAGAGTAGAAAGATACAACCTAAAAAGCTTTCTTTTTTCTTTTAAACTAAGTTGGGAAATACTCTACACAGTGAAGAAAACCTGTGTTGGAATAAAAATATTTAGAAAAAAACAAGTGCAGCAGACAAAAGTAAGACAGAATGACAGAAGTTTCAACAATATTGTAGTATTGACATTTATAACAGCAATAAGGTGTGATGATTAAGGAACTGATATATTGTATGGAGCAATGCTATTAACCAACAGCAATTTTTTTCAGATTAGTTTGTATTTATTAATTATCTGTCTTGAAGTGAGTACTCTGCAGAAAAACTTTCACTATACTTTAAAAGGTATTTCACAAGATGAGGAAAATTAATTACTAGTGATTAAAATGCTCTAAAAGTAAAAGCTTCACTTCTTTGAGTATGCCAATGTGTTATTTTACCACCCAGCTAGGAAGTGCCAGATTTGTTAGCTCTTTCATATATTTAATAAACATCTCTATATTTATTCATAAAGGATCACCTGTTTTATCTTGAAGTACAACTTCATGACTTCAAAATATCCTGTATGGTATTTTATCTGTTTACTGTAATCACAGGAGCCGAAAATTGCCAAAGGCACCATGGCAAAACTCTTTTTTAAGAACTGTGAAATGGCTGTTTATTAAGTGCACATAATCACCATCTTGTTCAAATACATTGAGGATTTAACTCAGCTGAAGATACTGGAATGTGGAAAGCTTCCCATCAGATCAGGAAAATAGCCTGTGTTTTTCACCTCATCTGAAGGGGAAAAACAATAGTCTCATAGCAAAATGTCCCAGGAAACACCTTGTTTGGAAATGAAAGGTTCCTACCACTGGTAAAATGGTAATCCTGTGTCTTCAAAGATCTGTAACAGCCTTTTCTAGCTATATAATCTATAAAAATTATACTCTACCGATTATTATCTCACTGCTACAATTACAACTCGTGGTATAGCAAGCTAGCACCAGATCAATGGAGAATGGGTTTTGGTTTATCATTTGGGTATGAAGATATAAAAATAATGTTTGATACTGCCAGCTGAATTAGGCTCAGTTTTTAAAACACATGGAGAAAACAAGACCATAATTGGAATGACCTGTTTCTAAGGCCCAGATGTTATTTAC